>NW_020954930.1:531819-642945 GCF_900497805.2 Vombatus ursinus | reverse complement strand
AAAGAAAGAAAGGAAGGAAGGAAGGGAGGGAGGGAGGGAGGAAGGAAGGAAGAAAGAAAGAAAAGAGAAAGAGAAAAGAAAAGGAAGGAAGAAAGGAATAAAAAGATTACTTTAGGGCTATACCTTTTCTGGCAAATAAAGCCACAAGCAGGGAACCACAAGCATATTTAAACCCATCTGAACAGGTGACTTTTTGCTAGGCTCAGAAACATTTGGGCCAGTCCATCTGCCCAAATGTTTTTCAAAGGTTTTAGCCAGGTGGGCAATTAAATCCTAAGGGAGCTCCAAGTCAACAGGAAAAGATTTGGACATTGGGGAAAGAGCAGGGACAACAGCTGGACTGCGACAATATTGCAAAAAACACTTTAGGCTGTCTTAACTGCCCCAAACAAGCATTAACCAGAATAAACATTTTCATTAAAAAAATAAAAGACAACTCCACACACTGATTCCCACAAATGATTGGGGGACTCAGTCCAGCCTCCAAATCAAGCATTTGTTGGCTGAAAAAAAAATGCTGCCAGGTCACTAGTGGGATCCTAATTAAAAGAGACCCCTAAGAAAAGTAGATCATGATTGTGAAGTCCAAGGGCATTCTAAAAAATCAAGAATGGTTCTATTACATAGGCTCTCGTTTGTAAAATGTCTTTTGACGGCTAGCTTAGCTTAAGAAAAGCCAAATTCAGCTTCCTTCACTATTCAAGTCTTGTCTTCTCTACAGAGATTGTCAGCAAGGAAATGAATAAAAGGCAGGAAGACCTGGTTGGGTTGGCATGAACCCAACAATTCATTTCATACAAATCACTCATCAGTCATCAGATGGAAACAGCTTTGTTAAAAAATTTTCCTCAAGTCAGACATGGAGCACCTATGAAGTCAATGGCAGAATCCAAAGGGACTGACCTTTCCCAGTGCATTCTAATTTGTCAGCAGTGATAGCTTTATCCCATGGAGAAGCGCTGGAATCCTTCCCTGGCTCCCAACCATCCCACCAGATAAGAGTTACTCTCCAAACCTTTGTTAATGTATCAAAATGCCTCACCCTAGATTGCCATGAAGCTACTATGCCTTCATGTGTTTACAAATTAACATGTAACAAGTATTAGAAAGTAACACTTACCATATAGTCACAGAGATATTAAGCAGGACTTTGAAAAATACTGACAAGCATTTATTAAGCACCTACTCTGCCAAGCACTATACTAGGCACAGGGGATGCTAAGACAAAAACACAACATTGCCTATTCTCGGGAAGAAACAATACATACAAAGTAAACAAAAATGATATGCAAAGTCATCTCAGGATGGAGGGCATCAACAACTGAGAAACTCAAGAAAGATGTAGTAGGAGATGCTAAGATCCTTCTTAAGATACTACATCCTAAATCTGGCCTCAGATCAGACTCTTGACACTTACTAGCTGTGTGACCCTGGACAAGTCACTTAACCCCATTGCCTAGCCCAAAAACAGAAGAAAAAAAAAGATCCTACATCCTTCTAAAGATGCTAAGAGTTGAAGACAGAACACTTTCCAGACATGTGGAACAGCCTATTCAGGAAGAAGGTGGGAGATAGAATTAGTCTAATTAAAGCAGAGAGTGTATGAAAAGGAGAGATATGAAATTAGATTGTAAAGGTTAGAGGGGAGCTTTCTGTGCCTGACCAAGGATTTTGTATTTTATTCCAGAGCAGGGGTTTTTAACCTGGGGTCCAAGAATTTTTTTTTAACATTGATAACTAAATTTCGATATAACCAGTTTCCTTTGTAATCGCATATATTTTATGTATTTAAAAGCATTATTCTGAGAAGGGCCCCTATAGACTCCACCAGACTGCCAAAAGGGGTCTAGGACCCAAAAAAGGCAATAGGGAGCCATTGACGATTTGGACTTTTGAGTAGAGGAATGACAATTGTCAGACCTATGGAATTTAGGAGGGGCTTTTTTTGGACCAGATCTATGATTCCATTGGGATAGGGAGTTCCCTTCGAGGACCAATACGGGGTCTTCTTTGCAACTTCTGATCTTGGAGAGTTACCTGGGGCACTGAGAGTTTAAATGACTTCTCCAGAGTCACATGGCCAGAATGTATCAGAGGCAGGATTCGAACCCAAGTCTTCCAGACTCCCAGGCCAGCTCTCTACCAACTTATACCATGTTGTCTCATTTTGTGCATTCATGAATGCCAATTCAACAGCTATGTGGAAGATGGCTTGGACAGGGAAGAAACAGGAAACAAAGAAATCAAAATTGAAGGACACTGGCCAGAAGATAAATTTTTGGAGACATGATAACATATAATACATATGTACATTTAGAGACTCATTTTGGTTAGATTCATTAATTAGGGCTATGCTTACATTTCTATGGCCAAGTAAAATGTATTTGTTTAAATGGAGACCTGAAGAGTTTATTACTGTCATTAGTAAGAGATAAGCTAGTTAAATTTCACAACTGCGTAAATTGCATATGTCTTACATTTCCTACAAAGGGCCTGCCCTCAGTCAATATTTATACAGAATGGCAGCACTCAGGAGGCTCAGGGTCTTAATTTAAGCCAACCAAAGACTTTCTTCCACAACAGGGCTTTCCTGTAATTTAGGAGTGAATTCCTGAATGTGCAACTAGCTATTGGTCTTATCACAATTAGCACACTCATTAAATGGAGTTCTATTTGTAGTTAGGTGAAGGATGATAATTTGTTAGTTTAAAGACCTTAGGCCCTGACTACATTGACTATACATGTCAGTATCTGAAAATACTGACTAGGCTTAGGGTCCAGAGGCAAAATGCAAATCATGGGGGGGAGGGGCAGAGGGAATGCAAACACATTATCATTGACTGACAGGCACTGCAGATTAATTTAAGCAGAAAAGCTTACTTCAGACTAACAAATAATTACAGTTCAGTAATACCCTTATTAATAAAGCTATGCATTCCAATGGCACATTTCATTGTCAAAAACTTTGCCACCAGCTGGTAGAAATAATATAGCCAGTATAGGGATAAATTCCAGAACTTGGATTTTCTCTAATTCACCACTGGGGAAACTAACTCATTCTCTGAGGGGGGAGGGGAGAAGGGACTCCTTTGGCTTCCAAGGTCTGAGGGCAGGAAGGGGGGAATTTTCCCACTTCCCACCTCTCTCATGAATTACTACAAATGGTCCCAGATATCTGACTTCTCGATAATCAAATGTATTCCAAAGCCAAGTAGGAATGATTTTTTGATTATCTGCTATTTTGGCTTATCCATGCCACTGCCTTTTTCTATTAATGGGAACAATTTAGAACTGCATAGATAACGATGATAAGGCCCTAGCAATAGGGCCATAGAGCAGACAGCTTGAGCCAGCCCCAACTGGCTGATACGCCATTATATCTCCCCCTATAAAATCAGCAGAACCCATACCATAAAGTGATTAGGCCTGGCAAAGTCAGCTAGGCTGGAGCTATCCTGTGTTATAATGGGAAAGGGAAAAAAATGGGTTTCATTTGTGGGCAGCTAAAAAAAGATGTTTTAAAAACCGAAACCAGCTCAGCCTCCCAATTAGAAAAATAGCTTGGTCTGAGTTTCTGCTCACCTCTTGGGCATGCCAGATGTTTTTGATAGCTATAAGAACACATATAAAGGGAAACCAAGTTTAATAGAATGCCCACCATTCCCCAGAAAAGTGGGTCTTGGCATCCCATTGCCTCTAGACATCAGCAAGTTAGAGAAGAAAATGAGGCGGATGGCAGAGAAAAACATTGCTTCTCATCAGAAGCCGTCCTTTTTGCCACCTATTCATATTCCCAAAGCCCAATTCTGACTCCCCAGAAGTCTGGAGATTATTAGATCCAGCCTATTACATCAGACATGCCCTTGGAGTTCATATCTCTCACCCATTGCTCTGGGCATTCAGGGTCGTTGAGTATGACTATACCATTAAAATGAGAAATCTTTTTCATGCCCATTAATCCACCTAAAAATGACTAAGTGTGGAAGGCACAAACAAGTCAGGGCATATACTGCTTTAGCATAATTGCAGACTTGGAGTTCATCTGGCTACCAGCCAACCTGCCAACCTTTTAGGGTGTAGGCTCATGGTACTATGCCACAATATACACCCCAGGGTAGCTTTAGGATTTTCTTTGAAGGATTACCATGCCTTGGTTGCCTCATTTGTTTTTTAGTAGCTAAAGGCCTAGAAGAATTTAAATGCCTCCAATAGCTTGCCTGGGCCACAGAGAACTTCCATAAGGAGATTTCAATGCGGGCTCATTACACAAGCAGGTGCAGTTCCAGGAAATGGCCACTAAAATTGGAGAATCTCAGAATTGGCAGGGACCTCAATGGGTGAATCTAACCCCTACCTGAAACAAATTCCCCCTATTATCACTCTGAGGGATGGAGAACTCCCTGATACCGACTATACTTGTGGACAGCTCCTATAGCTAGAAAGTGCTTCCTTAATTCTGGCCTTAATACTGGATGTAACTTCCAGTCATTAGTATTGGCTGGGGGTATTTTGAGGCCAAGCAGAGTAAATCTAATACTCTCTCTTCCGAATAACAACCCTTCACTTATCTGAAGCCTGCAATTAAGCCCCCTCCCCCACCCAAGTGGTGGGATGACAATTACTGATCGTAGAAGTTGATTGAGAGGTGCCTAAGCTCTTCAACTGCAAGTTTGTGTGTTGTCTCTGCCAAGGAGAATAATCTTTGGACTGGAAAGAACAGGACAAAAATGGCTAATAGGGCCTTGATGCCCAAGAAAAATAGGAGATATTAAGAAAGCACCTAGTTGCTCTTGACAAGGTCAAGTCAACTAGTCCAAAGGAAATATATCCCAGGATACTTAAAGGACCTGGAGAGTATGATGGATATGCCACCTTTAGAGATCCTTGAAAAATGAGGGAGAACAGAAGAAGTATTGCAAATTTGGAGAAGGGCAATCATTACCCCAATTTTTCAAAGACAGAAAATGATGGAATCTGCAAAGTTTAGGTCAGTAAACTTTACTGCAATTCTGGACAAAGGTCCAAAACTTATTAAGAGGATGGATAATGAAAATTTAGAAAAGAGAGTAGTGGTCCCAAAGAGCCAACATGGCTTCACCAAGAACATAGCATGACAGGCTAACCTTGTTTCCTTTAGTCAGGATCACTAGACTGGTAGACTGATAAATGCTAAAGCTCTCCTTTGCCTAAATTTTAGGAAAGCATTTGACAAAGGTTCTCAGGCCGTACTCATGGACAAAATGGAGAGATGTAGACCAGGTCAGGGATGTCAAACACACGGCCCCCAGTACTGCCAAGTGTATAAGCTGGTCCAAACCAGATTAAAATAGAGTTCCCATCTGATTTCAACGTGTTGATGTATGAATAAAAAAAAAAATCTATCAACCTGTGAGGTTTTCTAAGTCAAAATGTGGTCCGAAGGGATCCTTACGGACAATTCAGTAACCTCTATTTCTATCTGAGTTTGACCCCACTAGTTTAGACAATAGCAAAATAAGATAGATTTTTCAACTAACTGAATGACCAGACACTAAAAGCAGCCACTAATGGTTTGATGGAAATTTGAAAAGTATCCAGCGGAGTGCCCCTGGGATGTGTTTGGCTCTGAGTTGTTTAAAATTTTCAGCTTAACACATTTTAATGACATGTTCACCGAAATCTTCTGGGCCTCCTTAAGTTTTTTCTCCCCCAGCCCCAAAATTCTCCACCTGAGACCTAACCTAACCAGATCTTACAAAGAGCATTCACAGATGAAAGTAGAAGAAGGGCAACCAATAGATAAGACATAGAACAAATGTGCCAACATTTTTATGGCCATCTATTAACCTCAATGATGGTGCAACCACCATATTTGATCTAATAGCTTAGTACTCAATATGCTATATAATAACAATTATTATGGCTAGTATTTGCATATATATAGTATTATATA
Source organism: Vombatus ursinus (assembly GCF_900497805.2). Lineage (NCBI taxonomy): Eukaryota > Metazoa > Chordata > Mammalia > Diprotodontia > Vombatidae > Vombatus > Vombatus ursinus. Next base: position 637,013 of record NW_020954930.1, on the reverse strand, counting down.
TAGTATATTATAGTATTAGTACTACATATATATAGTATATATATTTAAGTTTATCATATTTGATCCTCACAACAACCCTGGGAAGTAGATGTTATTACTATTCCCATTTTACAGGGGAGGAAACTGAGACTGATAGAAGATAAATGACTCGCCCAGGGTCACACAGCTAGTGTCTGAAGACAGATTTGAATGCATGTCTTCCTGACCTTCCTGACTCCAGGCCTGGCAGTCTAGCCACTGAGCCACCTAGCTATAGTGTGGAAGTACAGATGTAAGGAGGAAAGAACTCAAGAAAATGAAGTCAGCAAGGACATCTGGACCTGAAAAAATACAGTTAAAGGTCTAGAGGCAAAATATTAAAAACACTTGAGGGTTAGAAGGTTAGAATTAATTTAAGATATTTCAAAGAGTCAAAAAAAGTCCCAAAAGAATGGATCACACAGATGGCATTAGAGCCCCCTAAAGGGGCAGATCAGAAACTGTCAGCCAGATAACTTTCTTTTCTCTATGAAATTGTTATGAGTATGGTCTCTTCACACATCAAGGGTATCCTTGATGAAAACATAAGGATACCACAAGCTTTCACAGACGATTTTCTATAACAGATCACACCTTCATAGTCAAACAACCGACAGAGAAAATTTAAGATCTCATTCTCTTTATTATTTGTTAATTATTTCTAAAAGTTTTTGATCCAATAGAAGAAAATGTAGGTTTTCCTTCAACAAGTTGTCTCCCATGCACATGTTAAGAATATGCAAGGTTGTTCCCAGATAGATGCCACACAGTGATAACTGCTTCACGGTCATCTGCTTATCAATAGGATGTGAGACATAAAACAGGGAAACACTAGCCAAAAGTAAATGTCACTGTACTAGGAGATATTCTACCCAGAATCCAAATGGGAGAGGGGTCTTCCAGATGTCCCTGTTTGTAGGTGATAGTGTAGTGATTTCATTGAGCCTAGAATACTACAGGGACTTTTCACTGAGATCCCTGGCCACTCAAAAGATATTGGTCTAGTAATTCACAGGCAATACCATGTAGACTAAGAATTGTTTTTGCAGAAAATTATTTCCCCCCCCGGACAGCCCACTCCATGAGTCCATCAAGACATCTATTTTGGACAGGCCCTAGAACTGGACAAAGAGCTAGGCCCAGAGCAGAACAGGGGGAGGAGAATGAGCTGGATGGCATCTGGGAAGCTACAAAGCATTCAATGAGCCCAAGTAGCTCCCTGCCACCAAAGTACAACTTCTTACATTGATATTCTCCTGGTGAGTCACAGAACACCACAATTTTGGAGGAATCAAAATTGCTGGTGATACAAACAGCAATTGGAGTAATGCATGGTGGGCGTAAGTAGTTACAGCGTATTATCAAAGACGACTCTCATGCAAGTGGCTTAAAAGTCAGTATCAAAGACATGTGAGGAGAAAAGGAGGTAGACTGGTTATTTATCGAGAACAGGTGCTAACATGGTCACTCTGACTGTTGCATTGAGATCCACAAAAGATTAAAAGACAGCTTGCCAGATGGGTTTTTCTTGGGAAGATTTATGGAAAGGCATGGACAACAGTCACATGGGATGAGAAGGCATGGATGGATGAGTTGAAGACTACACCAAAGAAGGGAATACTTACAATCAATGAGATTCCAAAGTCAACAAAGTATCTAAGTATAATCATTTAATGTATCTGAGAAAAGGAAATGACCTAAAAACCATTTAGGGAAAGAGGCCTAATGCTACACTCTGAAAAATGTTTCTTCCAAATATATATTTGAGTATTAAAAAATACAGGATCTGAGGATGCAAGAGGAAAATGGAACAACACAACATTTAAGCAGGAAGCATGATGTACTGGAAAGGACGCTGGCTTTATAGTCAGAAGGATCTGGATTCAAACCCCAGTTCTGCTACTATTATCTATGTGACTATGCTTAATCAGTCAATCGACAAACATTTATTAAGTACCTACTCTGTGTCAAGCACTCTGCTGGGTCCCCCACCCTGACCCCAGCCAGGTGGGAGGCGGAGGCAGAAAAGGGACAAAGACAAAAAATGAAATTCCTGTTTTTAAGGAGCTCATGTTCTATTGAGGGAGACAATGCGCACATATATAAGTACATACAGAATATGAAATAGATCCAAAGTTGTTTGGACAATCTGTTGTTTGGTTATTTTCCAATCGTGTCTGACTCTTCGTGACCCCATTTGGGGGTTTTCATGGCAAAGATGTTACAGTGGTTTGCCATTTCCTTCTCCAGCTCCTTTTACAGATAAAGAAACTGAGGTAAACTGGAATAAGTGATTTGCCCAGAGTCCACACAGCTATTAAGTGTTGAGGTCAGATTTGAACTCAGAAAGATGAGTCTTCCTCACTCCAGGCCCAGCAATCCATCCGCTGAAACACCTAACTGTGTCTTGGACAATCTAATCCCCTCCTTTTAGAGAGAAAATTGAGGCTTAGAGGAATTCATTCATTCACCCATACATTCATCATTGATTCACATATTAATTAATGAAAGGTTGCATGATTTGCCTATGGTTACATAGCTAGTTAATAAAAATAATAGCTAACATTTATATAGCACCTACTATGTGCCACACAGTACACTAAGCACTTTATAAATATTATCTCATTTGAGCTTCACAACTCTATTGGTGCTATTATTATACCCATTTTACAGATGGGGAAACTGAGGCTCAGAAATTTTTTTTTAAAGTGACTTATCCAGGGTCACACAGCTAATAAATGTCTGAGTCCAAATTCAAACTCAGGTCTTTCAGACTCCATGCCTGGTGCTCTAACTACTGCTCTCCCTAGCTATTAGTAGTAACAAAGCAAGGGCTAGAAACCATATCTTTGTATTCTCTTTTTTCCCCCCTTATTTTATTGGTCTTTTTTAGGTTTAAATTTATTTTTTTCCCAATTCCTTCTAAAAACAATTTTTAGCCTTTGGGTTTTTTGTTTTGTTTTGTTTTGTTTTGTTTTTTACAATTTTGAGTTCCAAATTCTTCCCCATCCACCCTCCCCTCCCCCATGCCATCTTCTTCTCAATCCAATACTCCTCTTTCCACCACACCCCCACAGTCCCTAGCCTTACAAGGCACTTTATTTGAGCTGAGTAATTTTTAAAATGTATTCTCCCTTCTCAAATGTAACTCAAGTATCTGCATATAACCAGGGGGCTTGAATAATTTGGTCCCAGATGTTCAATATCTCAATTCTAAAATGATGCAATTAAGACCAAGTATGAGGAATACAAAGAAATATGGAAAAATATTTGTGCAATAACTAAAAGAAGAAAAAGCAAAAGAATACAGTGCATACTAACTACAGTCATGAGGAAAAATGAGAATGAATGAACAAAGGATCCTTCCTGACAGGGACTCAAGGGAGGGAATGAGGTAATTCGACATTGCTAGGATATATTGAAATTAATGAACATGAGTGGTCATGAACCAGGCCGAGCTTGCTATATTGACAATCAGTATTGTGTTTTCAAATAAAACATTCTTTACAATAAAATCAACAAAATGAAAAGACAAACCTATTCACTCTAGTCTTTATATCACCAAGGTATGTATTCTTTTTACTTGGATGTAGCGCCTTAGGAAAAAGGCATGCCAAATATAGCTTTATTTGTTTTTTTTTCTTTTCCTTTAAAAAAAACACAATACAAGGAGAGCTGAAAGACAAAGAATAGATGTACAGAACAGAAACATTAGAGCAACTCGTATGCTGGAGATGCAACCTACATTAGCTACTCCCTGCATTAACCCCCAAGGAGACAGAGCACCTATATAGCTTACATAAGGCATGAGCAGTTTGTATAATCGGCCCTTTCCAGCTATTCCAATTACTATGACCTTCCTCTCCAAGTTTCCACTTGCTGTCAACCAGCAGAATTCCTTCGCTGCTAAGGAATTCACCACTGGAATACAGTTTTTATTAGTCCTTCCCTGCCAAGTCATAAAAGAATTACTCGTTTCATTAGGTGATCTCAATATGGAAGGCTGGCTACTTGACACTTAAAAAAAATCAAATGTCAAAGGGTCAGAGATTCAGATTTAGAAGGGATCTTTAAACTCATTTAGTCTCACCCCTCCCTTCCCCATTTTATGGATGAAGAAACTGAAGCCCAAAGAATCAAAGTGACTCACCCACAGTCACAGAACCCTTACAACTAACAGGTTCTATGCTATGGGGCGCATCTTTTTTTGCTGGTCTCATCTTCCAGGACAATATACTCTTCAATATTATCTACTGGCTGCCTTTGTGGTATTAAATCACTGATTCTGTGATCAGCTGTGGGGTTATGATGGTGAAGTGAGTCTGAGGAGCAAGAGGGAATCTAAAAGCTATTACCAAAGACAACATAAAGCGGGAAAAAACCCACACCTGGGTGATTCTTCAGTGAGAAAAAAAGGATTTGCTTCGATTCATTTAAACAAAGATTTATTAAACATTTACTATGTGCCAGAAACAAGAGGTACAAAGATGAAATACTATAACTAACCATACCATCAAGGAGCTAAGGTCCTGGGGGTGGGGGGGCAGGATGTGATATATAAACAGACAAGTAAATATAAAATTATCTTAGGAAGGAGGAAATACTCATAACTGGGGGGAATCAGGAAAAGCAGCCTGTGGAAAGTGGCACCTGAGCTGGTATTTGAAGGAAATTAGAGATTCAGTAAAGCTGAGGTGAGAAGGAAGTTCTGTCCAGTCATGAGGGACCATCTGTGCCTTTGCAGGGAAGTGGAAGATGAGATACAGAGTCATGGATGGGGAACAGCAAACAGGTAAGTATGTCTTGATGTTTTCATGGAGTGACATCAACACATTCTATTTCTCCAAGTAGGGCATCAATTTGCTCCCAGAAAGGTTGACAATTTTGCTAGGCAAAAATATTTATAGCGGCACTTTCTGTCATAGAAAAGAAACAGCAGAGTGGGTACTCATTAATTGGGGGATAACTGGACAAATAAAGGTACATGAAAGTAACAGGCACAGCTGAGAAGACTCAGACTAGCTGAAGCCAAGCGGGGAAACAACGCGCACAGTGATCACAGTAACAGAAAAGAAAAATCACGACAAAATTCAGATGGACTAAATGCCCATTTCAAAATTCACTGGATAGATAGATAGATAGATAGATAGATAGATAGATAGACTGGATGGAGAATACCTCCTCCATCTCACCAAAAAGGAAATGAACTACAGTTGCAGAATGAGGCATACACTGGCAGACATGGCCAATCCATTGATTTGTTTGGCTCAGCTACTATTTCTTTGTTACAAGAGAAGACTCTGCTGCCAGTGATATTCTTTGAAAAGAGTATTAATTTTTTTAAAGTATCAATAGAATATTATCATCTGTTGTATGTGGCAATAGTGGACTGCCCTGGATCATAAAGACATTCCAACAGAAAACATACACCAAGGCCCTGGAAGTACATATGTATGGCAGCATGTGAAGCTGCCGATTCTGTGTGGTACAAAGAGAAACAGACTCGAAATTGGAATAGGTAGTTCCAGCTCTGCTATTAAGTAGCTGTGTGACCTTGGGCAAGTCACTTCACTGGCCAGGAAACCTCAGTGTCCTCATCTACAAAATGAGAGGACTATACCAACTAACGGCCCTTCCACCTCTAAGATTCTGAAGTCCTCACCATTTGTACTGCCTCCTTTCTCTAGGTAAAGTAGAGTGGGTACTCATTAATTGGGGGATAACTGGACAAATAAAGGTACATGAAAGTAACAGGCATAGCTGAGAAGACTCAGACTTTCAAGAGGACCTCAATAAAAAGAATGCACATGCACTACCAAGGCTTTAACAGGACACTCACTGCTTTGGGTTTAGGGTTTTCTTAAATAGTTTTCATGTAAGAGAAGCAACACAAAGTCTAAGTTTAGGTACAATACTTCAATACTTTAAGGATCTCCAATTATTAGTAAGGGTATGTAGAGCACATTCATATATGTGTATACACATGTATGTGGGCATGAGAGAGAAAGAGAGAGAGAGAGAGAGAAAGGTAAGTTAAGTAGGAAGGAAGGAGATAAGAGGGAGAGAGAGAGGTTAATTAGGTAAGTAGGTGAGATAAATGGTGAGAAAGTAGGAGATAGCTAGATATTGAGACAGAGGGACAGAGAAAAGCTGAGATAGGTAGAAAGGTGATATATACGAGGTAGAAATAAATTAGGTAAGTGAGATAGAGATAGAATAAATGAGACAGAGACAGAGATTGAGAGAAATAAGAGTGTGACATATGGATGCACGTAAAGATGGATGGATAGATGGATAGAGATTGAGAGATGAGAAATAGATGGAAAATGGATGGAGATAGATAGATAGATATAGATATAGATAGATATTGAGATAGAGTGAGACAAAGAGAGATTGAAATAAGTGAGTAGGTAGGTAGGAAGATGATAGATATCGATGAGACAGAGAGATAGAGATAAAATGAGATAGTGAGATAGATGGGCGAATACAGATAGGGAATGAGATGATAGAGATAGATGGATAAAGAGGTGGACAGGTAGAGAGACAGAAAGATACATAAGAGATAGACAGAGACTGAGATAGAATGAAAAAGAGATAGACTGAGCTGTAGAAAGTAAGACAGTGAGATAGATGGATATATAGACAGGCAGATAGAGATTGAGAAAAGGCAAGATGATAGAAAAAGAGAGAAAAAAAAAGAGATGGACAGATAGATTGAGGTAGAGTAAGATAGAGATATAGAGATTAGATAGATAGGTAGATAGGTAGATAGAAAGATAAACAGACAGATAGACTGGCCCTAGGGAACTAAGCTAGTGAACTACCTGTTTCAAGGATGACTGGCACCTTCTAGTCTTAAGAAAGTGACCTAGGACAGTGAGAGGTTAAGTGAATTGCCCAGAGTCACACAGCCAATATGTCAGAGAGAAGGCTTGAAAGCAAGTCTGACCTTTGGGCTTGGAGACTGGCTCTCTATCTGTCATGCCATGAGTATGTGTAAATATGTGTGTATTTGTATGTGTATAATCTCTGGAGCCACAAGCCGCTATAACCAACACGTTCACCTCCTGGTGGCCAAGCTGATGCTGAGCCTCGTCTCCAAATTTCCCCAGTTGACTCCTAGGATCTAAGTCTGTCATCAATCAGGCTGAGACTGGAAGGCCTCATCGGAGCTTTCACTTCAATGAGCCTTTGGGAGCCTAGGGACCCCTTCACCTCCAGAAGAGGCAGAGGAGCAGGGTATTAGCATAGTAGAAGTGTACACATTCAACAACACCAAGACAGTTCATATTGAAGTGAGCTTTCGAGTTCCCCATGGGCTTTCCACACAAAGACCTCCAAAGATTACATCTCCATCTGACAGATGAAAAAGGAGGCAATATGACTTACCCAAGGCTAACTGGCTAGCAAGTGGGAGGGCTGGCTCTCAGATCAAGCTTTTCAGATTCTAAACCTAGAGCTCCCCAGTTCAAACATTTAATTAACCACGTTAAAATGTAACCCCCCTGGGGATGTGCTGTTTGGATTTTGTCTTGGGAGCCTCAGTACCTTGCACCACAGAAAAAGGTTAATAAATGTTGTGTTCTATGAACTCCAGAGGCAGGGCAATTTTCCTTCAAGTGTAGAAGATAGAAAACAAACTTGATGGCTTCAAAGAGGCTGGCTCCAGACTCGGATTATTGTGGGACAGAGTCTTTGTCTGTGACTTTTTCCCCCTCTGATTTAAAACATCTAGTGTTTTGTACCCTGAAAGGACATTACTTTCAAGCTGTCCCTTGGCAAGAAGTCCAACCTGAAGTGGATATGGTCTGCTCCAAGTATTACTGGTGGTATTGACTGGGCCTGTGCTATTCATTCTCTCTTCAATTCAGCCAGGCTGTCTTTCCCACGTCCTCTATACCCAGGGCAAAAACATCATAAATAAGACTATAGTCTGAATTCTCTGAGAAGGGCTGAGTGAGAAGCAATGCTTTGGGAAAACACTGGTGCCTAAGAGCCTCAAAATAAATTATACTAGCCGCAAACACATTCTGACACCATAAAGTAAAAGGAAAGGATGTTGGCAGAAACAGGGAAGGCTTCCCAACTCTTACATGATTTATAAGCTATACTGGGAACAAAAAAAATGATAATAGCCTAATTAATATTAAAAATAAAACCTGTGATGCATGAGATCTCTTTAAGAGAATAATTTCAATCTCTCTGGATTTAGCTCAACTAACATCCTTAAGGACTTATGGTTCCCTCTGCACTACACAAATATAAAATTTCACTGCACCTTTAACAGTTATTCTCAGCATCTCTCTTCAAGAGAAAATGAATGTTCTCTTAATGTGGCTGGCTGGGCCTTTTGAGGGCCATGGAATCAAACATTTTGACTGGATTAACCCATCTATTCAGGAGAGCAATGAGATTGGCTGATTTTTTTTTCTTCCAAGTAATTGACCAGGGTCTGACTGACAGCCGGTTATTTTGGCATTTTGTAAATATAATCTAATACACAGAGATCAACCATGAACCTCTTCACAAGTCAATGATCAAGTACTTGGGCTATTATTTAGCTTCTTCTACCTTCCCCCCACCCACCCACAGCCCCACAAGTATTATGGTCCATTTGCACAAACAGCAGTAGGGCTAAGCATCCAGGTAGTCTTTGAAAAGTCACAGACAATAAATACTTGCTCAATTGTTCTATTAATAATAGCTTACATTTGCATAGGGGTTTTTTGTTTTCGCAAAGTTATTTATATTAGCAATGCAAATATTAAGTTACCTCTAATTCAGGATAAGCAGGATTTTAAAAACAACCTTACTTTGACCACTAGCTCCCCCTTAAGTTATACTCTGTTTATCTCAAGTTACTGGTCAGCACTAAGTGATTCTCCCAACTTAATTGGATTTCAGATTTAACATTTATTAAATTCCTACTGTGTGCAAAACAGTGCTACCCAGTGGGGAGAAGACATTGTCTGAGTTCTGGCATAATATTATGACCAGGAGGGCCATCAGAGACACAATTCCAGATAACTAAACAATCCAATATTACATTCTCAATAAATGCATCCAAAAACATACAAAGTAAGCACATTTGTGAGGTCTGAGGTCCCCACATATGGGCAGATTTTTACATGTAAACCAGATGATACAAAACCATTACAGTAAACTCCTGTTGATTTGAGGTCCAAAATGACAAGCCTTAAGAAATTGAATTTTCTGAATTTTATTTATGTAAGAAATAAGAAAAAGAGGCACATGGCTATTAGGGAATTGATCCAAAAAAGACATTTCTGCAGTATATTAATGGAGTTAATGCAGAATGAGTACAAGATCCTATGGAAAGAAGCAACGGATGGGAAGTCATGGACAAACAGGTTCAAACCCTGCCTCTAACAGCCATTAGGAGTACGACCAATTCCAGCCAAGTCACCTCACCTCCACGAATCTCAGTTTCCATGGAGAAATATCAATTGTTAACATTACATTACACCTCCTCTAGGTAACCTATGATGAGAAATGACCCTCAGAGCAAGGATCCTGAAGCATTGTAAAATACTAAAGGGGTATTTAAATCTCCAAAACAAGTCTAGCAGCTCGGATTTCCAGCCAGAAAAGACCTCAGAGGTCAACTTCCTCTCTTTTTTTACAGATTAGGCCACTGAGGCTGCCCAGAAGAGGTAGAGTGACTTGGGGCCATCATCTAAAGCTAAAAGGGATCTAGTTTAACCCTCCCTTTCATAGACAAGGAAAGTCAAGCCCAAGGAAGTTCAGTGACTTAAGGTCACACAAAGAGTTAAAAGTGCATTTTATTATATTATAATTCTTTAATGTTAACAATCCTATGTCATATTCACTTAACTGAACCATTCTATTCTGCAATCACTCTGGGTAAATTCGAATTTACCCAAGCCATCTTCACCTAGAAGTAGAAGTCGATATGGTACATCTTGTCATCGCTGAAGCCATGAAGCTTACTCTTAAATATACTAAGAAAAAAAAAGATGAAATAAATGTTTTTAACCTACCAACCACAAAAATGACACCAGCATTTTCCACAATGTCTGAAGGCAGGCCTGGCCTACTAGCAAAGCAAGGCAGAGCAATAATTATATCATCCAGAAAATTCAAGAAGTGTAGGGGTGAATCCTTATTTACGGTATCAGTGATCTATGAATGAATAGCTTATCATTATGTTTGCCCTTGTCTCCCTAAAGGATTAGGAAAAAGGGACAATTCACTTTTAATTGGATACAAAAGTCCTGCTGTAAAAAACTAATCTCACAATGTCGTCCCAGACAAGTTCTAAAAGGTACTTTCTCTGTTGTGCTCCAGTCATCTTCCCTTTATGATGAGACATCAGAGGAAGACTTTAATGATTTCTAGGTGATCAAAATCTGACACCCAGGGAAAGTGAGGGGATGCCCATCAATTGGGGAATGCCTGAACAAGTTGTGGTATATGAATGTAATGGTATGTGTGCTATATGAATGTAACTACTGTGCTATAAGAAATGATGAGCAGGCAGACTTCAGAAAAACCTGGAAAGACTCATATGGACTGATGCTGAGTGAAGTGAGCAGAACCAGGAGAACACTGTACATAGTAACAGCCACGTTGTGCAATGACTGATGTTGATAGACTCAGACCTTCTCAGCAATACAAGGACCTAAGACATCTCCAAAGGTCTCATGATGGAAAATGTTATCCACATCCAAAGAAAGAACTATGGAGTTTGAATGCAGATTGAAGCATACTATTTGCTATTTTTTTTCTTCTGTTAAGTTTTGTTTCCTCTTTCTGGTGGTTCCTCCTATTGGTTCTAATTCTTCCTTACAACATCACTAATGTGAAAATATTTAATAGAAATGTATATGTATAGCCTATATCAGATTGCACACCATCTTGGGGATGGAGGTGGGGAGGGAGGGGGAGAAAAAATTAAAACTCAAAAGCTTATGGAAGTGATTGTTGATAAATCAAAATAAATTAATAAAAAAATTTTTTTTTTAAATCTGACACCCAGAATTATAAAGATACAAATTTACAGCAGGAATGCCCAAATGATCAAAGGAAGTGAACAGATGATTTTCAAGGAAAGAAACACAAATTGCTAATAACCACCTGAAAAACTAATCAAGCTTTCTAATAACCAGAGAAATAAATGCAAATTAAAATCTTGAGGTACCACCTTACACCCAAGGAAGAAATTGGTTTAAATACTTTAAAACTATAAAATCCACTCCCAGTACCATTGTGTGGAAACAGACACACTGTTACATTGTTGGTGTAATTGTGAAACGGTGCAGTCTATTAGAACCAATCTGGAAATGCACAGTAAGTAAGTAAACTGTGACCCAAGAATCCTACTACAATTCTACAGAGCATAAAGCAGTGGTGTCAAACTCAGATGGGGGGGGGTAGGCGGGGGAGAGAGATGATGCACAAAACCAGACATAAGGGGCAGCTAGATGGCGCAGTGAATAAGAGCACTAGCACTGGAGTAGGAAAGATCTGAGTTCAAATCCAACACCAGACACTTACCAGCTGTGTGACTCTGGGCAAGTCACTTAACCCAAATGCCTCCAAAAACAAAACAAAACAAAAAACATACATAAGGAAGGATCCCTACAGGCTACATATTGACCTAGAAAACCACATGTTGACATTATTTATGTTCTACTACATTTTTATTTATTTAATTTGTTAAATATCTCCCAATTACACTTTAATCAGATTCCAGGTACTCAGGAATGTTGTGAGCTAGTGTTTGACACCTCTGGTCTAGAGATATTATCTGTACTGAAAGAACTATAGCTGTTTTGTTTGTATTGGGGAAAAACTCCAAACAACCCAATGATTAGAAAACAGCTGAATAATTGTCTCTTAATAATGTAATAGAATATTATCAGGCCATAAAAATGACAAACGTGAAGGATAAAAAGAAATATAGAAAGATTCACAGGAAGTAATGCAGAGTAAAGAGAGATAAGAAGAACCGCACATGTTGACTAAGCTATAAGAGCAGCAATAAAGCTTTATAAGTATACAGATGGAAAAGAGAGCAGACTGGGACTCAACAAACAGGTTATTATTGTCATTTCTTATGGTCTTTTATCAAGATGTCAATCATTCCAATCATGTAGTTTTAAAGGGGGCTCTATGCCTCAGTCTATTTGTCCAAATTTGTTGAGATTGTTAGTAAGTTCATAATTTTAAAAAATTTGGGGATCATCAGTGTGAAGAACTCCTGGAATGGGAATTCCCTCCACTGGTGCAGATCTGCAACTTATCCTGAGTTTTTAAAGAGCCTAGTCATACAACCAGCAGGTTTTTAGCCAATCCAGGACTCCAATCCATGTCTTCTCGACTCCAAGGTTGGCCCCCTGTTCCTGTGAGATGCCACTCTGCCTGAAAAAATTTTTAAAATAATTTTCAATTCAACAAGCATCTATTATGTACTAGTATGTATATACCAGACACTGGTACAAAAATACAAAAAGGAACTGCCTTCAAGAAACGTATAGTAAGTATGTTTTTGGAGAAAATATATTTGATAATATAGGGCATCTTTACCAGGCACTTGTGAGGCAGTGAAGAAAGCAAAGCTTGAAGTCAAGAAGAATTAGATTTAAATCCTCTCTCTGATACTTACCAGATCTGTAACCCTAAACCAGTCACTTAACTAACCTCTCTGAGCCTCAGTTTCTTCATCTGTAAAATGGGACTGATGATACTAGCATCCAGCTTATCCAAGTGTTGTGAGCATCAAACATGCACAGCGCTTTGCAAATGATAAAACATCATACGAATGTTAGATTAATTCTTATTCATGGAGGCAGCAAAGGGGAGTGACAAAAGGGGGCGCTACTGCTGAGCGTGCTCAGATCCTTTCATCTCTGGTTCTTGAAGACACCACCAGAATCCCACTAATCTTAAAATTCTGCACCAAATCCTAACATTTGATCTGTACCTTGGAGCTGTCCAAAATAAAGCCATAAAATCGCCTGGAAAAAAAAGGGGGGGCGGACAACGTTATATATGGGCTTCCAGGCCACTGGCTTTAAGGAGAAAACATACTGCTACTTGGTGTAAGTTACATAGGCTGGCAAAGAAATGACATGCCTTGAGATGATTCAGCAAAGACAGATACCATGACTTACTACAGGAGATTTAAATGTAAAGAGCTGCTCAGGTAACCAACTGCCACCAACAATCACTTACTCTATGTTCAAAGGCAACTCCCCCCAACTTCCACATCAATGCACCAAAAAGCTAGTTTGATTTGCAAGCGTTAACTAACACCAACAGCAATTTATTCACCAAGAATTGAAGCCCCCTGCTATGTGCAAAGCAGATGCAATCATGTCCTTCTTCTAGAAATGAACAACTAGTAGGAAAAGTCTCAAAGTCCAACCTAAAAATAATGTACACTTGGTCAATGACTTTAAATAGAAGCACCCTTGGGAAACTCTCCACTAGGAAAAGGATGACTGCAGCCTAGGCTTATTGGCTCAAGGAGGTAAAAATTTGGCCATCAGCAACTTTCAAGCCATAGGATATTTCAAGTCTGTCATGCAAATCCCTGGCATTTGGGGGCTCAAATGAAACCCCAAAGAAACCTCCAGTTTACTGCATGGATTCTAAATCCACATACTCACCATAGTCGTGGCCCCTGAAGGAAAATCCAAGCAATTAAGGAGATGCAGTTCACGCAAAGATATCAGCATGCATCTCCAAGTGAATGTAAGAGGTACTCAGCTGCTAGGGGCTGAGCATTATGTACTTGCATCCAAACCTGCAGGCTGGCAAACACCACAACTGCTGTAAATTCTACTGCATGCCCTTGCTTCCAACACCAGCACTAGTTAATTAGTGGGCTATGGTACAATGCAGGTCCCAATGGGCGAGTGGCATCGGGAATATTTTTTTTTAGCCCAAAGCTTTGGCCAACTGCTTTTAGGTGCTCAGATCTCCCTTTTGGGGATGTCAGACTCTCAGATAAAAAGCAATTAATTTTCCAGTAGTGGTGAGTGTGTGTGCCCCCTTCCCCAATGGGGGGATGGAGAACACATGTAAGAAAGATTATCCTTTTAAAGAACCCTTGTAATTAGCTCAACTCCTCACCCTGACCTTTTTTTGTCACCCCAAATCAACACTGCAAGATCACAAGAATTGTGTGAAATAACTAAATACGAGCCTCTTAAAATGTCAGGGCTAAATTTGGAATCCCAGGCATTTGTTTCAGCTGAGTCCCCAATAAAATTCACTTCCTATTGATTCAAGATCAGGTTAATAAAGGGGGGGGGGACCTAGCCCTTTCTGATATCTGCAAATGGTGATTTAAAAAAATACGTTTCACATTTTATATTTCATTTGTGTGAAATTTAGAAAGCCCATCAATCAATCAGGATGCTGATGCCAACGCCCCAAAGCAAAGAGATTTTTCCTCAACCAGCAGAGATTTTTTCCAAGTTGAAAAGCCTAGTGAAATCTTAGTAGATTCATAGTACGGAACAAATTCACAATACATAACCAGTGATAAGCAGACAGTGGTAAGGAAGACGTCCGAAGGCACATTTTCAGCTGAAAAAGGCAACGGGAAAATCTGCCCCATAGTCAAGTTCTCCCCAAAGGGTCTCGCACTTTCTCTACCCCTAACCCCCTAGCCCGAGGGGCGGAAATAAATCCCAATTCGAAAGACTTCTATTCCCACCACCTCTCTGCAATTCATGGAAGTTGCTGCAAATAGCTGGCAGCAGAGCAGTCGAGCGTTCCCCCTCCTTTTTTTATTTTTATTTTCATTTTTATATTTCTTTTTGCTCCATTCTCCCTGCATCCTGAAGGAGTAAACAGAGAAAAGTCAGTTATCTGTCTTCCACCAGCCCAGACAGGCTGCGGAAGCGGAATCCTTAGACTCTGGGGAGTATGTGCGTGTCTATATGTGTGTGTGGTGTGGTGTGGTGTGCGTATGCATATGTGTGTGTGTGTGTGTGTGTGTGTGTGTGTGTGTGTGTGTGGCGGCTGGGGGGGGGGTGTCAAATGTGGAGGGAGGTCTAGATGCAGCCTGTCTGGCTTCCTCCTTCCAAACACATCGTACAGTCCGAGCTCAGGCAGCCCTGGTTCCCTGACACTTGGCAGACAGTGCGTGCAGCCCCTGGAGGCTTGATGGTGGCCCCCATTACCAAACAGCACCCTGACCCGACTGACCGAGCCTCAGCGAAAGGGGCACCCCACAGAGTGGGCCAACCTAGGCTCCCGGGTGCTGCGACGCACAGCGGGGGTGGCCTGAGGGCGGCTGCCCCTAGCCTAGCCCAGCCAGTCTGTCTGTCTCTCTCTCTCTCTCTGTGTCTCTGTCTGTCTGTCTGTCTGTCTCTCTCTCTCTCTCTCTCTCTCTCTCCCCGCCCCCGTCTCCCCTAAAGGTTCCCGCTGCGCTCGGGTTTGCGGCTCGAGGTTACTGCCTCCATGTGCTCCCGGTAGGGGAAACAAAAGGCGGCTTTGCCCGCTATTCCAACGCCATATTCGGATGGGGCTAGCCTGGAGCTGGGGCGAAAAGGGCCAGGGCAGCGGACCGCGCGCGGCTAGGCTAGGCTCCCGCAGCCAGCCTCCCAGCGGGCCGCCCGGCGCCCAGAGCGCAGCCGGACCCCGCCGGGGTGCCGGGGGAAGCCCTGTTCCCGCTCGCTCCGGGGCCGCCCCGAGTTGGTCCGGGCGCCGGCGTGTCTCGGGAGGCTTGGATGCACAGTGGGGAAGGGAGGGGAGGGGCCGGGGAGAGTGGGCAGCCGGCGGCCAGGGGTGCAAGGACCGTCTGAAAACCCGGAATCGACCGCCAGCCGGCCGGCTGGGTGACTGGGGCGGAAGAAAATGGAAAGCGGAACAAACGCACGCACCCTCGAGGCGGGCGCTCTGAGAGCGGCTGTACTTACAAAGCGGCCGATGCTCCAGCGGAACATCTCGAGGAAGGGCAGGCGGTGGCGGGCAGCCGCAGCCAGGGCGAACGACAGGGCTGGCGAGAGGAGCAGCAGGCTGGCGGGCTGGCGGGCTGGCGGGCGCAGGCTGAGCGGGCGGGCGAGCCGCGAGGCGCCGCGCGCCCAGCACACTGCGGCGGGCACCAGCGAATGCCAGCAGCGCCCCGGCCGGGCAAATGCCTTGCTTCTCTCCCTCCTTCCTTCCTTCTTTCCTTCGTTCCCTCACACCCTAGGTCCCTTAACTCAGCCTCCTCTACCCTAACCACCCGCTGTCACCGCTGCCACGCTGCACCCTGCGGCCACTACCGCCGCACTGCCCCCTTGGCTCCCTGGCAGCCCGGCTGCCTTCTTTTTCCTCCCACCCCACCCCCAGGCCCGCACCTCCCTGGGGGCGGCACCCGTCTGCCCGCCTCTTTTCCCTTATCTTCACTCCCTCCACACAGACACACACTCACATACACAGGCGCACGCACACTTGCGCGCACACAGACACAGACACACACACAGACACACACACAGACACACAGAGACACTCCGGGCAGATCCCGCAGTCCCCAGAGGAGCTGAGAGGAGAGATGTCCAATGTTTAGGCTCCTCCTGCGGGGGGAGGAGGGTGGGGAGGGGTGGATGTGAGGGAGAATGGATGGTATAGCCTAATCTGGGTTAACACCGCCAGCCCCTGTCGGACCAATTGCCCCGCACAACCCTGCGCAACCCAGTGCTTTAGTCTCCTTCCCTCGCTGGCCTTCACGGCCGAGGATCTACTGCCCCAACTGGGGCAGGGGTTGGGGGGGGGGGGGGGGGGGCCTTATTCCCGGGCCCCCGCCCCAGTCCCTCCGGTCCGGGCCTTAGAGCAATATTGCCCCCCCCCCTTTCGGCGGCCTTTTTCCCCCCCCCGGGCGGCCCCCCGGGGGCCGGGGGGCCCCCCCCTCCCCCCCCACCCCCCCCCCCCCAGTCCCGCGCTCCAGGGCCAGGGGGTAGGTACGGGGCAGCCCCAGCTCCCGCCCCTACTACTCCGCCGGCTTGCGCGGCGGCGGGGGGCTAGCTGGTGCCCACTCCAGCCCTAGGGAGCCACGTCTAGTAAAGCAAATTGGGGAGGGGGTGGGGGGAGGGGGTGGGGGTAGTTTAAAAAAGCCACCTCCTCACTCCTAAAAGCAACTGGGGCTCTCCCTCACGCCCTCCCCTCTCCTCCCCTCCCCGCCCACCTATCCTGCTTTCCCTCCTTCCCGCCCTCCTTCCTTCCTTCCTTCCCTCCTTCCTTCCTTCCCTCCTTCCTTCCTTCCTTCCTTCCTCCCACCCCACCTAAGCTCTCTTACTTCCACTTTCTCTAGGAGGTTGTAAAGTAGGGCTTTTGTGTCGCTGCTGTTGCGCTGCGGGGCGGGATTTCCCTCTCCCTCCCGCTCCCCCCCCCAAGCCCGCCCTCGGCCGAGAGCAGTCTGGGAACTGTAGTTCAGGAAGCCTGCTCTGCCCCTCTGTGCTGTTGACACGCGGGCTGGGAGCTCCCCCAGCCGCCCGCCTGTCTGCCTGCTTTCCTGGTCACCAGCCTGTCAGGCCGGGCAGCAGGCCGGGGCGGTGAGGGCAGGCCCTGGGGAGGAAAGGGCTGCCAAGACCCTGGCCTGGGAATTAGGAAAAAACGAGATACGTGGAGCCTTTCCCTCAAACTCGGAGGACCCCCTAGACCCCCAGTGCCCCACCCCCATGTCCCCTCAGCCTGGCAAAGAATGGACCAGGACAAACTTTCTCATCTGAAAAATCAAAAGTGAAGTGCCTGGCGGGGGCTGCACCTAGCTGCCGCACGTTGACAGAGTCAACCTACTGCGAGGGCTCATAGCAGTGTTCTGGGTTCAAATCCAAGCCCACCTGGGGTCCCCATTTTCCGAGGACTGCCATAAGGCCTCGGGGCTTTCCCAAGAACACCAAGAAAGAATGGAGGTAAGAAAGGGAGTTTCCCAGTGTCTCCCCACCTCAGCGCCCTGGCCTCTGGGGCACTCTGCTCTGGGCCAGCCTAGGGCTAGGAAGAAGCTTTGGCTTTAGGCTGAAGGCTTCTCCTGTCTCTTCTGACCTGGTCTGAGTGGCTCACTGGAGGCCAAACCCTTTTCCTGGTACACCTCCATGACTGGGTTGGGTGATTCGAGAGATGCTAAGCTTTTTCTTAGAGCAACTCAGTGTATCTTTACAATGAGACAAGCCAAATTCCCCAACTGCAACCTACTCTCTTTTTCAGGTCTTCCTTTATATGTCACTCACCCATTTCCTGACTCATTTGGTGTTTAATATTTAGAAAGATGTTTTCATTCTAAGTGGCCCATTAGGTTCTATAAACAAAATGAAGCTAAACTCTGGGCCTTTGCCACTTCATAGATTCCTTTTAAAGTGACACTTGAACTGTACATATTTGTTTTAATTCAAAGAATCAATTACTGTGGTTTGGTAGATTTTTCCCTCTAGAAACCATTTCAGGCACATTTCTAGAATTCTGACAACAGTATGTGGAATATCGTGGCAATAGTAAACAAAACTATTCAGACATTAGAGTGAGATCATCTAATCATACAGCCTTCGAGGTTCCCCAAGTACAACATTCCTCCTGTTCTTAGCACAGACAGACAGTCCTCTGGAGTCTGAAGGTACTCCCTTCTCCCCCAGGCTCTAGGAATCTCTGACTACCTTCAAAGCAAGGCTCAGGTGCCTCTTCCCATAGCAAGGCCTTTGCTAACCACATTCCACCACCACCTTCTCTCCCTGACCCCCCCTTAGTACTACTCTCTCCCTCTTGAAAACAGTTTGTGTGACTTCAATGGAATATACAGTAACAAAGAAGTACACCTAAGCAAAAACAAACAGCACTTTGAATGTTTAACAATATTGCCTCGTTCTATACCTGTAGTCTACCACCCCTCTAGAAGAAAAAGGGAAATATCCTAATTTAGTTTTAGCACATGACCTAGGATTTTGGGTCCAGAGGAACTCACATGAATGTTAAAAAAAAAAAAAATCGGTTACAAATCCAAATGTACTCAGTACAAAAGACAAACTTGCATATTCAAATCTAGGCCCATACTCTCTTCCTTATCCAGCTTCCTATGTGTGGTTTTTATGAAGACAAAGAGAGACTATTTTAGCACTTTCCAAAGAAATCCCAGGTGTTGTAGGAAGCTGTTGTTGGTGACTATGACAAGCAGACCATTAGCCACCATTCTGATTCTGCCAACTCCAGAAACAAAAGTGTAAAAAGCACCTTCCTCCAAATAAAACTCCAAACCCCATGGTCCAAACATAACACCAGCTCTTCAGGACATCAGCTGACTACAGCAGAAGTCCCTAGTCTCCTGCAGGCAGGAACACAGAGTAAGCAGTCTTTTGGCCTTATTACTAGGTTGGGTATACAGTATAGCTAAAGCTAGGGTGGGGGAGGAGTGGGGGGAGAGGAGGAGTGAACCTCCAGGTCTCTTTTTGACCCGATTTCCTCTGCTTTCCCATTTCTGGACAAATCACTCTGAAGCAACCCTCCTGTCTTCCCACTCATCTTCTCCTCTCCAGAGCCCCCAGGGACAGATGGACTGACATCCCAAGCCACACCAATGCCCAAGGTCTCACCTGAGGGGGCCCTGAACAACCATAGGGACCAGGTTACTGGACAGGAAGGCAGCTGACTAGAAGGAAGTGGTTCTCTCCACTGGTGCCATCAAAACCACCACCGCCACAACAACAAAACCCTGAAGTGATTGCATGTACAGTTAGCCAATAAGCCACCAGCAACGTAAAGAAAAGGCAGACTGCCCAAGCTCTGAATGCCTCCTCTCTCCTGTCTCCTCAAGCTATCCTTCTGTGATTTCTTTCCCCCTTACTAGCTGTAAGACTCTGGACAAGTCGTTTAACCTCTGTTTGCCTTAATTTACTCAACTGTAAAATGAGTATAATAATGGCACCTGCTTTCTAGGGTTGTTGCTAGAATCAAAGAATATAATATTTGTAAAGAGATTAGCACAGTGCCAGGCACATAGTAGGCTCTATACAAATGCTTATTTCCTCCCACTCTCCCTTTCTAGACTGCCTCAAGTGTTTGTGAAAAACCTGAAAAAAAAAAAAAAAAGATCCTGAAAAGGATCTGAAGAGCCAGGACCCTTTTCCAAATAATTCCATCTATTCCATTTATCACCAATAAAAGGTGAGCCCCTAGAGGACTAAGGCTGCTAGTTTTGGGTGGGGTCTTTATCTCCACAGGTACTTCCCTGGCACCAGGCTCGGAGTAGGAGCCTAATAAATGCTTGTTGAATTGAATCAAATTGAAATATCCTTGGTCTCTCTCGAGGGCCGAAGAAGACAATAGGAATGAGTCAGTGCAAATTCTTGACCACTACTGGAAAATCATTCAAAAGCCACACCCAAAAAGGAATTCCACTAGTAACAAACCCGAAGATTAATTTTATCTTTGGGTGATGCTAAAGGAATTGAGCAAAGCCCATTTAAATGGTTTTGTTTTAAAAGGAGCTGAAAATTGTGGTATTAGACACTCCTTATAGCTCCAAGGCCTGTCAGCTGACATAATGCCTGTGGGTGCCACCGACTGGTCTAAATTATAAAAGAGGGGGGAAAGAAAAAAAACTGAAGCTGAAAAATGGGAATAGAAGAGAAAGTAAAGGGGACTTCAGAGAGTAACAAAAAAGGTTATCAAGGACTGATTCAGGTACCAAGATTGAGAGTTGGCAAGCACTTAGCTCAGCTGATCATAGGATCACACATAGTTTTAGAGCTGGAAGGGCCCTTCATCTCCTGTACCCCATGTTTTAGATATGAGCAAGTTTAGGTGACTCACCCAAGATTACACAGATAGTAAATGGTAGAACCAGGATTCCAACCCAGGTCCCTTTACTCCAAACCTAGTGTGCTTTCTTACTGTACCCTCCCTCACAAGGTTACAAAGGAGGAAACTGAGGTCCAGAGAGGCGAAAGGCCACACAGATAGTAGCAGAGCCAAGGCTTGAGGTCAAGTTCTGTGACTCCATATCCAGCCTTCTGCCCATAACCTCAAACTGCCCTCTTCAATGTAAAGCAAGTCAGTAAAAAATGTCATAAGCACCCATCTCAGGTATAGCCTTGTAGTGCTCACTGTGTGGGAGACAAAGAAGTATCAGTTCCTTGTCCTCAAAGAGCTTACATCTCGAGGAGAGATAAAGACATCTCAGAAGTCTCCAGACAACACAAGGCAGCCTGTGTTCAACGCCTAGCAAAAACTGAAGATGTCAGTTCCAATGGGGTCAAAAGAAAGAATTCTTTAGGATGCAGAGTAGTTAAGGAAAACTTCACAAAAGCAATGGGCCTTAAACAGGGCCTTGAAAGATGGGTGGATTTGGACAAGTCAGTCAGAAAGTAAAAGAACATTACAGCCAAGACTGGCTAAAATCAAATTAGAAGTGAGTTTGTTCTAGGGACACAGTAAGTAAACCAACCTGGCTAGAGTGGTGGTGAGTAGTAGCAGAAGTAAAGGTTTAAAGGATATGAGAAATTTTTCAGAGGAACAACCAACGGGGCCTCAAGACTACTTGGCTTCTGAGCAGCCTCATAACTAGGGCAAGGTGATGGGGCTTTGTCCCAGGCAGCTGGAATTTAGTGAGCAGTGACCATACTTGATCTAGTTCAGCAGTTAGAAACAACTGAGCTTAGCATCTAGCTAGTGAAACTAGTTAAAATAGAAAGCTGAGACTTCTTCCTTCCTCCTGTGGAGTAGCAACAACCTCAGTGACCTCCTCTTCTTAGACTGATCCCATGCTTCTCCCTCTCTTCTGTGTGGCAACTTCACTAGATGAAGCCTCACAGTAACATGGAGTCACTATCTCCATTTGATGGGGTTCATATCCTGGGAATTCTCCCCCAATAGGGCCTTGTTTCCTAAAATCCAAGGTCTCCCTTCTGGGTCTCCCCCTCTTTCCTTTCCCCCAGATCTTATCTTCAAAAGTTGATTCGGGGATGTCTTTCACGCTGCATGTCCAGAGCATCACATATGATGGTTAGGCCTCTCATATGGCATAAAGAAAAGAGACAAGTCAAAGAGGATTCTGACCTTTCAAGGCCAAATGTCTGGGAGGATGACAGTGCCATGGATGGAAACAGGAAAGTTGGGAGGAAGAACCCATTTGGGAGGAAAATAAGGAACCCAGTTTTAGACATGTTGAGTTTGAAAGAACAGTAGGATGTCCAGTAGACATGTGGAAATGTGGGTATGAAACTCGGGAGAGAAAGTAGTCCTCACCCCAAGTGGCAGGATTGCCCACGTGGTCCTAACTGATTAACTTGCATTTCTAGCTAAGTTGGCTAGGGAATTGTAGGCTTAGCAAACAGCACATGCAAAAACTGGAAAGCAACAATATACCTGATACATATAGAAGACTTTCAGTAGCTGGTTTAGCAGAAAGAGATTAGGAACTGGCTGGGGGCAGGGTAGGGAAATATGTGCCTGGGAGAGTTCAAACCAGTGATTTTATCAGTGCAGTGAATTTCTCTTCTATGTAGATAGGTAGCTATCAATACCTTATAGTCTTAGATTACTAGGGTACTGAAAAGTCTGTGGACACGCAGAAAAGAAAGAAAGAAGGATTTATTAAGCACCTGCTATGTGCCAGGAACTCTGATAAGCACTTTACAAATATTATCTCATTGGATCCTTACAATAACCCTGAGAGGTAGGTACTCCCAATTTTACCTTTGATGAAATTGATGCCAGCAGAGATTAAATAACTTGCCTTAGGTCACACAGATAGTTGTTGTTCAATTGGGTCCAACTCTTCATGACCCCATGGACTTACGGCCACGGGGTTCTCTTGGCAAAGATTTTGGAGTGGTTTGTCATTTACTTTTCCAGAGTGTCCCCATTTTACAGACAAGAAACTGAGGCAAATAGGAGTTAAAGTGGCTGGCCTAGGGTCACACAGCTAATAAGTGTCTGAGGCCAGATTTGAACTCAGATCTTCCTGACTTCAGGCCCGATGCTCTATCCACTGCACCACCTAGCTGCCCCAACACAGAGACAGTAACAGCAATAACAATAGCTAATATTTATGTAGCATTTTAAGGTTTGCAAAGCATTTTTCAAATATTATCTGATCCTCACAATGACCCTGGAAGGTAGGTGCTGTTATTATCCTCATTTGACAGATGAGAAAACTAAGGCTGGCAGAGATTAAGTGACAACTGGTGTCTGAAGCAGGATTTAAACCCAGGTCTTTCTGACTCCAGTTCCAGCACTCTCCCCACTGCACCACCTAGTTGCCTATGTACCAGAGGCAAGACTTTAACCCAACTCTTCCTGATTGCAAGATCAGTGTACTATCCATTTACACCTACACTACTATTTTTTTTAACACCTACACTTCTTCTATCCCTGGACATAATAGATGCTTTAAGAAATGTTTTGTTAAATTCAAAACCCCAATTGAACTGAAAGGTAAATAAGGTTAAAAAGATAGCAATGGGATTCCAGCTAGAGTTCTAACCCCATCTTCTAGAAGACACCTTCCCCAGTCCCTGTTAATTACAGTGCCTTCCCTCTGTCGATTACCGCATTTATCCTGTATATTTCTTGCTTTGTATGTATTTCTTTGTATGTTGTATCCCCCATTAGATTGTAAGCTCATTGAGGACAGAGACTGTCTTTTGCCTATTTTTGTATCCTCAATCCTTAGCATAGTGCCTAGAACATAGTAGGAGCTTAATAAATGTTTATTGACTGATTGATAGAGAGAGTAGCAGCATCAAGAAAAGGTTTTTTTGAGATAGGGGAAACCAATGGATGTAGGCAGTGAGAAGGTTGAGTTTAAAGATTCTAGAAGAGGGAAGACAATTGAGGAGAGAGGTTCTAGAGAATGAGACAGAAGATGGTATGAAGAGCATAGATAAGTCTTAGCCTTAGAGAGGATGAGGGAGAGACCATCCTCTGAGACAGAAGGAAGGGATAAGAGACCCTCCGAAAAGGATAGAATGAGCTACTTCAAGCCTAACGAACTCAGTTTCTCAGTAAAGTAGGAAGCAAGGTGACTTCAGTATTTCAGTGATTCTGGGACCTCATAGACATGGGGCATCTCTTCCAAGCGCAGATTGTGAGATTCTGGCAAAAATGTGGGGAAGGGGTGAGTGATAAGGTGGGGATTAGGAACTTCCAAGCAATCAGAGAGTATGCTGACCCTTTTCTTCTGTTCTTAATTGAATCCGACCTTTCAAATATACCGCAACCCAATTTCAAGCACTTTCTACAATTGAAATAAGAGCAGATTGCAGGGCCCTCCAGTTCTGATTTATTCATTTCCATTTTATCTCACTCAGTTTAGCAGTTAGGCACTGGGACTGAGGCAGGATGCCATCACATTCCATTAAAAATGGCTCTCTTCCCAGTGGTGATGGAGATGCAAACTCCCCTTCACAATCAAATCCAACCTTAAATTAATTAATAGCTCTGTTGGTATCTGTTTTACTCGAAGTCATATAGTTCTCAATGGCTCCATTGCCAGCATTTCACTATGGACTCTCAACACATCTTTTGTTTGCCATTTGGATTCCACTTAGTCCTATGGGCTTTGGCATCATGGGATATGACTGCATTATGGGCAAACATCCCTCCCCCCAAAAGCACAGGGCAAATCTAATTGGGGGCTCTAAAGGGGCAATAGCCAAAGCTAAATGGCACTCGCTAGAAGCAGGATGTTATCCTAAGCAGTACTTAGGTCAGGAAGATCCCTAGACAGTCTTAGGTCTGGGGTCTTTTGTCGGCAGAAGTAGGGAATAAGACCTAATAAAGGTGTCCAAGGGGAGAGAGAGACAGAGACAGAGACAGATACAGAGAGACAGAGAGAGAAAGAGAGGACAGAAATTGTATAGTTAGAGCTGCCCCCAATGCAAATTTGGTCTTCTAAGCTATCTGCTGCCTCTCTTTTCCATTCACCTTCCCATCCTACAACTGAACTGTAACCTTCAGGCTCCTAGGACTCTTGATGTCCAATTTCTCCAATCAGGGAAGAAAACAGAAACTTAGGCATTTTCTTGAAAAGGACCACAAGGAATAAGCTAGACTCAAGGAGGCATTCTTATAAAAGTGGAATCAGAAGACCTGGGTTCAAAGCCCATCTCATTTTTCTTTTTTTTTTTGAATTAAACATATTTTCACATTAGTCATATTGTAAAGAAGAATTAGAACCAGTAGGAGGAACCACAAGAAAGAAGAAACAAAACAAAACAGAAGGGGAAAAAAGAGCAAATAGTATGCTTCGATCTGCATTCAAACTCCATAGTTCTTTTTCTGGATGTGGATAGATCATTTTCCATCACGAGACTTTTGGAGATGTCTTAGATCCTTGCATTGCTGAGAAGAGCTAAGTCTATCAAAGTTAGTCATCACACAACGTGGCTGTTACTACGTACAGTGTTCTCCTGGTTCTGCTCACTTCACTCAGCATCAGTCCATACAAGTCTTTCCAGGTTTCCTGAAGTCTGCTTGCTCATCATTTCTTATAGCACAGTAGTATTCCAGTACATTCATATACGACAACTTGTTCAGCCATTCCCCAATTGATGAGCATCCCCTCAATTTCCAATTCTTTGCCACCACAAAAAGAGCTACTATAAATATCTTTGTACATGTGGGTCCTTTTCCCATTTGTATGATCTCTTTGGGACACAGCCCTAGAAGTGCTATTGCTGGGTCAAAGGGTATGCACATTTTTATAGCCCTTTGGGCATAGTTCCAAATTGCTCTCCAAAATGGTTGGATCATTTCACAACTCCACCAACAACGCATTAGTGTTCCAATTTTCCCACATCTTCTCCAACATTGATCATTTTCCTGTTTTGTCACGTTGGCCAATCTGATAGGTGTGATGTGTTGTTTTGATTTGCATTTCTCTAATCAATAGTGATTTAGAGCATTTATTCATATGACTATAGATAGCTTTAATTTCTTCATCTGAAAACTGCCTGTTCATCTTAGTTTCCTCATCTGAAAAAGTGGAGGTTAGAATAGATAACCTCTGAGGTCATGTGGAGCTCTAGATTTATGATACAAAAAATTGCTAAAGGTAGGACTTTAGAGAATGGGAAGGGTATGTGGGAGGGGTGAGACCCTCCTGGTCATACCTATATCAGTGACTGCTTACTTTGCCTATCTGACCCTCTAGTTTGACCATGGGAGTAGGCCCAAATCAACACACTGACCAGCTGGCCTGCCTCTCAAGCTCTGAGTTCTCTTTGTTATCCCACCTCTCCTCCTCCTCATTTGGACACTCACTCCTGCCAACCTCTCACATACAGAGTGTGAGCAAGAAGGACTAGCATTAGCATTAAAGAGAAGTGACTTTTCTGTCTTTCACCACAACCTTACCACTTTCTCCTAAAGCATTCCAACCCATGTGGCTATTGAACCTATGGCTTTAAGACTACAGTCTCCAAAGGATTGAAAATGAGTGTTACCCAGAGGACGATGAAGAGGTGCATGATGGATATGAGCCGATTACAACACATTCCAAGTGGGGAATTATGAAGGAGAAGCAGTGAAAAAGGCAGCAAAGTATGCAATCAAAAAATATGTGAAGAAAAAAAAAGACAGGGTAGTCATGTGATGAGAGATAATCAGTGGACAGCCCCAGCACTTCCCTGGTATTCCAATAATGTGGCAAGAAAGTGAGGAAGGCCCCCACCACCTTGGGGGCATTGCCTGGGAAAAATTGGCTAAGAGTCACACTGGATAGGCAGGCATGGATGGATGGAAATCTTCATCACTGGAGGGAAAATTCACATTGATGAGATGTCACCGATGAGAATTTGAGTACAATATGTGCCTGGAGCTGTGGTAGGTGATGGGGACACAAAGACAAAAACCAAACAGTCCTGATCTCCAGAGGCTTAAATTCTTTTCAGCTGATAGAACATATGGACAAAGCTTATATACAAAATAATAACACAAGGAAATGTCATAAGGAAGGAGCGCTTAAGGCCGTGGCTCGTGCTAGTTGCTGGGGATACAAAGACAAATAGTTTTCAATAGTCCCTGCCCTCATGGAGCTTATATTTTATCACTATGTCTCCCATTCCTTTTTAATCACTATACCTGATATTAAAAACTAGGCCCTTTTAGGTTAGAGAGCAAAGTACTTATATATAATATGCATTTTGTTACTTCTTCCCCTTCTTATTGTATCCCCCAGGCTGTGGAAATTCATGTGTTCCACTGGTATTTACCAGGGTTACCCAGGCAACCAAATAGAATTTAGGCTTTCAAAGAGGCAATATTCTACATTACTCCATCTTCCTGAAAAGTTAATTAGCTATTCTCTTGCCAAACAACACTGGCTAGGACCAATAAAGTCTGAACTCGCTTTCAGTTGAACGTGATAATTAACAATTAATACATTTCTTCACTCCTTTAGAACCTGTCATTCAACAACCTGGGAGCCCTTTCCCAACATGAATGTCTCTCTCACAATATATGTAGGTGACAAGTCCTTCTCCAGGAAGTGGGGCTGTCTCTAGTAGATTGGACAAATCACACTGTGAACTCCATCCCCTAGTGCATAGAGCATAGGTCTTGGGCCCAAGAAGATTCTGAGATGAAATCTTACCTCTGATATGTAATAGCTGTGGGAACCTAGGCAAGTCACTTTACCTCTCTGAGGCTCAGGTTTATCTGTAAAGTGGACCTCTTGATGCCTGTGACCTTGCAGTTGTCCCTGAAACAACAGCCTATCTTTTAAATGCCAATATTCTTCTGGTGATGTACATTTCTGGTGAGTCATGGAGAACTGTCCAAGGGGCAGTGTAGAGGTGTCCAGCTAGAATGAACAGGAGGAATTCTACAACAGTACTGTGAAGGGTGTCACCAGAGAAATGTGTGACTGGAAAAAAGGAAGGGCCAGTCACATAGCTAAAGCAAGAGACAACTAATGGACAACCCACATGTTCCCTAGC
The DNA here is from genome assembly GCF_900497805.2 of Vombatus ursinus. Classification (NCBI taxonomy): domain Eukaryota; kingdom Metazoa; phylum Chordata; class Mammalia; order Diprotodontia; family Vombatidae; genus Vombatus; species Vombatus ursinus. Next base: position 609,090 of record NW_020954930.1, on the reverse strand, counting down.
ATCTGTGTGATGCTAGGAGAATGCAAAGGAGACTCCTAGTATGTTCGATGGTTCCGCTGTGATGAACACCAAGGTAAGCATGGACCATTTGGGAGCTTCATAATGGGAATACTCACTCACATCGATGAGATTAAAGAACCATTGAACTACCCTATCCTCTACTCCTCACACTTTCTCTTACTGTTGGATAGTTCCAATCTGTTGCCAAGGCCCCTCTCCTTTTTTAAAGTCCCCTGTTATTGTTGAGGTAGCCACCATCCTCCCAATCACCTTGGATAGCAACCTAGATGTCATCTTCACCTCCCCACTGGCTCTCACCTCCATCCTCCCATTTTTAATCAGTTGGCAAGTCTGGCCGATTCTACCTTATTCAGTATACGCAGCATCTCTTGCATACGCCCTCTTCTGTCCTCTGACACTGCCAACGCACTGGTGCAGGCCTTCATTGAGGCATGCAAATAGCCTGCCAATTGGCCTCCTTGCTTCAAATCTCCCCGCCCACACACACACCCTCCATACCCCACCTCCAGTTCAAGCTCCATCCAGCTACCAAACTGATCTTCTTAAAGTTCAATCATGACCATGTTACCCCTCCTAATTTAATAAATTTCGATGGTCCTCTGTTACCTCTAGGATCATATATAAAATCATCTGTTTGGCTTTCAGAGCTCTTTATAATCTGACCCACCCCTCCTACCTTTCAAGTCTTCTTACATCTTACTCACTACCACATGCACTTGGATTCTATTACACTGGCCTCCTTGCCAGTGTCCATCTCCATCTCCTGACTCAGTGCATTTTCCACTTGCCTGGAATGTTCTTCCTCCTCATCTCCACCTCCTGGCTTCTCTGGCGTTCTTCAAGTCTCAGCTAAAATCCCTTCTTCTGCAAGAAGTTTTTCCTGGTCCCCCTTCATGCTAGTGCATTAGTACCTCTGAGATTATCTCCAATTTATCCCGTATAAGTCTTGTTTGTACATAGTTTGCATGTTGACTCCCCAATCATACTGTGAGCTCCTTCAAGGCAGCTTGTTTTTGCCTTTCTTTGTATTCCCTGTGCTTAGCATAGTGCTTGGGACACAGTAGGTGCTTAATAAATGCATGTTCACTTGAATGACTTGACTATGGATGAAGAAATGGAGAGTTAGAGACGTTCAGTGACTTTCCCTCATATTCTGAGAAATATAGGAAATGAGAACTCCAACCCAAGTCTCCAGATTCTATAGAGAGAAGGCAATCCCACCCCGCTCTCACTGATAGGATAGGAGCCCCTTACCAGAGAATTGTTTCACCTAGGAAATATTTACAAAGTATATGACTTGCCTTGGTCTGAGGTATGGTAGGAGTATATGAAATTGCTTTGGTCTTGTTGAAACAACAAACACAAAACAAAAAACCATCATACTCAATTGAGTAATAGCCATAACTGGAAATTGTGTCACCCCCAGGGAGCCAAAACTAAGGCATTCTCAACTCAACTTTGTAATTCATGATGTGAAAATACTACAGGAAATAAATATGACAAATTCATTTGAGCAGGAGGAGGAATTAATTACTATATTAACTATCTTTTGTGTCCTCTAAATGTCCCTGTTCTGGGGAAATATCCTAGTGTCTCTACCCTAGTTACAGCTATGTCAGAACTATATGGCAATTTCCCAAACTACCTTTTATTCTTGCAACAAATCAAAAGCAATTGTTATGGTCTCCAATATACAGACTTGCTTAACAGATTTTGACATAATATGCCATCAATTGGTTTTACTGCCAATGTACTCCAAAAACCGTCTGCCAAGAAAGCATTTGACTTCTAATGCAGTATTCACTTCTCTTGGTGACCTTCAATAACATAGTTTAAGGAAGACATAGAGCTGATTCTTTCTATTCCTCGGGGCAGAGAGGAGGCTGTTGTAAGTGTGCAGAAAGAAACCATTTGCCCCCTTACCTGTGAAGAACAAAATACCATTCTTCTAACTCCTTTCCATTTATCAGTCTGACCAAGATGGCACTTTGGATAAATGAAATGACAAAGTCACTTGGAGATAAACCTGGAGGTGAAGTAGGTCTCCAAGCCAGCATTTTACAAATCCTCCCTTAGCACAATTCAGATAGGAAGGTAGACTAGACTAGTGTCAGGTCCTGTGTTTGAAAATCCTGTGTTTCTATGAGTCTGTGAAAGTTGTTTATCATTTCTTCATTCAGAGCACTTGCTGGGAGTGAATAGTATTTTGAGGGCATGTAGGTGGTGCTACAGTGGATAGAGCACCAGGCCTAGGGTGAGGAAGATTCATCTTTCTGAGTTCAAAACTGGCCTCAGACACTTACTTGCTTATGACTCTGGGGCAAGTCACTTGCCTTCATTTCCTCATCAGTAAAATGAGCTGGATAAGGAAATGGCAAACCACTCCAGTATCTTTACCAAGAAAACCCCACATGGGGTCTAGAAGAGTGGAACAAAATTGAACAACAATAGTATTTTGAGTACTATATTGAATGGTGTACACAAAGTCAACAGTATATTAATATTAGATAATGCCTCCAATGAGCTTATAGTCTAGAGAAGTGATCGTGCAATAGAGAATGTTTTATTAGAATCAAGAATGAGGAGGGGAATAATGAGACAACATACCAAAACTTATGGGATGCAGCACAAGCAGTTCTTAGGGGAAGTTTTATATTTCTAAATGCTTACATAAATAAGATAGAAAAAGAAGAGATCAATGAATTGGGCATACAACTAAAAAAACTAGAAAAAGAACAAATTAAAAATCCTCAATTAAACAACTAATTAGAGATATTGAAAACCAACAGAAAAATTAATAAAATTGAAATTAAGAAAACTATTGAACTAATAAATAAAACTAAGAGCTGGTTTTATGAAAAAAAACAATAAAATAGATAAACCTTTGGTTAACCTAATTAAAAAAAAAGAAGGAAGAAAACCAAATTACTAGTATCAAGAATGAAAAAGGTGAAACTACCACCAAGGAAGAGGAAATTAAAACAACAATTAGGAATTATTTTGCCCAACTATATGCCAACAAATTTGACAATCTTAGTGAAATGAATATATATTTACAAAAATATAAATTGCCCAGATTAACAGAAGAGGAAGTAAAATACTTAAATAACCCCATCTCAGAAAAAGAAATTGAACAAGTCATTGATGAACTCCCTAGGAAAAAATCTCCAGGGCCAGAAGGATTTACATGCAAATTCTATCAAACATTTAAAGGACAATTAATTCCAATACTATATAGACTATTTGGTAAAACAGGTAAAGAAGGAACCTTACCAAATTCTTTTTATGATACAAATATGGTGCTGATACCTAAACCAGGAAGAGTCAAAACAGAGAAAGAAAATTATAGACTAATTTCTCTAATGAATATAGATGCAAAAATTTTAAACAAAATGTTAACAAATAGATTACAGCAACTTATCACACAAATAATACACTATGACCAGGTAGGATTTATACCAGGAATGCAGGACTGGTTCAATATAAGGAAAACTATCAGCATAATCCATCATATCAATACCAAAACTAACAGAAACCACATGATCATCTCAATAGATGCAGAAAAAGCTTTTGACAAAATACAATACCCATTCCTATTAAAAACACTAGAGAGCATAGGTATAAATGGGGTCTTCCTTAAAATAATAAATAGCATCTATCTAAAACCTTCAGCAAGCATAATATGTAATGAGGACAAGCTAGAAGCATTTCCAATAAAATCGGGGGTGAAACAAGGATGTCCATTATCACTACTGTTATTCAACATCGTACTGGAAATGTTAGCTTTAGCAATAAGAGAAGAAAAAAGACATTGAAGGCATTAGAATAGGCAAAGAAGAAACAAAGCTATCACTCTTTGCAGATGACATGATGATATACTTAGAGAATCCCAGAGAATCAAGTAAAAAACTGCTTGAAATAATAAACAACTTTAGCAAAGTTGCAGGCTATAAAATAAATCCACATAAATCATGGGCATTTCTATATATTACCAACAAAGCCCAACAGCAAGAGATAGAAAGAGAAATTCCATTTAAACTTACTGTAAACATTATAAAATATTTAGGAGTCTACCTCCCGAAACAAACCCAGGAACTCTATGAACACAATTACAAAACACTTTTCATGCAAATAAAATCAGATCTAAATAATTGGAAAAATATCAGTTGCTCATGGGTAGGCTGAGCTAATATAATAAAAATGACAATTCTACCTGAGCTGATTTCCTTATTCAGTGCCATACCAATCAAACTACCAACAAATTATTTTATAGAGTTAGAAAAAATAATAACAAGATTCATTTGGAAGAACAAAAGGTCCAGAATATCAAGAGAACTAATGAAAAGAAATGCAGGGGAAGGTGGCCTAGCCATTCCAGATCTTAAGTTGTATTATAAAGCAGCAATCATCAAAACTGCTTGGTACTGGCTAAGAAATAGAGTGGTGGATCAATGGAATAGGTTAAGTATACAAGACACAGTAGTCAATGACTATAGCAATATATTATTTGATAAACCCAAAGACCCCAGCTTCTGGGATAAGAACCCACTCTTTGAAAAAAACTGCTGGGAAAACTGGAAAAGGGTATGACAGAAACTAGGCATAGACCAAAATCTCACACCATATACCAAAATAAAGTCAAAATGGGTACATGATTTAGATGTAAAGGCTGATACTATAAGCAAACTGAGAGATCAAGGAATAGTTTACCTGTCAGATCTATGAAGAACAGAAGAATTCATGACCAAACAGGACATAGTGAATATTACGAAAAGCAAAATAGATAATTTTGAGTACATTAAATTGAAAAGTTTTTGCACAAACAAAGCCAATGCAACTAAGATTAGAAGGAAGGTAGAAAATTGGGAAAGAATTTTTACAACCAGTCTCTCTGATAAGGGCCTCATTTCTAAAATATATAGAGAATTAAGTCAAATTTATAAGAATACAAGCCATTCCCCAATGGATAAATGGTCAGAGGATATGAATAGACAGTTCTTAGATGAAGAAATTAAAGCCATGTATAGTCATATGAAAAAATGCTCTAAATCACTATTGATTAGAGAAATGCAAATCAAAACAACTCTGAGGTACCACATCACACCTATCAGAATGGCCAACATGACAAAACAGGAGAATGATAGATGCCCTAGCAATGATCCTAGTTTAGGATTTTTAGGATCATAAATTTAGAACTAGAAGGACCTTAGCTGTCCTCCAGTCCAACCTTTCCCTCCATTTTACAGATGAGGAAACTGAGGCTCAGAAAGGGGTAACAAGTTGCCCAAAGGCACACGAATAATAATACACACCAGAGCTGAGATTCAAACTCATGATCTCTCCCTTCCAATCTTTCACTCTTTCCACTGGGATTGGCAGCTGGGAAAGACATTAGAGATCATCTAGTACAATCTCCCCATTTTGAAGAGGAGTACACTGGGGTCCAAACAGGTAAAACAATTTGCCCAAGGTCACACAGATGTTGAGAATGACAGAGGTCAGGATTTGAACTCATGTCCTCTGACTTGAAGTCCAAGTCCCTTTACCCTACATCACAATTGTACCCAACCTTCTGCAGAGAAGTCAAACTCTCAGCCTTGGACCTCGAGCACAGGCAAACTCCAAAATGGGCTCACCTCAGATTGAAATGTAATTGGGAAATGTTTAACTAAATGAATAAAAATACTATACATTTGTTGTTGTTCAGTCATATCTGACTCTTTGTGATCCAATTTTAGATTTTCTTGGCAATAATCCTGGAGTGATTTGCCATTTCCTTCTCTAACTCCTTTTACAGATGAAGAAACTGAGGCAAACAAGGTTAAGTGACTTGCCCAAGATCACTGTTAGTAGGTGTCTGAGATCAGATTTGAACTCAGGAAGGTAAGTCTTCCTGCCTTCAGGCCTGACAGTCTATCTATGGCGCCACCTACCCACCCCATATCCTTTTTTTTTTTTTTGCTTTGTTGTTCAGTCAGTTCTATTCTTCATGACTCCATTTGTAGATGCTGCTAATTTCTAATCTCTAGTTTCCTAAATCAATATGTTGCCTATTTGCCTAAAACTTCTATTTGAGTTTGATCCCATTGTAGGCCAGTTTCCAAATGAAGTATCTAAGACAGTTACAATGGGAGGATGTTCTCTGCCCTGCACCTAGAAGAACATACTGCTTGTGCCTTTAAAGCACTCATCTAACATTATCCAGAGAACAGCTTCTCTATTCATTAGGTAGGGACTGGTGGCTGCCTCCCTTGGACTGGAATCTCATGGTATGCACATAGTCAAATGTCAGTTTCAGAAAAAAACAAGAGCTGCATTTGGTGCTATGCACCCAGACATGCCATGGTCCAAATAGTCAGTGGTACATTATTGGCAGAAATCTCATCCCTGACATGTATGTCATCTTCAATAACCCCATCTCATTTAGCAATCAGCCTCTGATTAAATGAATGAGGGAGCTGTTCTCTGGGAGGTTGGTGGTGCTTTACAAGTAGTTTAAAACCCTATAGCCTCATCAAGCTCCACATCTGACAATAGAGAAGTGTCTTGAGTTGGAGTATGGGAGTTTCAACTGGTTTGCTGGCATTCAGCTAAACCAGTAATTGGCATAATGGGCGGGTAATAGTCATTTTTCCTCTTTAATTTTACTAAGTGCCATGGCAACATGTTCTTGCTGTATCCTATAGTAACTGGAAGGGCTCAGCTTAGAAAGATTGCTTTGCTTTGGGGACTTTTTCATTAAGAGGCAGTGTTGCATAGTGGTGAGAGCTCCTGAAGTGGCATCAGGGAGACTTGGATGCAATTCCCACCTCGGCTACTGACTAGCTGTGTGACCCATAACCCTGTTTGTTTGTTTACAGCTTCTACCCATTACTCTCGGATCTGGCCTCAGGGGCCAAAACAGAATAAGTCTAATCCCTTTCCCCTCCAAAAAAGATACAAGTGATTTTTTTAGGGAATTGTTGTTATTTTAAGTAGTGGTAGTAGTAATAGTAGTAGCAGCAGCAGCAGCAGCAGCAGCAGCAGCAGCAGTAGTAGTAGTAGTAGTAATATAATAATAACTGACACTTAAGTAGGGCTTTATGGTTTACAAAGCACTTGGTATATATATCTCCCTTGAGCCTCACAATGACCCTATGAAGTAGGTACTATAGGTAGTTATTTCCATTTCACAAGTAAAGAAACTGAGGCTCAGAGAGGTTACATAACTTGCTCCCAGTGGTCACTCAGCTAATAACAACAAGAACTGACAATTATTTCCTTGGAGAAGAGATTCTTAACTTGGAGTCCAAGGGTTCACGGACAAATTTCAGAGGGTTTGTGAACTTGGATGGGGGAAAAAATTACATTTTAATTTTCACTAAGCTCTAACTGAAATTTTGCCATTCCTTCCTTTGAAGTCAACAAAGCATGATTCTGAAAAAAAGGTCTGTCTGTAAGCTCTACCAAATGACAAAAAGGGGTCCATGACACAGAAAAAGACAAGAAACCCTGACTTCGAGCTGTAAGGGCTTGCAAAGCACTTTATATACATTAGCCCATTTGATCCTCAATAATTTAACAAATGGAAGGCTATTTATTAAACTCCGAGGGGGTACCAGACTGTGTGCTAGGCAAAAATGAAACAGCCCCTGTCCTCAAGGAGTTTGTAATCTACTGGGGAAAGAAGGGCCCCACCATATAGACTAATAAACAAAGTACAAAGAAAACTAAGGAAGAAAAGAGGTGCTAACAGCTTTGGGGATTCAGTTTAATTCAACAAGCACTTACCATGTGGAAAACACTGCTAAGCACTGAGGAGGATACAAAGACAAAACAAAAAACATATGAGCAAATAGGTTACCTTGGCTGGAACATAGAATGATGGGAAATAAGTCAGGAAAGGTAAGCTAGGGACAGATTGTAAATACCAACTATAGGTAATAGGGACCTACTAAAGATTTTTGAGCAGAATAGAGACATGGTCAGACCTCTGCTTTCAGAATTCATTTGTACAACTGTGTGAAGAATGGACTAGAGAGGGTAGAGGCTGGACACAAGGAGACCAGTTGCCTAGTCTAGGAAATGATGGCCTGAACTAGGGTGGTGGCTGTGGGAGTGGAGAGAAGTGAACCAATGTGAGCACTGTTGCGAAGGTAGAATTGACACACTTGGTAACTGTCTTTGAGGTTATGAACTTGGGTGACTGGAAAGATAGTGGTGGCCTTGGCAGACATAGGGAAATTTGATGGAGAAACAGATTCAGGAGGAAAGATGATGAGTTCTATTTTAGATCCGGTGAACTTGAGATGGCTATGGGACATCCAGATGAAGCTCTACAATATATGATGGTAACCCAGGAGAGAGACTGGGGCTAAATCTATAGACCTGGGAGCGCTCTGCATAGAGATGATAATTGAACCCTTGGAAGCTAATAAAATCACCAGGAGAGAAGGTAGAAACTAGAGGGAGAGGAAGAAGGCTTCCCAGAAGTGGTCACACAAGTTTAACGTTGAAGGAAGATAGGTAGATATGGGAGGGAGGTATCTTGTGAAATAAATACTACAGGTGTTACCCCCATGTTATAAAATAGGTAAACTGAGACAGAGAGGTTAAGGGACTTACACATGTCACACAGCTAGTTAATAACGGAGGGAGCATGGTGCAACGAAAAGAACACTGAATTTGGAGTCTGAGGACCTCTGTTTGAATCCTGACCTTTACTATTGGCCCCTTGTTTCTACCTTTATAACTTTGGGTAAGTTATTTGACTTTTCTGGCTCTCAATTTCCTCCTCTGTAAAGTGAATGGATTGATACAGATGGTCTCTAAGATCCAGTCCACCTCTAGCATCCTAAATATCCAAGACAAGATTTGAGCACGAATTGCTCCCAACTCTCTTACAACTGTGCATCTCCGCTCCGAATGTTCATATGCACTATTTATGCCCAATCTGTGGTAGAGCATTCTGAGCTCATGTTGATCTGATCAGCCCCCGTTGGACACACTTTACCTTGACCCCAACATAGTGATGTCATTTTGGTCCTCTTCAAGCAGGGAGGACAACAACCGCCACTGTATTGTCTTTCCTTACAGCGATCCTTTACGTATAGAAATAATTAGATCTGAGCTCTAGAATTGGAAGGGACCTCAGAGGCCATCTAGTTCAATCCTCTCATTTTACAGAGGGGGAAACTGAGGCCCAGGGAGGAGAAATTACTTGCCCAAGTTCAAATAAGTGATCCTTGCCCAAGGATAAGCGATACTTCCATTCCACTTCAGGCACTAATTTAACTGGTTGTGTGAACCTGGGCAAGCCACTCAATTACTCAATCAATGAGCATTTATTAAGCACTCACTATGTGCCAGGCTTGGTGCTAGATACTGGAAATACAAGTACAGTGGCAAGATAGTAACTGGACCTGAAGAAGCTGACATGGAGGGAAGGAAGGGGACAATATGTTAGTATATAAATAAATGCAAGATATATGCAAAATAAATATAAAGCAATGGAGGTGGGGTGGTAAAGGCTAACAACTGGAACATTTGATACCTCTCAGTCTCACTTTCCCCACCTGTAAAATGAGGATAATGTTAACTGGGCGCTTATGACGCAGGGCTTGTATAAGGATCAAACGAGACCTTCTTTCCAAAGCTTAAAGTGTTATCAGAATGGCAGTGGTTATTATTACTAGAGAGGAATCTTGAGCAGGTCAGGTTTGGCTTCACAGGCCTCTGCCGTTCCTTGCAATGCTGAGATTCAGGAACTCTGTGACCGTGGAACCTCCTTCGAACTCCTTGTTAGTACCACAGTGCTTGGAATGCTCTCATTTCAGCTGTCGGGGTTAATTTATAGCATCATCTTTCTGGAACCCAACCTGCAGAAATGCCAAAAGCAAGCAGTTCAGCCTTGTCTTCCTGTTGCAATTTGGAGCCGTGTCCATTGAAATCAAGTTCAGAGACTTGTTCACTTGCAGTCTTACAAAGGGCCAGAAAAAATCTGGATGTACGAAGTCCACCGTCCATCGTTCAGAAGCTTCTTGATAGGTTGTGGGGGGGGCATCATAGAGCCACATTTCTCTTCCTTCTTATTGCCAGGTTTTGGGATGTTTTCCCTTACAGGCACATTGGCACAGAAAGAGATTGGGAGAGAAGCCGAAACACAAGATCCATTTTCTTATTAAAATATTTCCATTAAGAGATCTATAAAATGAGGGGTTCAGACTGAATGACCTCCAATGTCTCTTTTTTGGTTTAAAATTCTTTTCAGGGGACAATGCTTAAAGACTTTGGCTATAGAGGCAGATCTTCAGAGGCTCCGCCCTTTGCAGACTTATTGCTCGTTACTTCCCTTCACGTACACTGTAGTCCAACTAAAATGGCCTTCTTGCTGCTCTTCATACATGACCTTCTGTCTGCTATCTCTATGCCTTTCCCATGCCTGGAATACACTCCTTCCTCACTTCTGACTCTTAGAGTTTCCTTTAAGATTCAGCTCATGCATCACCTCTTGCATGAAACCTTTCCTGAATCTTTATCTGCTAGTGTCTTCCCACCAGAATCACCTTGTATCTGTTTGATACTTCCCAGTATCTGCACATGCTCTCTCTACCAACTAGGTTGTAAGCTCTTTGAGGGAGGGAATGTTTCACTTTTGTCTTTGTATCCTCAGAGCCCAGTAAAGTGCCTGGCATGGAGTAGGCCCTTAATAAATGCAGATTGTAGGGGCAGCTAGGTGGCACAGTGGACAGAGCACCAGCCTTGAAGACAGGAGCCTGAGTTCAAATCTAGCCTCAGACCAAACACTTGACACTTACTAGCTGTGTGACCCTGGGCAAGTCACTTAACCCCAATTGCCTAAAATAAATAAACAGATAAATAAATAAATAAATGCAGATTGATTGATCAAAGTCATGATTCTACAACTTACTACCTATGTGAACTTAGGCAAGTCAATGTACCTCTCTGGGCCTCAGTTTCCTCCTCTGTAACATGACAGGATGGAATTATATGGCCTCTGAGGTCCCTTTCAGCACTCGTCCAATGAAACTCTATTTTGAAAATGCCTGTGACTTCTATATGAAAGAACTAACGTTGGAAATTTGAACCCTCCACTCATCTTGAGAGGTACCAGATTTCAGTTATGCCAGTGCAGATTAAAAATCTTCCAAATAAAAAGTAGCCAAGCTCCTAAACCTCCAAAACCACGACTTTCATCAACTATTCCTTGGCAATGTTAGGGATCTTAGGTAGGGGCCGAGGAAGGAATGGGAAAGGAGATAGGAATAACCAGAGATCAGAAGACCAATCAAAACAGACAAATGAGACCCATGGCAAAATTCATTCCTCCCAAGAGAGCAAAAGGAAGGGTACCAATTTTGCAAGAAAATTTAATTTTGATAGAGCAAGGAGAGAGAAAACAAAAGAGCCAGGAAGAAAGAAGGGAAGCCCAAAGAAAGCCAAGACTCAGTGGGATAAAATGTATCAGTGGAGAACAAACGTGTCACAGCAACACTGCAGTGAAGGACCAGAAGTTGAATTCCAGATGTGGCTGATTCAATGCAGAGCATTTGGTCATCTTCTTTACCTTCAAATGGCACCAAAACCAGTTGGACCTTCATTTTGTCCTGCATTGAAGCTTTCTTGGATGATTCAAAGCTTCTTAGGTTCGAAGCCCCTGTTAAGACACTTAGAATTTTGCATAGTGAATGGATTCAGAAGGTTGTGTCCTACTCTATAATTAAGGAGTAGCTGTGGAGTACAGCTCTGAAAAGAACTTACACACATTCATGCACGAAGATTATTCAGAGCTCTCATTATCATTGTGACTCACTGGTCCTTTGTTAGTCATTTTTGTATCAAATATTAATAATCACATCTTTCATGAGTGCCATTGTGTCAGCTGGCTAAATGCAAAAGCTGGTCGATTCTTTGGCACCATCTACTTGGACTGACCAGATCAATTTTTAATGAAATGAATCATAGTGAGATAGGTGGTGCAAGTGTTAGTTATCATAGTTTTCTTTTTAGAGATGGGAAAACAGAGGCTCAGAGACTTAAATTTCAAAGGTGGGTGGAGTTTGCACTCAAACCCTGGTCCTTCCATTTTTTCCTTCAGTGTTACAGGGCACACTGGTCTGTGTCAAGCCATGAACTCAGAAGGTCAAAGTTATTTTCCCTTCATGAAGCTTTCTTGGATCTTTCCAGTTGCTAGAATCTTCTCCCCTCCTCAAGCTGCCCTGAGAAGCAGTGTTGCCTAGTGGATTGAGCACCAGTTGGACTTATATTTAGGAAGATCTGGGTTTAAATGCTGCCTCAGGTGCTTACCACATGAGCAAGTCATAGGCATCAAATATTTAGAGACCAAAGCCAGCTAGTCCATTTTTACAGATAAGGAAAAGGGAGGCCCAGAGGTGTGATATGCTTGCCAAGGTCCCAAAGTGAGTAGTACTCTTGGGAATTGAACCCAAGTCTCCTGATTCCAGATCTTTTCCAGCACACCAGACAACCTTGCTCAGCCTCAGTTTTCTTGTCTGTAAAACAGGACTTCTTATAGTATCACCTAAATCACAGGAGGAGCAAATAAGATAAAGCCCTGTATAAGTGTCAGTGAGTGTTACTTTGTATAATCCTTAGCTCTGGACTCATCATATTGTGCTGCCCTCCCTACCAGTGTTAATTCCTTGGGGCAAGGACTGCTTCATGCTTCTCTTTTTATCTCTAGTGGCCAGCATAATACCTATCACAGAGAAGGCACTGAATACATGTTTCTTTAAATTAATTATATTTTGACTCCCATCCCAGAGATCTGTATACTACATTAGGCTATACCATATTAGCATCAGAATGTCCCTGTATGCATCAGACCAGCTCCTCTGATTGAACTGATTATTGAAAGTGCGTGCAGCACAACAGAGTTGGGATCAGACAGATGTGAGTTCATAGTCTCAGCCCTGCCATTTACTGCTGCCTGTGGGACCTTGGAGAAGTTACTTAAATTCCCTGGGCCTCAATTTTCCCTTCTGAAAAATGAGGAGGTAGGACCCGATGCCCTCTTAGCTTACATAGCCCTTACAGCTTTAACATTCTATTATTCTTAGAGTTGGTTGGTTGTTGTCCTTTGTTCTCAAAGAGCACCAAAATGACATCACTATGCCAGAGTACATTAGAAAAGAAAGTGAGGTTGGACTCAGAGGATTTGGATTCAAGTCAGTTATGTGGCTTACTGTGTGAGCTTACGCAAGTCATTCGGACCTGTCTAGACTCAGATTCCTCTTCTGTAAAACGAAAAGGTTGGACTACTTGATCTCCGAGGTCTCTTCCCACTCTAAGTGTCTGAACTAGAACTTGGGTTTGACTCCATTCAGTAACCCCGTGTGGACATAACCTTCCATCACCAGCAAGTCTTGATCAAAAATTTATTTGTGAATATAGGTAGTCAGCTTGTTCTAGCCCAGCCAAATTTATAATTTATTCCATTACAACTTATTTTTTAAAGTTCTTGAAAAGAGAGGCAGACCTAACAAGTAGTTGATCAATCGAGTCTGTAGGCACCATCTGACAAAGTTCATTTCAGGGATATTCCATGTCTCAAACCTTTTTATTTCGTGGAGAAAGGAATGGAAATGTAATTCTCATCCACGTGATAAGAAAGCAGAGTTCGTTTTCAAAACAACTCTTTTGATCTTTGAAATTCAAGAGCTCTGAGAGGAGCCCTGTATTTAACACCCATTGGGCCAACAGCTTTCTTCAAAGATCAAGGTGTCTGAAGCCAGATTGTCTTAATGATCAGATGTATTTTAGATTTTAAAAAAATAGCACAAGGGTTGCAATGAGCTGGAAACAAAGTAGGAGGCCACCAATTGGGGAATGGCTTCATAAACTGTGGTATGTGGCTATAATAGCATGTCATTGCATTGAAAGAAATGATGACTACGAGGAATTTAAGGAAAGTAGGGAAACTTTGTGTGAACTGATACAAAGGGAAGTAGGCAGAGCCAGGAAAAATGATATACATGATGCTTATGTGATGGAGATAGACTTGGACTTGCCTATGGGAGCCAGTCTTTGAGCATGTACAGATATTCACCACTTAGTTCCCCTCCAAGTGAGGATGTTGAAGTTTGGGGTGAGCCTACTTCCATTTCTGATAACTCAGGGGTTTGCAACAAGTGATAACAAAGAGTTCTCTAACTGGCTACAGAGCCAGAAGAAATCATGATTCAGGGTTTGCTGAGCTATAACACAATGGTATACAAAAGGGATGACCCACCTCTATACTACTCTTCCTTTGTGACTATGAGGAGTTGTCTCCCACTCAGCCACCCAAGCCATGAACACATGGCTGTCTCTGTTTCTTGGTATTTTTTTCTTTTCTGGTTTTAGGCAAACAAGAATCATAAGATGAAGGCGTCCAGGCAACCTTGGGCATTAGGGAGATCCAGAGGACCCATCGGAGATCCTATTGGCACTCAGAGGTTAATGGCAGCAGTAGTAGGGTCCACCAGGGCTATAGGAGCTGATGGCAATGCAAGAACCCACATCAGGAGCAAAGAGGAAAACAGCACTGAGGGAAAACAAACAAGGAATGTTAGTCACCTAGGCAAAAGTAGCATTAGGAAACGTGACGCCTCATACTAGAAAGAAATGCTAGCTATGGACTCTGACCCTCAGAGCCCAACAGAGAACTACACCTAAGGGAAACTTTACAACTCTACAAAAGACAGAGGATTTCCAGGGCAGGAGCTGTGTTACATCTACCACATGTGTTTTCAATAACATATATCTCACTACTATTATATTTTACGTTGGAGCCCACTCTCCTCATCAATGTCATGTCTATTTACGGAAACTCGAATTCCAGATTTTGAGGGGGAAAGTTTTGTACTGAGTAAATGCCTGTTCTAAAAGCTGAGTCGAATTGCTAATTGTTCATAAGGAGCACGGCAGTGGAACAGATGAGAGATAGCTCTGGACATATAGCCCCTCAGGATTATCCCTCGAGTTCTGAGGAGCAGTAATAGTCACCACCCATCTGGGGACCCTACACCTCAAATGTGAGAGTAACTGAGGGGAGTGGCCATGGAAAGGATTACATGTCAATGAGCTAAACAAAACCAAAAACACCCAATAAGATAAAGTAGAAGCCTGCTGCACCACTGCATCTGGAATCAAGAACCTGGGATACCTAGGTTCTTGTGCCGGCTCTGCCACTTCAACCTGCGGCACCTTGGGCAAGTTACTTAACCTCTCTGGGCCTCACTTTCCATATATATCTATAAAATCTATAAAATAAACTCTATCTATACAATTGGACTTCCAGCTTTTAAATGTATAACCCTAATTGTGAGGACTATACTTGTCCTGGGAGGCAAAACATTTGTTTTTTGCATTTCTTTCTATCCCTTGTGCTTAGTACAATGCTTGGCAGGTAGTAAGCACTTTCAAATGCTTGTTAAAATAAATAAGGAAAAGGACCTCCTTTTCCCTGGAGAGGAAGTGGGGGGCTAAGTGCATGGGGAACACTGTGTATAATATCATACAGGTACAGCATTGATTTTGCTTAACTATTTTCATTACAAGGGAAGGTTCACAGGGATGGGGTGGGTCTGAGGTTAGGGAGGGGCATATTTGAAATGACTGCTGTGTCAATATATGTAATGTGTAATAGCTGTGCTCTCCTCGCCCCCCAACCCCCTACCACACACACCTTACTTCTAGCCCATCCTCCCAGCAACCATTTTTCAAAGAAGCATCCTCTGTGGAAAAGGGGCCTACCATCCCTGCCACCCCCCTCAGTAGGTGTTACCAACAGGTAAGCCCAAGAGCCTCGGGAATAGCAGCGCCCCCAGACCTGCAGCCCTTGCAGCCCAGCCAACTAAGCCATCCTTCAAGGGAGCAACCTTCGTGGAGATGTGACCTCCCAACTGCTTCTGCACATGCTACCACTCCCATCTCTGTGGCAACTATAACTACTGAAGATTCAGAAAAGAATGTTCTCGAATCCAAGGTCTTTGGCACTGTCATATGGCTTTATGTCAGAAACAACAGAAATGACCCTACAGAAGATGAGTTTCCATCTTCTTTGCTGCTGTGCCCTAATGACTATGAGCTGAAACCTCTCATATGTTGTCTTCCCCATTAGAATGTGAGCTCCCTGATATAAGGAACCATCTTGCTTGTCTATTTGTACTCAGAACACTTAGCATAGCGCTTGGCACATAGAGACTAATAAATGTTTCTTTTTTTTTCCTTTCATTCATTTGTTCACTCATTTACTAAAACCTTAAAAATTAAAACCATTTCAAAAAAGATAACAGACAATTATTGTAACGTGTACTTTTATCATGTTATGCTGTCTTATGATATTGGATCTTATATTAGTTAGAACTAGAAGACTCCAAATTTGAAGTCAACAGGTTATCACTGTTCAGAGAACAATAGATGGTAATTTCTGAGTCCCTACTGCTTCCACTGCTGCTCCAGGGAAACTCTTGGATTGATTAACTCAGCAAAACAACTAGGGCATCATAAGGTGTTCTCAAGGAGTAAATTGCAGCAAGATCTTTGTGGCCACTAGGAGTATTGATGAGATGGCACCTATAGTTGTGGGATATTTCTTCCGGCTGTAAGGTGGAATTTTGGAACATCAGGATGTATTTGGTTGCCTGAAGTTGACATGACAAGAGCATGGATGGATTCATTGTTGTTATATACTCAGAGTGAAGCAGGAGGATGACAGCAGTATCCATGGTAATGTGGTCCTCGAACCAGTGAGCGAACCATTTTCTTGTGGGACCTTGGTAACTCTGCACAGACAATGACTGAAGTATATTCTTCTTGGCTCTGTAAAGACAGAAGTAATTTGGGATCTGACTTTGAGGGGCAAAAGACAGAACCAGGGCAATGGCTAACACAAAGAATATTGCTGTCCTTTTCATAAGACCAAGAATTGGGATTGTTGAAAAATTAACTGGAGTAGTAGTAGTTTAGAAGGCAGTAGGAACAGGAAGAGTGAAGCTTGAAGTCAGAGTTCAAATTCCCTTTGACCCCAATTAGCTGGGCGACCCTGGGCAAGACATCTCACCATCTTCATTTATAAAATGGAGCATATGGTCAACCTTACAGAGTTTGTTCTAAGAAAGACAAAATGAGGCCACACATATTTGTTTGTTTCTCTCAAAACGGGTGACATTTATGGGTCAATACATGGGAGTCATTAGAAAATGAGCTCAAAGAAAGGACAGTTGAAGAGGACTTTATATCCTCAGAGCAATCCCCCCTCCCCTCCTCACTCAGGATGCCTATGTCAGCCAAAATTATAGTCTCCATATGTGTCAGCCATAAACATGGGCATAAAACGTGAATGTCATAACAGGATATAACATAACAGTGTCCATAAAAATAACAAGATAAGAGAAATGCCATTATTCAAGACAGTGTCCAGTTCGAGGCACCTGGTCCTTATCAGTCATAAACAGAAGAATGTTCCTGGTCAGCATCATCTGGCCTTGTAGTTGCTGACACAAAAGGGGCATTTTGGGTTCACTCAGAGGATGCAAAGCATTATGGTAGGTTAAGCTCAGAGTGGGCCAAAAATGTCTTTCTCCTGATTGGCCAATCCAGGTTTTAGGCCTTTCTGGGGGGTGAGGGGTGGCGCTCAAGTTGGTTTACAATAATGTACTACCTACCTACCTCCTAAGATTGTTAAGGCTTAAAGGAGATCATGAATGTAAAGCACTTTGCAAACCAGAAGGCAGAACAATTAGGTGGCACGATGGATAGAGTGTCGGGCTTGGAGTCGGGAGGACCTGACTTCAAATCCGGCCTCAAACAATTTTTAGCTATGTGACCCCTGGGCAAGTCACTTTAGCCTGTTTGCCTCAGTTTCCTCATCTGTAAAATGAGCTGGAGAAAGAAATGGCAAACCACTCTAGTAGCTCTGTCAAGAAAACCCCCAGTGGGGTCACTTAGTGTTAGATACAACTAATCAACAAAGCAACAAAACTTTACGGCACTAGGAAAATATTGGCTATTGGTATTAGCTTTAGTCTGTTCTTCTCTACTAATAAAATTAAGTGCAATGACATGCCATCGAGTTCTCCCAAATGACAGATACACATTTTAGATCCTTGCATGCTATAATTTTTCATTTCCTTGAACTTTTCCCTGTTAAAATCATTTCATTAGCTTTATTCCTTAAGGACATTTTATTGCAACTTACTGTGAGAGCTGACCAAAAAAGCTGCATATCAGATAAAGGCTTATGTTTATCTTTGAAGTCACCTCACTCAGGTGATGCAAGAGACACAGCACTTGGCAAAGCACTTTTCTCTCAACAGCCACTGTGTCGACAAGAATTTATTAAGCATTTGCCAAGTGCCAAGCACTGTGCTAGGCACTAGAAATGCAAAACAAAAAAGCCAAAACGCACTTGTACAAGTTGCTTTGTCTTCACTTTATACATGAGAAAAATAAGGTTTGATTTGGGGCTCCCAGCTAAATGAAATTACTTTCTGTCCCTGATTTTCTTCCTGTCATCTCCCATCTCCATGCCTTTGCTCTGGCCTTCACTGGACTCCATGCCACCTTTTGTTCAATCTCCTCTCTTCCTTAAAGCCCCACTCTGATGCCACCTGAAATGTCACTAAGCATTTGCACACTCCACTTTGCACTGAGGACATCATTTAGTGGTCAGAGAAAATGTATGGAAAGTGTTCTGTAAACCTAAAGCAATACTTATATGTGACCTATTCTTCTTCCTTATCATCAAAATCTAGACTGAGCGCCTACAATCAAGTCCATAGTATGTGCCTAATCAGGACAAATAACCAACTCAGGGCCAGAAAACCCAGCTGGCCTTTCTGACTGACTTCTGAATTCAGAGACGCACAGATGCATCTCTACATTTATGTGCTTCCCCACCTCCTCCTATACCTGACCTTGGTTACAGAGCTATCAATAGTTGATGATCTCACTGGGTGCTGCAGGGGCAATTGGCGTTCAAGTATCCACAGAAAACTAAGAATTACTGTGGTTCTGGAAGCTAAGATGCCCACTCCAAGAGGTTTCTCATCCCTTTGAAGTACTGAGCTACCCCTCATGAAAGCAAGCAATTTGGCAAAGTGAGCAGCCTGTATGTAATACAAAACTTACACCTTTTTCTTGCTGAATCTGGTTCTTCTGATTCTCCAGTGGAGAAAGCAGAAACAGGAAATCAGGATTGTAGTAGCCAACATGAGAATATATGATACCGATTAGGGCATATCTCTTGAGATGATTAACTTTGATTTTGTTTTGGTCAGGAAAATCAGCTTCTATCAAAGGAATACAATAATGGACAACGTGTTGAGTTAGTTTTTCTTAGAGTTTCCATAGTAGAGTGATTCCACGGCTGGAGCTGGACTTAGAGAAAACTGTGTTTGAATACATCAGACCCTTCCTAGCTATGTGACCCTGGGCAAATCAAGTCACTTCTCCAAGACTTGGTTTCTTCTTTTGCAAAATGGAAATTATAAGACCTAACTGACAAGTTTGCAGCTAAGTGGTATCAGCAATGGATAGAGCGCTAGACCTGGAGTCAAGATCTGAGTTCAAATTCCACTTCAGACATTTACTTAGCTGTGTGACCCTGGGCAGGTCATTTAACCTATTTGCCTCAGTTTCCTCATCTCTAAAATGGGGATAATAAAATTGCACCTACCTCTCAAGGTTGTTGTGAGGATAAAAGAGATAATATTTGTAAAGTGCTTTTACAAATCTTAAAATGATATAGAAATGTTCTAGCTATCATTATTATTATTATTATATTTTAAGAGTGGAAGTTACATTATGAAATTGATCCCACAATCAAGTCCCTTGATTTATTTGGACTTATGTTCCCTGTGCTCTTGTTCCAGAAGTTGTAACACACTGAACAGAGCAATCCCTTTATTTTACAGCTGAGGTAACTGATGCCCAGAACTGGGAAGGGCGGGGTCCAAGGTCAGATGGTTCTGAATGCTTGCATTTTCTTTAATGCCACTTAAATCTGGTAATGGATTTTGGGCTCTTCCATTCAGATGGGACATTATTTAATGGTTCTCTCAAGGGTTAGAAATCTTGTTGGCCCAATTTATACTCCCAAACTATCTGCTTCCCAGATCTTCACAATTTTTTTAATGGTTGCCTCTAAGAACTTATCACCCTGTTCAAAGGGCTATAAAACCGTATATACTCGTTGACCCTGCAATTCTGCTACCCCCAAGAAGATCAGAGGAAAGGGGAAAGGACTTATTTGTACAAAAATATTTATTTCAGTTCTTTTTGTGGTGGCAAAGAATTGAAAATTGAGGGGATGCCCATCATTTGGGGAATGACTGAACAAGTTGTGGTATATGATTGTGATGGAATACTGTTATGCTATAAGAAATAATGAAGAGGATGGTATCAGAAAAACTGGAGAAGACTTATATGAACTGATGCAGAGTGAAGCAAGCAGAACCAGGAGAAGAATTTACACAGTAACAGCAGCATTTTTATAATAATCAACTGTGAAAGACGTAGCTACTCTGATCAATACAGTGATCCAGGACAGTTTCAAAGGACTCGTGATGAAACATGCTAGAACCAAAGGACTGAGTACAAATTTAGGCATATTTTTTCACATTCTTTATTTTTCTTGTCTTTTTTTTTTAACATGGCTAATACCAAATTATGTTTTGTATGACTTCATATGTATAATGGATAGTATTTTTACCTTCTCAGTGGGTGGGGGAAGGGTGGAGGGAGGAAAAGAATTTGGAACTGAAAGTTAAAATAAATTTAAAATATTTTTAAAAATAAGAACTCTTGCTCCACCCAGCACCATGCGTTCATTATCCCTTTCCCCCAATTTCTCCCTCTCCCTAGTTACTCTACAGATGTCTGGAACTTCAATTCCATGTACCTACCTCTTTTTGACAAGGGTTTACTTCTTACAAAGAAGAGTAGCAGAAATAGCAAGGCCATGCAACCAGGAGGCCAGCCACCAGGGAGAAGATTCCAGAAAAAGGAGGCAGTGCTGCCATCATAGGGACAATGAAGAAGTTTCTTTTTAAAATTTCAAATGCTCTGAGGCCTATGGAGAATCATGAATTTATTTGAGTTATACAATTCTCTCACATGTTGTACTTGTGAAAGGAATCAATGAAGAAAGATGGTACTTTGGTAAAGAAGGAAGCCCTTCAATGTTAGGATCCTATGTGATTTTTATCCCATTCTAGAATCAGCCTTTTTTCCCACCAACATTACCTTTTAACTAAAGAGTCTCTTCTCAGCAGCTAACTCCTGCAGCCTGAGCCTTAATTTGATAGGGGACATTAGGCACATAAAGAACCTTCTGCTGGGCCTGCAGTAGAAAGAGAAGTCAAATATGTAGGTCTGAACCCCAGCTCTGACCCTACTATCTGTGTCACTTTGAGAAAGTCATTATACCTCTCTGGGCTTCAGTTTCCCCCTTTATAAAATGAGGGAATTGGACTAACTGGTCTCTAAGACCTCTGGATTGATGATCCTATCATTACAAATCAGGAGACCTAGGTTTGAACCCAACCCCTGCCACTGTATTACTCTGTGATCTCAAGCATTTTCCTTCACTCTAGATGAGGGGTGGAGAACCTATGACCTTGAGGCCACAGGAGGCCTTGTAGATCCTTAAGTGCAGCCTTTTGACTAAATCCAAATTTTACAGAACAGACTGCACTTAAGGATCTAGAAGGCCACCTGTGACCTCAAGGCTGTAGGTTCCCCACCTCTGTTTTAGACTTTTTTCTCTCTTGGTGAAATAAGAAAGGATGACCTCTTTGACAGTCTTGTGAAGCCTTTGCACTCCTCAGAAAAATATGAGTTTTTTAAAAAATTCATAAAATAAAATAATATCATTGCAAAGAAAGCCAAATATATTGAGACATAGTTATTAAGATAACTATATAATCAATAATAATATAATAGTAAAGCAAATACAAGGTCATGGATCCCAGGTTAAAAACCACTGGACTAGATGGTCTCCAAAATTCCTTTGTCTTTGTATCTCAAGCACATGAGGACACCTAAGGAAAAAAAAGTCTTTGTTGAAATGAACTGAATTTATGAGTTTAGACTGCATAACCTCCAAGTTTCCATAAAGCTATGATTCTAATATTCCACAGTTTGAAATCGGGCGACTTGGGTTCTAGCCTCAATTCTGCTGAGGACTCAATCTCTGGCCTCAAGCAAGTTCTTCCTTCTCTCTGGGCCTCAATTATCCCCCTCTGCAAAATATGGGAATTGGAGTTAAATGGTGTCCAAAATCCCTTCCAACTTTGATACTCTATGAATACAAGTAATAAATGGAAAAAAAAAGACATTCAGCCTCTGTTTATACTAATGGCTTACACCATACTTTGAGGGTGGGAGGTAGGTGGGGACAGTTATGGAATGGGTCAGAATCAGATATCTATTGGAAAAATTTCACTTTTTAAAAAAAGGAATTTGTACTTAGTTTAGGGGTAGACATGATAGAAAAGCATCTGAGATGACTATATCCACAATTATTTAAAATATCACTGTCACATATTTTGGAAAAAATAGAGAACAACTAACCTTTCTCCAAGTGAGCAGCTAAATTATTCCCATTTTGAATTCTTTTTTTTTTTGGCATTTCCACTTGAATTTGGAATGGGTAGATAGCTTCCTGTCATTTGTATGTTGATGTGGCAGGCGTGCTACCTCAGCTGATAAATCATTAATTTTATTAACGAAGCCTGGGGGCTCATTTGGTCTAGGATGATGCTTAATGTGCAGCTCAGGCGGTGTTTTCCTTGATGTCTTTGTTGATGTGGTTGTTTGGAGGGATCATTAGTCAGGCCCATGCTTACCCCCAGTTGGGGTACTCAGCTGTCTATGTAGTGGGATCTGAGGGCTGCAATGACTTCCTTCTGCTCCCAAACTGCCTGAAATTTCCGATGTTAGAAAGTCAAGAGAGGAGAGTAATGGATGGAGTGCTGGATCAGGAATACGAAAGTTCAAGGTTCAAATCCTGCCTTGGACACTTACTAGCTGTATGATATTCGACAAGACACTTCATATCTTTGAGGCAAGGTCTCTGCCTAGAACCTGGTAAATCAACCTCAAAGGGTTGCTGAGAGGTTCAAATGAGATGCTGCATGGGAGACAGTGAAGTTCAGTGGAGAGCATACTGGCATGAACATCAGAGGATCTTGATTCAAATCCTTCTTCTGAGCCTTACTACCTGTGTGGTAAAGGAAATGTAGGAAAGTCCCCTTCCCTCCCTGGGCTTGTTTCCTCTCTGTAAAAGGAGAGGGTTGGATTAGATGCCCCCTAAGGTCCCTTATGGCATCTAGGTGGGGCTGCAGTGGATAGAGCACCAGGCCCGGAACCAGGAAGACCTGAGTTCAAATCTGGCCTCAGATACTTAGTAGCTGTGTGACCCTGGGCAAGTCACTTAACTCTATTTGCCTCAGTTTCTTCATCTGTAAAATGAGCTGGAGAAGGAAATGGCAAAGCACTACAGTATCTCTGCCAAGAAAGCTCCAAATGGGGTCACAAAGAGTTGAATACAACTGAAAAATGACTCAACAATAACAATAGAGATCCCTTTTCCTCTAAATCTAAGATCCTATATAAAGTTTATCATAGACTTTAAAGTACTATAGAAACACTGGATATTGTTATTCTATACCTTAAGTAGAAGGAATCTCTTCTACAAAATCCCCCCAAAGTGGTCATCTAGTCTTTGCTTAAAGACTTCCAGGGAAGGTGAAACCCACTACCTTCTAATCTGTTAAATGGGGAAAATAATAGCACCTATCTTATGGGGTCATTGTGAGGCTCAGATAAGATAATGGATATATATTGTCTGTGATTATTATTCCTACCTCAGAACAACCGCTGCTGCAGTACAGTGGAAAGATGACTAGATTGGAAGTCAGAGGACATGAATTCAAACCCTGTCTCTGTTGCTTACTCCCCAGGTGACACTGGCAAGTTACCTAATCTCTCTGGTCCCACGGCTATAAAAAGATGGGGTAGTCTACCATAGGACCAACAGCTTCCAGTTAGTAGGTTTAATCTAGTCCAAGATAGAGTGAAGTGGCACAGTGCATAGATGAATTTGCACGTGGAGTCAGGAAGAGCTGAGTTCAGATCCAGGCTTGGACATTTACTAGCTGTATGACCACGGGGCAAGTTACTTAACTTATGTTTGTCTCAGTTTCCTCACCTGTAAAATGGGAATAATAATAATACCTACCTCCCAGGGTTGTTGTGAAGATAAGAAGAGTTAATGTTTGCAAAGTGCTTTGCAAATCTCAAAGTGCTATATAAATGTGTTAGTTATTATCATTATTACTTCATCATCCTCCCAGTGTCCTATGAGGAAGAAATCTCAGAGGGCTGACTGCTCCTAAGCTACAGTAGTCAGGTGGAAGTGCCAGAGAGGCACATTAAGGCTGAATGAAACCTGTTCCAGAGTGGAATTGATTGGCTCTGGAAATGGTTGGCTCCCACTCCCTATAGGCCTTCAACCGAAGGTAAGATGGCCACTTGGCCTACTTATCTGGGAGTTTGTAGAGGGTACCATTGTTTAAATACCAATTGGAATTGTCTGCGCACCAACTGGGGGATGGCTAAACAAATAGCGGTAAATGGAGTTAATAGAATATTACTGTATAGCAAAAAACATCGGGTATTAAGAAATCAAGGATAAATATGGGAAGGCTTGTATGAACTGACAGCAAAATGAGCAGAACTAGGAAGATGACATACACAATGACCGTAATACTGTAAAGGAGAAAGGGAGACAGCCTAGGGGAAAGAGCATAGGATTAGGTATCTGAGGATCTGGGTTCAATTTCCAGCTCTGTACTTGCTGCCTGTGTGATCTTGGCTAAGTCACTTAACCTCTGGGCTTTAGGTTCTCATCTGTAAAATGAGGGGCTTGGATTCAGTAACCCAGAGGTAGGGAACCTGTGGCCTCTAGGCCACATGTGGTCTTCTAGGTCCTTGGGTGCAGCCTTTTGACTGAGGCCAAGTTTTACAGAACAAATCTTTTTATTAAGGGGATTTGTTCTGTGAAGCTTCTATTCAGTCAGAGGGCCTCTAGGCTCACCCTGGCCCTCTAAGGTCCCTTTCAGCTCTAAATCTATGAGCCTGGGGGGGAAATCAGCATTAAAAGGCTCTAGTAGTGACTCCATACTACTTACTGACAATGATAGATCCCCCTGTTCTGGGGGATGGTTGGGGGGGCGGCCGGGGGGGGGGGTAGGGGGGGGAGATGATGGATATGGAATGAGTTATCCACTTAAGACATAGCCAGTGGGTTGGTTCATTTGCTTTATTTTATTACAAAGAAGGGAGAGAGAGTATTTATTGGGAAGTGATATCTGTGCGTTTTTTAAAAGCATCAATACAATTTTTCTTTCTTTTTTTTAAAGAGACAAGTTTGACTAAATGACTTCTAAGGTCTCTTTTTCTTTTTTACATAAGGCCTCACCAGTACCTCCAAGGCAATGCACAACTTTCCTTTCCGTGTCCTTTGCCTAGCCTGCCATCTTGTGGACAAGATAGTTCAGTGCATAGTCATTGCATTGATCCCCGTTAAAGAGGGGTGATGGACTCAAGGTGCAGAATGAGACATAAATTTTTGGACTGGGCCAACGTGGGAGTTTGTTTTGCTTGACTTTGCGTATTTATGACAAGGTTTTGGCTTTTCTTTTTATTTCTTTTCTTCCCTGATGGTAGGGGGTGAGAGGGTGGGGAAGTACATTTTTGCTAACTGAAAAAATTTAATTTCTTTAAAGGGCAGCTGCTCCCTTTTCAGATGTCAAAACACTCTATATCTTTTAGTAATAGGGTAATATTAGTGAAAAAAAGAGGCCAATCTCCCTGCCCACCTTTTCCCTGAAACCTTCCTAACCTACCATTCCTTCTCAAAGAGATTTCTCCCTTCTCTGAGCTCATAGTACCCCTCTGCCTCAGAAAATCTCTAGTGTTGTTGCCTTGTATGATTGGGCTTGTATAATGGACTCTTGTATGATTTTAACTTTTTTGTGATCTACCTGGGCCTCAATTTCCTCATTCATTTTAATGAATATTGATTAATGATCCTATGAAGTGAGAAGGATGGATGGATGATCTCCAAGGTCCTATATATATATATATATATATATGTATAAGAATACATAAGGAAAGGTTCCCTGGTGGAGAGGAGATCAAGGTTAAGAGAGAAATAACTGTACTATTAAAATAAAGGGCAACCCCCTCCCCCCAAGAAAACACTTGAGAGTATCCTGCTTGAGTTTACAGTCTTTTTTTGGGGGGGGGAACTAGGCAATCAGGGTGAAGTGACTTGCCCAGGGTCACACAGCTAGTAAGTGTCAAATGTCTGAGGCCAGATTTGAATTTAGGTCCTCCTGACTCCAGGACTGGTGCTCTAGCCACTGTGTCACGTAGCTGCCCCTAGTTCACAGTCTATAACAAGAGTTCTGGTAAGAAATCTTGTTGCATAGGTGACATGTCAGAGAGCAGGTCCATGGAAAGCTCTTTCATACCACAGATATAAAAGGGATAGGGATTAGAAATGAGATTTCATTGGTACAGGGAGTATCTGGGTGAGTAAACTCCTTCTACCAATATACATCAGCAATGTCTTTGCAACTTATATCATCTTAGAGTATTTAGAGTTCAAGTGACTTGCCCAGGGTCACAATCAGTATGTGTGTGTCTGCCTCTGACTGGAAGTTTTCTTATTCAAACATGTTAGCTACATTTATTTTTCTACTTGACTAATCTTTGTCATTCTAGTACTTGGTATTTGGAGTAGTGGGAAAACAAAGCATTCCCTGGAAGGTTTTGATTAAATAACTTCTTTTAAAACTAAAACATATGTTTTGTTGATGCCTTTTGTTTTGACATCCCCATCATTTCCAGATATGCCCCTGCCCTCCTCCTCAAGTGAGCCTTTTCTTCTCAAAAAAGACAAAGTTACACAAGAACAATTGACATTCCAGTCACATCTGATAGTACATGTACCATTCTGCTCCCACAGTCCTCTGCCTCTCTAAGAAAAGGAAGAAGGTGAATTTCCCTGGGGGCTAAAGTTGGTTATTACCACACAGAGTTCAGTTTCACTTTAAGTTCTTTTCATTTGTGTTATTGTAGCCCCTTATATGTTGTTTTCTGGGTTCTGCTCACTTCACTGTGATCAATTGAAATAAAAGTCTTCCCATGTTTTTAAGTAACTTTCCATTCAGGACTTGGGATTAAATTCTAGCTCTGCCACTTAGTCCTTTGGGAAAGTCATTTAAGGCAAGTCAATGAGCATTTGTTAAGAACTTACTACATCCAGGCACAGTGGCCAGGCATACAAATTCCCAGGCACAAGGGCTGGGAATTCAAATACAAGCAGAAAGAAAAGACAATTCCCTACTCTCAAGAAACTTACATTCCAATGAGGGGTGGGGTGGGGTGGGGGATGATAAGACATAAAAGGCAGCTGAAAAGTTGGAAGAAGGGGAGGTGAAGGTACCCTGAGGGGTTTGGGGGGCATCTCTTTTCTCCATCATTAGCTCAAGCCCCCACCAGCTATTTCCCTTATTGGTTCCAGGACCAAGGACTAGCACCCCAGTTCCATTCCTAACCTTGGGCTGCTTTTGGGTTTTTTGTTTGTTTGTTTTTTCCTTAATAGTATTTTTTTCCCAATTACATATAAAGATAGTTTTCAACATTCATTTTCATAAAATCTTGAGTTCCAAATTTTTCTCCCTCCTCCTCCCCCTCTTCAAGACAGCATGCAATCTGACATAGGTCGTACAGGTACAATCATGTTAAACATATTTCTACATTAGTCATGTTGTGAAAGAAAAATCAGAACAGAAGAGAAAAACTATGAGAGAAAAACAAAAAAAAAGAAAATAGTATGCTTCGATCTGCATGCAGACTCCATAGTTCTTTCTCTGGATGTGGTTAGTGATGGGGTTGGAATCTGGGCCCCAGAAAGGAAAAACCCTGGACTTTCCCACATGGCCAAATCTCTGGTGTTCCCCTGAGGCTATTACCCCATCAACTGGTCTTTCATTGTGGCTACACCCAATCTCCCCTCCATTGTCTTGCCTCCTTATGGCCCTATACCACTTCCCACCCTTGGTCACACCTAGGCTCCATTCTCCTTTGGCCACAAGGTCCAGGTCCCAGTTCTGTTCACCCCAGTTTACTAGCCACTCCCATCCAGATCTCCTTAGGCCCTTCCTCTTATCACCCCAAACTACTTGGCCACTCCTAGATCCCTCCCACACTCTTTCTGTATATAAGGTCCATCTTGTCTCCATTAAGATGCTTAGATTCTTAAAATCTAGCCAATGCTCAGATTCCTAAAATCTAGCCACTGTTTAGATTCTTATAATCTAGCCACTGGTCAGATTCTTATAATCTAGCCACTGCTTACCCATGTTCAGACTCCTTAAGAGTCTGCCCAATATGATGAATGTTCTAATAAACCTTGTCTTTGGCTGAAAGAAGGCTTGGGTAGAATTCTTTTGGGCAGGACCCTTATGTTGTGATTTTGAGGTCCGAGCAACCCTGAACCCCTAAACCACATCAGTTAGCATTTTCTAACACGAGTCTTTTGGAATTGTCTTGGATCATTGTATTGCTGAGAAGAGCTAAGTGTATCATAGTTAATCATCACACAATGTTGCTGTTACTGTGTACAATGTTCTCCTGATTCTGCTCACTTCACTCAGCATCAGTTCATGTATGTCTTTCCAGGTTTTTCTGAAATCTTGGGTTGCTTTTGTAAAGAGATGTTGATTTCAGAAATAAAGCGAGAATAAAGTACAAACATTACACTTAATATCTCTAGAACATACTACCTACACCACTTCAGTCTCTCAGGGAGTAGGCTCAAAACTTACCTTAATTCCTATATAGCATTGATCCTACCAAGTTCATATCCAAAGTCAGCATCTTGGCTGACTGAGTCCTTCTATTTGGCTGGAGTTCCAAAGGTCACTCCTTGCTTCTTGGGGCATTGATGCTGGCTGGTAACAACACTCCATCTGGATTCCAGTTCTTAATTTCCTCTTGACGAAGGTTGGAGACTCTATTCCCTGTACCTAGAATAGAAAAGGATGAATGGAAAGGTTAAGGAAGCCTTGTTTCTTGGGGGCCATATTGCCTCAGAGGAGAAAAAAGATCTTAAGGCCCTTTCCTTTACCATATGGTTTCTCACCAAACATGTCATACCACCAGAGTAAAGGTAAAGACAATGAGGCCGAGAATCAGCTGAAGCTAAGTCAGGCCTTTTTGAATAATCCAATAGTTCTAGCTTTGTGGCCAATAGAAGAAGGCTCTTTCCAACCACCTGGTTAGCCAACTGGAACCATTTACAGAATTTCTTTGCATGCTCCACAATATTTTCAGGGCATGTCCCTCAGATGTCATGACAATTTTCCTTGAAATATCCTCCACATAGAGAGATACCATCTGCTCCCTAGCATCCTTCACATGGAGATGTCATCTAAGGTAGATTCTCATTACACCCAGTATATTTATTAGACCTTTCTTAGCTAGCTGGACTCCTAACTCTGTCTCATCACCACCCAGGCCAATCATGACATGGTGAAACAATATGTTACTACCAGCTAAGTTACTTCAGAACATGTTACATACTTCTTTAGAACTGAAATGCAGGGGACATTCTGGTAGTGGAAAGAGTATTAAATAGGGGTCAGAGTACCCAGGTTCAAATCCCAGCTCTGTCACTTAAACTATTTTGGCTAAGTCCTTTTTCAACTTTTTATCTATAAAATGGGAAGAAGAGGGAAGGTATCTACCCAATGGTTTTTGAGATATCACTCAATTCTAGATTTCATGAGCCTATGTTTTCTAATTCTGAGCAGCTCTTGGGAAATTTATTTGCAAGTACCATTTTCCTCCTTGGGCCATAGATCGCTTTTTTAAAAATCTTCAAATGGCTTCAAAGTTTATTTTTTTAATGAAGTTTTATTTTCCCATGGAATTCTGCAAGTTTGGCACCATGTGTATCAAACAGTGAGAATAAGCTTTTAGGAATTTCTTTTAGATATTTTCAATCTACATGACCTAGAAAGTGATAAACTCTATTAACATTCAAAAGCTGTCAGTTTACTTCATCTTTGGTCTTTAGAAAAGAAATCTGCTTTTTTAAGTGGAGTTGATTGGTCTGATTTAATTATGTCTTATTGTAGTTACGTACACCAGAACAACAAGATGTGTAAAATGTTTGATAATTATGAATCAATCATTATGAATTTATTTAGGACCTATTATGTGCCAGGCACAGTATTAGGCTCTTGGAATGCAAGTACAAAGAATAAAACATGGAAACAGTTTATTATATTGTTCAGAAAACTTATTATTATATTATTCAAATCTAACTTTATGTGAATAGAGATTATTTGGGTTGGGTTGTTTTTTTTGGAGGTAATCAGGGTGAAGCGACTTGCCCAGGGTCACACAGCTAGTAAGTATCTGAAGCTAGATTTGAACTTAGGACTTTCTGACTTCAGAGTCAGTGTTTTATCTGCTTCACCCCCGAATAGATATTATTTGAACCCAGAATGTTGCCCTGACCTTGATAACTTTCCGGGAAGGTTAGAAATAACTACAAGGAATTTTGGGTTCCCCCCCAGGTCCTGGATCCACATAAACATTTGTGTTTTGGGTCCCCACACCTAGGTCTTATTTTGGGTCCACTCAAGCTTGTGTTTTGGATTCCTCTTCCATTTGGGCTTCTTCCTAATTTTATTGAATGTTTATATTTACTAATATCCATCTCAATCAGCTTTGCTTTCAAGCTACCCTCTCTGTCAGTTCACGTGCAGGGACCTTTGTCGAAATCCTATACAGTATATAGGGTGAATGGGGTGTTTGAGGAGGACTAGCACGTGTGTGCGGTGTGTGCGGGTGTGAGGACTTGCTGAGCCCTTTTCAGGGCTGCTCGTACTCCTTTGGTGTCCACCTGATTCACCCAACTCTCACCTCTGACTTCAAGAAGCTGTAGCATGCATAGCAGCCACACCCTAGTACACCATTTAGGCCAACGGGCTAAACCAGGTTGAGAGTAACTGAGGGGTCTCAAATCCTTAGGTGAGTCAGAGGGGGTGTCTACCCAAAGCATGTGAAGACTTCCTCTGGCAGAAGGGGCAATTTGATACAATGGCCATGAAGGTGAGTGAAGCAGGTGCCATGGAGCACTTAGAGCTCAGTCAGACATAGAGGACACCAAGGCCATCCACTGCATCCTGAGCCATCACCAGTCATCCTGACTTCTGTCTTGCCATTGGACTTCAATGATTCTGGAAGAGAGAGTGGGGCTGATGACTTTGTGTAACTCTGCCTCACTAAAATCCAATTTGTGAGCAAGTCATTGGTTCTCTTTAAAAATGAAGGGCAAACAACAACATGGTATGTAATGTAAATCTCCCAGAGCCTAGAGGAGAGGTAGCCACACCTTTTCCAGCTCACTCTCCTCTACCAAATGACCTAATATATTTCTTTCTAAAGCAACTACAGATTTTGGGGTTTGTTCTCGTGACTAACAAGAAATGACAAGGGGAGTGGGGACAAAGGGTATACATTAATACATACAGCATAAATACAAAATGAATATACACATACACATATATACACATACACAAAGCATTTAAATACAAGGAAGTTTGGGAGAGAGGGCATTGGCCTTTGGGGGATTAGGCAAGTATTCGTGCAGAAGATGGCATCTTAAAAGAAGAGAGGGACTTGAAGGGGTGGAGGGTAAAGAAGGAGTACATTCTAGGCATGTGGCACTGCCACTGCAAAGACATGGAGACTAGAGATGTCATGTCCTGTGTGAGGAACACAGAGAAGGCTACTTTGGCTGGATCGCCAAGTGTATCGAGTAAGGCCAAGAGATAGTTGGGGACAGTCTTTTAAAAGATAAACAGAGTTTGTTTTGTCATAGAGGCAATAGGGAGCCAGTGGAGTTCATAGGGTCACCTGGTCGGATCTGAACTTAAGGAAAATCCCCCTGGCTTCAGTATATAGGATGGACTAGAGCAAGGAGAGGCATGAAGTAGGGAGACCAATTAAGAGGCAGTTGCACTAATCTCAGTAAGAAGGGATGAGGGCCTAAACTAAGGCGATGGTTGTCCAGAAGGGGCTGCATATGAGAGATGCCGTGAAGGTAGAAACCAAAATATTTGGCAACTGATTGGCGATGTAGGATGGGGAAGAGTGAAGAGTCCAGAACACCACTGAGATTACAAACCTGTGAGACTGAAAGGATGATGGTGCCTTTGACAGAAAAAGGAAAGTTTGGAAGACGGGAATGTTTAGGGGAAAAGATACTGAGTTCAGTTTTGGATGCATTGATGGAAGATATCTCTGGGAATGTGGTTTGAGATGTGAAGTAGGAGTAACCTGTCATCTGTTCCCTCATCTTTGTGCGAGCGCTCCAGCCCCATGGACTTGGATTCAGAAGCCCTGCCTTTTAAGCCTTTCTCTGACACTTTACTAGCTGTGTGACCTTGGTAAATCACCTGACCTCTCTGAGCCTCAGTTTTCCTCATTTGTAAAATGAGGATAATAATATTTGCACCATTAAAGAGAAACTCTTTGTAAAGCTTCAAGTACTTAAGAGATAGAAATTATTACTGATCTCCTCCTAAATGCCTAGTGTCCTTGCAAATCATTTGACCTCTCTGAACTTCAGTTTTCTTCATCTGTAAAATGTGGATGAAAATACTTACACTTTAAAGCTGGGAGATAGCCTGGCATAGAGTAGTGGCTAGATGGTTGTCAGAGTCAAGAATTCCATCTCTGACACATACTGGCTGTGTGACCCTGGGTAAGTCACTTACTCCTTCAGTGCTCTGGACAATTCTCTTAAGACTGTAAATTTCAGAGGGGTGCTGGCCTGCCTTGGTAGAGGGAGCTTCCTCATTTAAAAATTCTCTATATCAATGAAATCACAGATCCAGGCCTTATGCCCTTGGCCTTGGAAATAAGTTGGTCACTCATAGTTCAGAAAAACTAGGCTCAATCCTGCATCAGATTCTAGCAATGGGTCCCAGGACAAATCACTTAAGCTCTCTGTGCCTCAGCAGCTCTTTAAGACTATTAAGTTTGTCAACCAGTTGAAGCCCAACTCTCAAAATGCAAAGGAATCCAAGCTGAGTCGAAAGCGGAAAAGTTTTTTTAGGAGGAAATCAGACACTGGTGCCGAGGTGCCCAGTACAAAGTACAAAGGAGCCCACAACTCAGCAGAGGTGGGAGAGATTTATGCTTGAAAACCACAAAGGGAAGGTTCAGGGAGAGGTTGGGAAAAAGAATGGACCATCTTTCCCAGGAACAGGTAGACATAGAAGCAGGATGTTTTGCAGATACAGTTGACCACAAGGCTGGTTTGGGCCAGTTTTTTTGGGGGGGAGGGGAGAACTGCTCAGCAAGGTCAGCCAGCAAACATCAGCAGAAGAGTCTGGGAGTGAGCAAAACTTTGGTTCACTGCAGACTCCTGATTGACTCCTTTCAGCAAATAGGCTTACTTTGTGTTCAGTGCATCCACCTGGCAAGGTAACTCATAGAAAACAGACATATTAATCTCAGGGGTACCTCCACAAGTTACAGG
This sequence comes from Vombatus ursinus, assembly GCF_900497805.2. Classification (NCBI taxonomy): domain Eukaryota; kingdom Metazoa; phylum Chordata; class Mammalia; order Diprotodontia; family Vombatidae; genus Vombatus; species Vombatus ursinus. Next base: position 575,429 of record NW_020954930.1, on the reverse strand, counting down.
TCCAATGAGATCTACAATGGCGGAAGAAATTACCTCAGGCATCACAGACAGGTGACTTGGGTAGTATCATAAGGTAGATTTGCTGGTGGGTTTTTTCTTATTTTTGTTTTGTTTTGTTTTTTTGTTTTTGTTTTTGCTTTTTTTTGTGAGGAAAAATTATGCACTGTATAACAAGTTGAATGATTGAATGACAAGATTCCCTGCCTCCCAACGCCCCACCAGTTCAGTGATGTACTCAAGTATCTGTTCAGCACTCTGGCAATAACAACCCATGGTCAAAATGTGCATTGTCCTCCCCTTCCCAACATAAATTTCTGGATGCCCATGAAGGTTGCAGCAAGTAACTCTTTAGAAAAGATGCAGTGGAAAAAAAATTAAAATTAAATAAAATTGAAAATAAAAAAAAATTTAAACAAAAGAAGAGATGCAGTGAGGGGTAAGGGGAAGCCCTGATGGATTGGGAGTCAGGAGACCCAAATTTGAGACTTACTTCAGGTATTTGCTAGTTGTGTGACCCTGGGTAAGCCTTTAATCTCAGTATGCCCAGAGCCTAACACTATCTAGCACATAGTAGACACTTAATAAAAACTTATTGATTGATCAATTCTCTTCATCTATAAAATGGGAATAATTATAAATGCATCAATTACCTCCCAGGGATGGTGAGAGGAAAGCTTTGCCTATGGAAATAGAAGTAAATTATTATTATTATCTCTACTCATAAGTCCAATAAGTGACTGCCACAGAAAGGAGTCTGGAAAAGAAGGGAAATGGAAGCTTCGGTGACTCATTTTTTCTAGCTAAGCCCCAAGGTTAGTAAACTGCTCCTCCAGAGTATCCTCTATTAGGAAATCTGGTTGCAGCACTTAATATCTCTGGGTAGAATAAGCCAAGTCTAATTGCCTCATTGCATGTTTTTAATTTACCTTTCAACAAAGGCCATTTAGGGGAAGATGTAAATCAATAAACCAACAACCACAGTTGATTGTCCCTCCACAAAGAGGTTGCAAACTGATTAGAGGTAGTCTTGTTTTCTAAGCTCTTTCTAATGTCACCTGGGATAACCTGGAAGCCTTCCTCTTAAGCAATAGGTAAGAAACAGCTCTGAATCGCTCTACAGCCACACAGGAAACATTTCTAGTCGTCTGTAAACCAGGTCACATTTTTTCTGAGTATTTTTTCAAATTCAGAAAATGTGTTGCAGGTGGAAGCAAAGAATCAGAGGAGAATTCTATTGAAAAAATAATAAGGCACAATCATTTTTATTTTGTTACTTTAGCAATTTTCAGTTCAACTCAATTAAACAAACACCTATTAAGTATTTACTACGGGCCAGAAGACACTATGGTAGGCACTGGAGGTACAAAAATAAAAAACAAAACTGTCCCTGCCCCACAAGGAATTTACCTTCTCTTGGGCACGTGGGAGAGGAGCCATAACCCGTTGTATCCTCCATTAAATTGTAAGCTCCTTGAGGATAGGTACTGTCTTGTGTCTCTTTTTGTATCCTCAGCACTTAGCTCAGTGCTGGGTAAATAGTAGGGGCTTAATAAATGTTTATTGATTGATTGATAACATGTATGGGAATTAAGACAAAACACAGGGTGTCCCAAAAGTCTTAGTGCAATTTTAACCCATTAAATCTGTAATTGCACCAAGACTTTTGGGACACCTACATACAGAGTGTTACTACCTATGTTTTTTCAAGAGGGAGAAAAACATAATAATTAGGGAGGATCAGGAAAAGCCTTGGGTAGGAAATAGCACCTGTGTCAAGCTTCGAAGGAAGCTAGAAAGTTCTATGATGGGAAAAGAGGAGGAAGAACATTCTAGACTTAGGGAACAGCATATGTACAAATCCCCTGAGGCAGAGGGGACAGCTTTCAGGCTACTTTGAAAGGGATAGAATGTGAAAGAAGATAAAGTTAATATATGTCCTGGTAACATAATTCGATTCAACAAACTAGGCATGAAGCCAAATGCTAGGTATTTGGGAAGGTACAAAGATTATATTATATATTATTATATATTATCCCTGTCCTCATGGTGCATACAGTCTACTAAGGGGATCATAGGATCATAGCTTTACAGCTGAAAGGAATTACTTGACTCCATGGACCCTATCGTCCATGGGATTTTCTTGGCAAAGATACTGGAGTGGTTTCCCATTTCCTCCTCCAGTGGATTAAAGCAAAGAGAGGTTAAGTGACTTGCATAGGGTCACATAGCTAGTAAGTGTCTGAGGCCAGATTTGACCTTAGGTCTCCCTGACTCCAGGCCCAACACTCTATCAACTGAACTACCTCGCTGCCTCGGGAGTCAGGAAGACTTGGGTTCAGATCTTAAAGGAGACTATTTTTTCACCACTTAGCAAATGACAGCTAGCTGATAATTATTATGAGGCTCAAATGAAGGATTACATATATATGTACATATACATATACATACACATACACACATATATGTATTCATAGATATATATGTATATACATATACTTACACACATATATGTGTATTCATGGATACACACACACACACACACACACACACATATATATATATATATACATATATATATATATATATATCTCCTTGCCTGCTTTAAAGGGCTATATAAATGTAAATCAGATGATATGAACGCAGTAGGGAAGCGAGCTTTGTAATGAGACTCCATGGTGATTCCTTTTGTAAAGAATCTTTCTGTTATGTGAAAAATCACTGCCTGATACATCTATTTTATAAGTTCAATTTTCTGCTCATGAGGTTTTCTCAAAGCAAGGCTTTGGTATATTTTAAACTAATACTTTGAGAAAAGAAAAACTCCTCATAGCAGTGAGATTCACAAGTTTCAAATGATTTCTTTTTAACAAGTCAAGAAAACAAATTTTCCTTAAGCACCTACTCTGTGCCAGACCCTCTGCTCTGCTAAGGCTGGAATTACAGAGAAAGGCAAGAGAGTCACTGCTGTCAAGGAGCTCACAGCCTGATGGGGAGACAACAATGCAAATAACTGTGTACAAACAAGATATGCACACAACAGATGGAAAAGCTGGGACTTGAAGGAAGTGGAAATGAAGAGGGAGAATGACAGGGATGGGTGGGGGTTGGCCGGTGAAAACGAAGAGTTTGTATGTGGAGGAGAGGAAGGTGTAAGAAAGTCTGAAAATATAGGAAATGGCCGGGTTATGAAGGGCTTTGAACACCAAACAGAGGTGTTTATATTTGATCATGAAGAATAATAGGGAAAAACTGGAGCTCAGTGAATGGGGGGGGGGTTGACATGGGGACCTGTGCTTTGGGAGATCACTTTGATAGCTGAGTGGAGGATGGACTGGGGCAGTGGGAGGCAGGCAGATCAACTGGGAGACTATTGCAGTAGTCCAGACATGAGGTGACAAGGGCCTGCACCAGGTGGATGACAGTTTCAGAGGAAAGAAGGGAGTTTATGTTATGAAGGTAAAATCAATGGGACTTAGACTTGAGTATGACACCCAGGTTGCTAGCCTGGATGATTAGGAGGGTGGTGGTACTTGACTTTTGACCTGCCACTGGACTTGGATGACTCTGGAAGAGAGAATGAGGCTGAGCACCTGCACAGCTCTGCCTCACTTAAATCCAATTCACAAGCAAGTCAAAGACGTCACCTGTGATGTCATTGGTCCTCTTCAAAAAAGAAGGATCAACAAAAACAGTAATAGGGAAGTTAGGAAGAGGAGAGGGTTTAGAGGGAAAGAGAGTGACCTCAATTTTGGACCCGTTGACTGTCAGCTGTCTATGGGACAACCAGTCCAAGATGTCCACTAGGCAGCTAGAGATGTGAGGCTGGAAGTTTCCACTTCAGTGAAGCTAACAGTCATATTCAAAACTTTCCATGTTTTCAGGAGAAATGATAGGCAGTGTAGTACAATAGGAGGTGTCCAGGGTTTGGAATTAGAGGATCTGGCTCCCAGTTCTGGCACTTATCTGTGCAACGTTGACCAAACGACTTCTCCTCCCTGGGCCTCAGTTTCCTCCTCTGTAAAAAGAGAGTGGTAAACTACATGACTTCCTACGTCCCTTCTAGCTCTAAATCTATGATCCTGCGACTTTAACAGGAGGAGATGATTTGAGTAGGAGTAAGAGTGAGTCCATAGCACACCGTGTGACAAAATTCTCACGAATTTACCTTCCTACTCAGTGTCTTGGCTCTGACTCCTCTCTGAGTGTTTTCTTAAGCTCTGCTGGCAGGCATTTTTAATAGCCCATTGAAAACATAATGAATTCTAATGTATATAATTTCAAAAAGTTTTACATGGTGGGAGATAAGTAAGATCATAATCCTTTTAAAAAAGAAGACTAAGAATAATGTGTGGGGAGTTTGCTACTTAAGCTGGTAGCTGAAATTATATTCTTCATAATTTAGAGTAGGATGATGGAATTTTTCAAACATTTGTCATTATCTACTTAGCAACTACTCTCTTTAAACTTCAAATACTTTTTTTCTCTGACCTTTTCATGCTCACCGGAAATTTTAATACAGTAGCAATCAAGTAATGAAGGGGCTAAAGATAAGGTACTAGCAGTTGGTCATTCAATAAACATTTATTAAGCACCTACTATGTGCCAGGCACTGTGCTAGGGGCTGGGGCAAAAGACAGTCCAGGCTCTCAAGGAGCTCGCTGTCCAATGGGGGAGACAAGATGCAAATAACCATGTACAAACAAGCTACATACAGCATAGATTGGAAAGAGTCAACAAAGGGGGATCAGGAATAGATGGTGGGATTTAAGCTAGGACTTGAAGGAAGCCAGGGAGCAAGAGAGAGAGAGAGCATTCCAGGCATGAGGAATGACCAGAGAAAGGCCAGAGAGAATGCTGGGAGTCAAAGAGACATAGAGTGTCTTATTTGTGGAACGGCCAGGAGGCCAGTGTCACTGGATTGCAGAATACTTAATGCGATGTGAATTAATGAACGATCAACATTTATTAGGTACCGACTACATGCCACAAAATCTGTATCAAGAAAGGAGAAATTGGGGGCTCTGAAGGATCTAGGTGATCCATATCAGAGATGAGAAGCAGTGTGCTGTAGTGGCAGCTATTATGGTAGCCTCTCCTTAACTCTTTTTTTATTATTATTATTTTAAGCAATTGGGGTTAAGTGACTTGCCCAGGGTCACACAGCTAGTAAGCGGTCAAGTGTTTGGTCTGAGGCCAGATTTGAACTCAGGTCCTCCTGACTTCAGGGCGGGTACTCTATTCACTGCATCACCTAGCTGCCCCTCTCCTTAACTCTTACTCCCCAGCCTAGGCATCCCAAGTTCCTTCAAGTGATCCCCACACATGGCACGACCACAAGGTCCCTCACTTACCAAGTTGCCCTCCTCTGGACATTCTCCAGTTTAGTAATGTTACTGTTGTTATTGTTCAGCCGTGTCCAACTCTTGGTGACCCCATTTGGGGTTTCCTTGGCAGAGATACTGGAGTGGTTTGCAATTTCCTTTTCCACCTCATTTTACAGTTGGGGAAACTGAGGCAGACAGTGGTTAAATGACTTGCCCAGGGTCACTGAGCTACTAAGTGCCTGAGCCTGGATTTGAACTCAGAAAGATGAGACTTTCTGATTCCAAGCCCAGTGCTCTCCACTGCAATGCCACCTAGCTTAGTAATGGCCTTGTTTAGTAATGGCCTTCCTCAAATGTGGTGCATAGAAATGAGAGGGTAGTGGGGCTATCCACTCCTTAGGCCTGTATACTGTGCCTCTAGTAATACAACCTAAGATCCTGCTAGCTGTCTACCATATCATACTGTTGACCCTTATTAAATGGAGGAGACAGCTAAGTGGCTCAGTGGATAGAGCACCAGGCCCAGAGTCAAAAAGACATGAGTTCAAACCAAGCCTCAGATACTTGCTAGCTGTGTGACCTTGGGCAAGTCACTTCACCTCTGTTTGCCTTAATTCACTGGAGAAGGAAATAGCAAACCATTCCAGTATCTTTGCCAAGAAAACCCCATGGACAGCAAGGTTCACGGGGTCATGAGGAATCAGACACAACTGAATCAACTGAACAAACAACAAATGCATATGTGTATATTCATATGTGTGTGTGTATATATATGTATATACACACACAGACATGTATATATATATATATATGTATAGGTACGTATGCATTATGTGTTATCCTTAGAAAAAAGGCAACATGGTATAGCAGAAAGAGCACTGGACAGGAAATCAGGGAACCCGAGTTAAAATCCTGTCTCTGCCAATTCCAAGTTGGGTCATTTCATCTCTCTGGATCTCAGTTTTCTCCTCTGTAAAATAAGAAATTGGGATGGATGCCTTCCAAGATTTCTTAGCGCTCTAAAGCTGTGATCCTTTGAGTACTGGGCTTGGAGTTTGTGAGCTGGGTTCAAGTTCTGATTCTAGTGCTAACAGCCTCTCTCAACCTTAGTTTCCCCTCCTATAAAACGGGGGTATTAATATTCACACTCTATTTCATAGGGTTATGGTGATGAAAGCACTTTGTAAATTGTGAAGTTCTATATAAATGTGAGCTAATATATTAACAGTTTCTCTCTTCACAAATGTATTTTTAAATCTCATTGCTGGGGACCCAATAATGGAAAATACCTTTCTTTTCTCAGTAGAGAGAAAGAACCATGGATATGGAATGTGCTATAAAGTATGTCAATTGATTTTGTTTACATGTTTTTTCTTTGCTACAAGGAAAAGTTCTTGTGAGAAGGTGGAGCAAAGTTAAGGGGGAAAAGAACTATGGCATAAAAACAAATGACAACAATGAATTTTTTTTTAATTTTTAATTTTTTCTTAAGGCAATTGGGGTTAAGTGACTTGCCCAGGGTCACACAGCTAGTAAGTGTTATGTGTCTGAGACCAGATTTGAACTCAGGTTCTCCTGAATCCTGAATCCAGTGCTCTACCCACTGCACTACCTAGCTGCCCCTTTTATTTTTATTTTTAAAGAAAACATTTCAAGGGTATCTGCTTGAGTGTACTGCCTATAAGAAGATGATCAGTTTTTGGTAAGATATTTTGTACAGGGATCATACCAGACAGATAATCCATGGTAAGCCATACCAAACCAGGGAAATAGTAATAATAATAACGATAACAGCTAACATTTACATAGCACTTACTATGTGCTAAGCACTACACAGTACTAAGGCATTCTAATTATTGTCTCCTTTGATTCTCACATCAAACCTGGGAGATAGGTGGTATTATGATGCCAATTTTACAGTTGAGGAAACTGAGGCAAACAGAGGTGAAATGACTTGCCCAGAGTTACACAGCTAGCAAATGTCTGAGGCTAGATTTGAACTCAGGTCTTCCTGACCTCAGGCCTGGTGCTCTATCCATTGCAATTTCACCCAGCTACCCTAGGTTAAAGGAATAAAGACTAGAATTGTGATTTCATGGGTACAAAGCATTCCTAGGGAGGAATTTCCTTCTACCAACACTAGTTAGAACTTTTTCTGAAACTGATAGTCTTACAGAAATGCCTGGAGCGTTGGCAGGTTAAGTTGTTTGTCCTGGGGCTCCCAAGACAATCAGAGGTAGACCTTGAACCCAGTTCAACCTGACTATCCACTGGGCAATTTGCCAGTCTATAAATATCACTAAAAATTATCAGGGTTCTGCAAAGCCAATACAAAACCACCTACTGCTTACTGAGGAATGAATTAGACTCCCTGTCAGGAGCTCTTAATTCTTTAGCGTCTTGGCCCACACTTTGGCAAATTGGTGAAGCCGGTGAATGTTTTCCAAGAATGTTTTTAAATGCATAAAGTAAAATTTATAGAATTTAAAATAAAACCAATTATGTCAAATTAGTTTTCAAAATACATACACACACACACACACACACACACACACACACATATAGTTTTTAAAGTTCATGGTCCCCAGGTTAAGAACCTCTACTTCCTGGTGAGCTGTAGGAGGTTTGCATCCCGGAAGTATCATCCTCTGTGCTGACCTAAGCAGGATTATACTGTATACGTTATAATTTGAGGACAGAAAAGATGGTACTTCTAAATTCCAATTCTATTTTTGAAAACTTAGAAGGACAAGTGAACAAAATATGTTTTCATGATCTAGGTCTCAGCTCCTTTTCCAGAGTCTAAGAAAAGACAAACATATTCTACCGGGCAGGATCATTTTTGTGGTGTACAATTGTTACATTTCCTTTAGGAGCATGAGCTACGTTTTTATAGAAAAGAATTATGGGTAATTAAACTAATTTCTTTCCTTGTCAAAGCTCTCCTCCCTCATCACCATGAGCAGCTTGTTCAGCAAAAATTGTAAATCACTCCCTTGCGTAAGAAAATATTAAAGCAATTTTTAATGAACCACAATAATTTTCTACATTTGCCGTGCTTCTATTTCTTGCCAATGGCTTCCCAGGATCACCAAAGGCTGTTGTTGTAGCCTCCATCAACAACTTCTGACACTCCCGATTCAGACAAATGGTTATCTTTGTTGGTGAGTTGAAAAGTCAATTGACTATTATGGTTCTGCAAGAAATTATAAATATGATGACTTCAGAGAAGTTTGGGAAGACTTACACATTGAGGCAAAGTGAAGTAAGCACAACCAGGAGATGTATATACACAGTAAATAATAAAAACTATCATTTAGATAGCACCTACTATGTGCCAGGCACTGTACTAAATACTTTACAAATGTCTCATTGGATCCCCTCAACAAGTCTGGAAGGCAGGTGCTATTATGATCCCCATTTTACAGTTGAAGAGCTGAGGCAGACTGAGGTTAAATGGTTTGTCGAAGGCCACACATCTATTAAGTATATAAGGCTGAATTTGAACTCAGGTTTTCCTGACTCCAGGCCTGGTACTCTATCCACTGCACCACTTGGTTGCCTCCAGAGGAATGACTGATTGATGAGGTATTGCTCTCTCCTCTTGTTAGAGAGGTGGTGGGTTATAGGAGTAGGATGTGATATACGTTGCCAAACATAGACAACATATTGGTTTGTTCTGATGGATTCTACTGCTTTGTTATAGTGGAGGGTTCAGTTGGAGGAGGAGATTACCAGGAAATGATAGTAAGGTAAAAAAAAAAAATACATCGATAAAGCATTTTGTCTTTTTTTTTTTTTTTTGGTGAGGCAATTGGGGTTAAGTGACTTGCCCAGAGTCACATAGCTAGTAAGTGTCAACTGTCTGAGGCCGGATTTGAACTCAAGTCCTCTTAACTCCAGGGCTGGTGCTCTATCCAATGCGCCATCTAGTTGTCCTAATAAAGCATTTTGTAAGAAAGAGTTAATTCTGCATCAAATTTAGTCAGTCCAGTTAGTAATCTGGGCTTCTGGGAAGCAGAGTTTATTGAATGGCTGCCCTGCATGACTGGATACTTTTACATCATGGAGTCAACCACCTAAAAATGAACCCTTTGCCAAGACAATGACCTTTGTTGGGCTGCAGGGAATAGGAATGAGAATCTAAGCCCAGCCTTCTCCCGACTTTTTGGTGTCTTAGTGTTCTGCTGATACTCTTGTATTCTTGCATATCTTGATATTTTTATGGGCACAGAAAGACGTACTAATGCTTAAGTAGGAAATACTCTTGAGAAGTTGTTTGAGTGGATAGTCTTAAATTTGTACATTATTATAACATGACTCTGCAAACACATGTTCTTTAGTGAAGGCAAAGAGGGCTTGGAGAAACAAAACAAGTATCAGGAAAGAATAATGGGGAGGTTTTTGCCTCAGTTGGTTTTTTTTTTTTAGATATAGAATCTTGGCTGATTAGTTTATTTTTTATTTTTTTTATAATTAATTAATTTATTTTTAGTTTTCAATATTCACTTCCATAAAATTTTGAGTTTTAAATTTCCCCCCCTCCCATTTATTCTTACCCCCAAGAACGGTGTACAATCTGATATAGGCTCTACATAAACATTCATGTTAAGCATATTTTCCCATTAGTCATGATGTAAAGAACAATTAGAACTAATGGGAGGAACCATGAGAATGAAGCAATAAAACAAAACAACAAAGGAAAAGAAGAACAAATAGTATGCTCCCATCTGCATTCAGACTCCATAGTTCTCTCTCTGGATGTGGACAGCAATTTCCATCGTGAGTCTTTTGGAGTTGTCTTAGAGTCTTGCATTGCTGTGAAGAGCCAAGTCTATCAAAGTCAGTCATCCCATAACGTGGCTGTTACTGTGTACAATATTTTCTTGGTTCTGCTCCCTTCACTCAGCATCAGTCCATACAAGTCTTTCCAGGTTTTTCTGAAGTCTGCTTACTCATCATTTCTTATAGCACAATAGTATTCCACTACATTCATATACCACAACTTGTTCAGCCATTCCCCAATTGATGGGCATCCCCTCAATTTCCAATTCTTTGTCATCACAAAAAGAGCTGCTATAAATATTCTTGTACATGTGGGTTCTTTTCCCTTTTTAATGATGTCTTTGGGATATAGCCCTAGAAGTGGTATTGTTGGGTCAAAGGGTATGCACAATTTTATAGCCCTTTGGGCATAGTTCCAAATGACTCCCAAAATGACTGGATCATTTCACAACTCCAAGAACAATGTATTAGTGTTCCAATTTTCCCACATCTTCTCCAACATTTATCATTGTCCTGTTTTGTCATGTTAACCAGTCTGATTGGTGTGATGTGGTACCTCAGAGTGATTTTGATTTGCATTTCTCTAATCAATACTGATTTAGAACATTTTTTTCATATGACTACAGACAGCTTTAGTTTCTTCCTCTGAAAACTGCCTGTTTATGTCCTTTGACCATTTATCAATTGGGAAATGACTTGTATTCTTATAAATTTGACTCAGTTCTCTATATATTTTAGAAATGAGGGGGCAGCTAGGTGGCGCAGTGGATAGAGCACTGGCCTTGGAGTCAGGAGGTCCTGAGTTCAAATTCGGCCTCAGACACATAACACTCACTAGCTGTGTGACTCTGGACAAGTCATTTAACCCCAATTGCCTCGCCAAAAAAAAAAAAAAAAGCATGGTGATCATACATTTGGGGCAGCTAGGTGGAGCAGTGAATAGAGCACTGGCCCTGGATTCAGAAGGACCTGAGTTCAAATCTGGCCTCAGACCAGACACTTGACACTAGCTGTGCGACCCTGGGCAAGTCACTTAACCCCATTGCCTAGCCAAAAAGAAAAAAAGAAATGGGGCCTTTCTTTATCAAAGACACTGGTTGTAAAAATTTTTTCCCATTTTTCTGCTTCCCTCCTAATCTTGGATGCATTGGCTTTATTTGTACAAAAACTTTTAAATTTAATGTAATCAAAATTATCCATTCTGCATTTCATAATGTTCTCTATCTCTTGTTTGATTATAAATTCTTCCCTTCTCCATAGATCTGAAAGGTAAACTATTCCTTGCTCTTCTAGTTTGCTTATAAATAAGTATTAGTCTTTATATCTAAATCATGTACCCATTTTGACTTTATCTTGGTATAGGGTATAAAATGTTGGTCTATGCCCAGTTTCTGCCATACATTTTTCCAATTTTCCCAGCAGTTTTTCCTAAATAGTGATTTCTTATCCCAGAAGCTAGGGTCTTTGGATTTATCAAATAATAAATTAGTATAGTCATTGACTGTTGTGTCTTGCATACCTAACCTATTCCACTGACCCACCACTCTATTTCTTAGCCAGTACCAAGTAGTTTTAATGACTGCTGCTTTATAATACAATTTAAGATCTGGTACAGTTAGTCCACCTTTCCTTGCATTTCTTTTCATTAGTTCCCTGGATATTCTGGACTTTTTGTTCTTCCAGATGAATTTTGTTATTTTTTTTTTTAGCTTTATAAAATAATTTTTGGTAGTTTGATTGGTATGGCACTGAATAAGTAAATTAATTTAGGTAGAATTGTCATTTTTATTATATTAGCTCATCCTACCATAAGCAACTGATATTTTTCCAATTATTTAGATCTAACTTTATTTGTGAGAAAAGTGTTTTGTAATTGTGTTCGTATAGTTCCTGGTTTTGTTTTGACAGGTAGACTCCCAAATATTTTATAATGTCTACAGTAATTTTAAATGGAAATTCTCTTTCTATCTCTTGCTGCTGGGCTTTGTTAGTAATATATAAAAATGCCAATGATTTGTGTGGGTTTATTTTACATCCTGCAACTTTGCTAAATTTGTTTATTATTTAAAGTAATTTTTTACTTAATTCTCTAGGATTCTCTAAATATACCATCATATCATCTGCAAAGAGTGACAGCTTTGTTTCTTCTTTGCCTATTCTAATTCCTTTGATTTCTTTTTCCTCTCTAATTGCTACAGCTAATATTTCTAGCACAAGGTTGAATAGCAGTGGTGGATAATGGACATCCTTGTTTCACCTCCGATCTTATTAGAAATGCTTTTAGCTTATCCCCATTATAGATAATGCTTGCTGATGGTTTTTGATAGATGCTATGTATCATTTTTAAGAAGACTCAATTTATTCCTATTCTCTCTAGTGTTTTTAATAGGAATGGGTGTTGTATTTTGTCAAATGCTTTTTCTGCATCTGTTGAGATAATCATGATTTTTCTTAGTTTTTTTGTTGACATGGTCAATTATGCTGATAGTTTTCCTAATATTGAACCAGCCCTGCATTCCTGTTATAAATTCTATCTGGTCATAGTGTATTATCCTCGAGATAAGTTGTTGTAATCTCTTTGCTAATATTTTATTTAAAATTTTTGCTTCTATATTCATTAGGGAAATTGGTCTATAATTTTCTTTCTCTGTTTTGGATCTTCCTGGTTTAGGTATCAGCACCATATTTGTATCATAAAAAGAATTTGGTAGGACTCCTTCTTCACCTATTTTCTTTTCTTTTCTTTTTTTTTCTTGGCTAGGCAATGGGGTTAAATGACTTGCCCAGGGTCACACGGCTAGTAAGTGTTAGGTGTCTGAGGCCGCATTTGAACTCAAGTCCTCCTGAATCCAGAGCCAGTGCTCTATGCATTGTGCCACCTAGCTGCCCCACCATTACCTATTTTCCCAAATAGTTTATATAGTATTGGAATTAGTTATTCATTAAATGTTTGATAGAATTCATTTGTAAATCCATCTGGCCCTGGAGATTTTTTCTTAGGGAGTTCGTTGATGGCTTATTCTATTTCTTTTTCTGAAATGGGGTTAAGCATTTTATTTCCTCTTCCATTAATCTGGGCAATTTTTATTTTTGTAAATGTTCATCCATTTCACTAAGATTGTCAAATTTGTTGGCATACAGTTGGGCAAAATAGCTCCTAATTATTGTTTTGATTTCCTCTTCATTGGTGGTGAATTCACCCTTTTCATTTTTGATACTGGTAATTTGGTTTTTGTCTTTCTTTCTTTTTTTTTGAAGCTTTTTGGTGAGGCAGTTGGGGTTAAGTGACTTACTCAGGGTCACACAACTAGAAAGTATTAAGTGTCTGAGGTCAGATTTGAGTTCAGGTCCTCCTGACTCCAAGGTCAGAGCTTTATCCACTGCACCACCTAGGCGCCCTCTTCCTTATTTTTTTAAATCAAATTTTTATTGTTTTATTTTTCATAAAACCAGCTCTTAGTTTTATTTATTAGTTCAATAGTTTTCTTAATTTCAATTTTATTAATCTCTCCTTTGGTTTTCAGAATTTCTAATTTGGTATTTATTTGGGGATTTTCAATTTGTTTGTTTTTTTTCCTAGCTTTTTTAGTTGCATGCCCAATTGATTGATCTCTTCTTTCTCTATTTTATTCATATAAGCATTTAGAGATAGAAAACTTCCCCTAAGGACCACTTGTGAGGGACTGTCTGATGTTGGCTACTGCCAGGTGAGCGTTGTGGCAAGATTGGGGTAAGATCTGGGTATTTGGAAGTTGAGGCAGGGGCTGTGGTAGGCGGAGTTGTGGTGAACTGGGATGGGCTGGATACGGAGAAGCCCTGAGGCAGTGGGCAGTGCTATGTGAGATAAGCTGGGTTCAAGGAAGTAGCCAGAGCATGTGCTCCTGAGGCAAGGGGCGGTGCCACGTGGGAGTGGGACGGCAGAGGATGAGTTCCCTTTGCTTAGTCCCCTCCCTATATGCAACGTCAACCCCAGACGCCTCCTTCCTGTGTCCTTCCTGACTTCCTGGGTCACGTACCTTCCCTTTGTGTAGCACTGACCCCAGACGCCTCCTCCCGGTATCTGGGCCTGACTTCCTAGGTCACGTACTCTGTCTATGCACCAATCCCAGACGCCTCCTTCCTGTATCCGGTCCTAGCCTCCTGCATCACTCCCTCTCCCTTGGTGCGCTAAACTCAGACAGCCCCTTCCGGTATCTGACCCTACAATCATTGACTAGTAGGCGGGCTGAGGAGGAGGGGCTAAGTAGGTACTGAGGAATGGTCGTGGACGGGAGCGCTCTCTCTTTGCTCCTGCTCTGTTGCTATGGCCTTCCTGCTTGGCCTTGCTGTGATGGCCTCTGAATAAAGCTCAGGTGTTGGCAGCCTCCTGATGGGTCGTCTCTGTGTGTGTATCCGGGTAGGCACCGAAGATTGGTATGTAAGTATGACTCTGGCAGCCTGCTCCTTATAGGAGGAGAGTGTACGGCGCGGCCGGCACAAGGTCGGCACGGCCGGTACACCACTTTTGCTGCATCCCATAAGTTTTAGTATGTTGTCTCATTATTGTCATTCTCTTGGATGAAGTTACTGATTGTTTCTATGACTTGTTGTTTGACCCACTCATTCTTTAGGATTAGATTATTTAGTTTCCAATTAATTTTTAGTCTATCTTTCCATGGCCCTCTATTACATGTAATTTTTATTGCATCATGATCTGAAAAGGTTGCATTTAATATTTCTGCCTTTCTGCATTTGATTGTGAGGTATTTATGCCCTAGTACATGGTCAATTTTTGTGTATGCCTCAGTTTTTCTGTGTCATTTGTCTGGATACAAAAAAAATTGAAATAACCTCATGAAAACACATCAAGTCAGCAAATTAAAATCTTTCTTTTATATAAGGAAATGCTAATTTATTCCTAAATAAAATCTTTATGTAATTAACATAATGGCAACTGTTCTACCAAAAGAAGGCCTAGCATACTAAGTCTGTGTCCAAGGCTTAGGTTTGTCCATCACAGAGTTTCAGATTTCCATTTGGAAGTCATGTAGCAGACCCAATGACATGAGGTAAAATCTCCGGAGAGACATTATAAATATGAAAGAGTCTAATACAGACGTGAGGAAAAGCTTTTACACAAAATCCAGGTAGGATGAATCAAGAAAAAAAAAGGGAAGAAATTTTCTGTAGGTGGGTAAATGGGATTAAAAATTTTTTTTTATTAATTTATTTTGATTTATCAACTATCACTTCCATGAGCTTTTGAGTTTTAAATTTTTCTCCCCCTTCCTCCCCATCACCCTCCCCAAGACAGCACATAATCTGATGTAGGCTATACATATACATTCCTATTAAACATAATGAATGGAATTTTTTATCAAAATATACATATATTTGAATGAGTACCTTAGCTTTGACACACCCAGGATTTTTTTAACCCATTCTTTGATTGAACTAGGATTAATCTTTGAATTTTCAATCTATTGCAGTAGAGCTAAGACTCAAACTTAGTATCAAAGTCCAGTGTTCTCTTCACTATAATACAGCTACACGAATCTTATGGAAAAATAAATTTTTTATCTTTTGAGGCTTCAGTTTCCTCATCTGTATTATAAGAGGGCTGACCTGGCTGATTTAAGCTTTGAGATTCTAAGATAGGAATGAGACAGGATCTGGGCCACAAGAATATCACAGATTCACAGAATTTTCAACTTAGAAGGAATCTCAGTGGCTGTCTAGTTCAACCTAACTCTCTCTCCAAAGAATCCTACTATGATATTCCCTACTGATTATTCATTCTCTGCTTAAAGAGCTTCAGTGGAGGGAGGAAATTAATTATCTCCTATGTCACCTCATTTTGGGATAGCTTGAGTTTTTTTCATGTCATTAAGCCAAAATTTTCTAGGTGGCCAATGAGGTCCTTCCCAACTAAAATTCTGTGATTGTGCTGTATCAACTATCAATGTATTACGTTGTGGTTAAAAAATCATGATTCACTTTGTCAGGAGAATTCATGACCAAAAAAAGCATTTTGTAGTTCCACAGGGTTGCCTGTATGAATGTTCAACACACAGTGTCTACACCATCCAAATATACGTTCGAAGAAAAAAAGAGAAAATCAAACTAAGCTTCAAGGAAACATGAGGCATTTGAAATTACTCACCTTTAAAAGGAACCTAGAAATACCAATGATATCAGCTCTTTGATCTACTATCTCTGTTTTAAATAATTTTTCCTTGCTGTGAAAGGAACGATTTTCAGGGACACAGGGACATGATTTGGTAACAGGTCTGGAGGCTATAGTTTGCAATGGGAAATCTAGCAGTAACTATTAGAAAACAGTAAATAAAACAAGGTATCTCCAAGAGGTCGTACCAAGACTTCTAGTACAAATGAAAGATTCTGCCTTTTCCAGCCATGGCTGCTGGGATTTATTTTAATGTGCTTGAAATGCTTTCTTTGTATTCTTTGTAGAAATTCTTTGTAGAAAATAAGATATACTCAGTTAAGTAGACTTAGATCAGGCCTTAGGTGTGGCAGCCTATATTATGTGATATAAGTAGCACTATGAAGATGTAGGGAGACAACAGAGTCTAGTCCAAGTTCTTAACTTGGGGTTGATGGAAGGGGGTCCATGAAGTTGGATGGGAAAAACTACATCTTTATTTCAATATAATTGATTCCCTTTGCAATCTTATGTATTTCATTTTAAGCATCTAAAAACATTATTCTGAGAAAAGTTTCAAAGGCCAACTGTCAAAGGTATCCAAGACACAAAAAAGGGCAAGAATCCCAGTCTAACAAAAAGTGACAATTTTGGAGTTAGAAGACTCAGATTTGAATTCCACCCTGGACACTTAGTACCTGGGTCTTAGTACTTGAACCAGCTCACTTACCCTCTCTCTATACCTCAGTTTCTTTATCTGTAGAGTAAGGGGTTTAGAAGAGATACGTTCTGAGGTTGATTCCAGTGCTAAATATATTAATATGAAATGATTATATAATCTCTAAAGGTCCTTCCAGTTCAAAATGTATGATCCTACACTCCCACTATCACCAAAAATGACTCCCTTACCCGCCTGCCACAACACTTGCTACTAATACATTCACTTGAGGGGAGGAGTCCTCTCAGAATCCTGAATTCAAACACAAATACCACTGGGAGAATACCTTTAGTTATCACCTGAAAGGAGACTAGTTTCTCACCACTTAGCAAATGACAGCTAGCTGATAACTTTTGTTGTTGTTTTCCAGTAGCATCCACTCTTCATGACCCCATTTGGGGTTTTTTTGGCAAAGATACTGGAGCGGTTTGCCATTTCCTTCTTCAGCTCATTTTACGGATGAGGAGTTGAGGCAAACACGGTGAAGTGACTTGCCCAGGGTCACACAGCTAGTAAGTATCTAAGGCCAGATTTGAACTCAGGTCTTTCTGACTCTAGGCCTGCCACTCTATCCACTGTACCACCTAGCTGCTTATTATTTATATTTACTTCTATTTATATAGAAAGACATTTAATTTATTTCAACATTTTGCCTCTGAGTTAGCTCTGAGTAAACAGTTATTTCACAAATGGAATCTTCTCTAAGATTCTTTCTTGCCACTTAATCATCTTTTGCTTTTCAGTTTCCAAGTACTCTGTTTCTTTTCCCAAATTTTTAATTGCACTTCTCACATTTATCCATTTCTTTCTGTTTCTGTGTCCACCTTCAATAACTCCTCTGAATTCTGTCTTTACCACATACAAAATGGAAACTAAGAATGCTCCTGGGGGTAAGTAAATGCATCCCTCTGAAGGTAGAGTGCAACGGGACTGAAATGGGAGAAGACCTGGGGTATTGGCTTGACTCTGTTGCTCTGTAACTGTTGGCCTTGGGCAAGTCACTTCAACACTCCAAGCCTCAGTTTCCTCATCTGAAACAAACAGGATAACAATTCCTAAAGTTCTCACCTCACAAGGTTATTTCCAGGATGCAAGAAGCACACAATGTTATCTTCGACCAGAGCATCCAATGGACAGCTTCCATGATGATGCAAATCACTGTTCGTGGGCATATATAGCCATTTTATGCCTTCCAAGATACTGATAATCAAAGAGTCATCAAGCAGAGCTGTGTGTCATTACATCTGTCAGGGGATCTTGTGTGATTTTGACATATGCGAGGGAGACACTTTGTTGAAGGAAACCCTTTAAGCGAATGTTTTGCTGTAAATTGATTTATAGGTAAGTAATATTTCCTTGGGCAGCTAGGTGGCTGCACTACAGTGTCAGACCTAGAGTCAGGAAGACTCATCTTCCTGAGTTCAAATCTGGCCTCAGACACTTACTAGCTGTGTGACCCTGGGCAAGTCATTTCAGCCTGTTTGCCTCAGTTTCCTTATCTATCAAATGACCTGGAGAAGGGAATGGCAAACTAACTCCAGTACTTCTGCCAACAAAACCCCAAATGGGGTCACAAAGGGTCAGACACGGCTGAAAAATGACCATACAGCAAAACTGAAATATTTCAGTATTCTCATCTTACAGATGAGCAGGCAAATTCGAACTGGTCTGTTAAGTGCTTTGTCCATAGTCACACAACTAAGCATCTGAGACATATTTAAACCCCAAATCCAGCCCACTTAGCACTACACTGTCCTGCCTTATGTTGAAAAATTCTCTGCATTGTTCATGATGTCTAATGCCAGGGCTCAGACACAAGTTGCTGCTGGTTGATCTCCTTGTCTCAAGTTTTTCCCCACTCCAGTTTCTCTTCCACTCACCTACCAAAGTCATCTTCCTAAAGCACTGGTTTGACAAGTTATCCCCCTACTCAATGAATTCCAGTGCTTCCCTATTGCCTGAAGGATCCAATGGAAAATCCTTTATTTAGCTTTTAAAGCCCTTTCCCAACCTTTCCAGGATTCTTATACGTTGCTTGCACACACTCTATAATTTAGTTGCACCAGAAACTTGCTCTTTCTTACAAACAAATTGCTCCAATTCCCAAGCTTCATGACTTTTTTGTGGGGGTTTTTTTTGGGGGGGAGGCAATGAGGGTTAAGTGACTTGCTCGGAGTCACACAGCTAGCTAGTAAGTGTCTAAGGTCAGATTTGAACTCAGGTCCTCCTGACTCCAGGGTTGGCGCTCTATCCACTGCATCACCTAGCTGCCCCTTCATGACTTTTTTACTGCTGCACCCCATGACTAGAATACTTTCCTTCCTCCGCTTTCTGTCTTCTCTGGTTTCCTCATAAACACAGCTCAAACTTTCCCTTTTCTACAAAAGGCCTTTCCCAGTGTCCACCCTCCCCTCCTAGCTGCTAGTGCTTTTTCTTGGAGCTCACCCTTCATTTTACACTATTTATTCATTGGGGTTTTTTGGTTTGTTTTGTTTTTTGCTAGGCAATGGGCTTAAGTGACTTGCCCAGAGTCACACAGCTAGTGAGTGTTATGTGTCTGAGGCCAGATTTGAACTCGGGTCCTCCTGACTCCAGGGCCGGTGCTCTATCCACTGCACCACCTAGCTGCCCCTTTTTTGTTTTTGTTTTTCTTAAAAATACATCTGATTCCTGATTCTTTTTTTGTGTGAGGCATTTGGGGTTAAGTGACTTGCCCAGGGTCACACAGTTAGTAAATATCAAGTATCTGGTCTGAGATCAGATTTGAACTCAGGCCCTCCTGACTCCAGGACCAGAGCTCTATCCACTGTGCCACCTAGCTGCTCACTGTTTATTTGTTGTACAGTGTTGTTTGCATGTTGTCTCCCCAATTAGAGTGTAAGAACCTTTTAAGCACTTATCACAGTGTCTGGCGTATAGTAGGTGCTTGATAAATTTTTTTTTTGATTGACTGTCATTTCAAACTCAGTGTGTGCGAAACAGAACTCAATATCTTTTCCCCCAAAGCCTTTTATCTTCCAGACTTCCCCTTTTCTGTTACTGGGGACCACTGTCCTTCCAACCTCCCTGGGGCCTCAACCAGGGCATTATCCTAGACACCTCACTCTCCCTTATCCCACATATCCACTAAATGGCTAAATCTTGTCATCTCTATCAGCAACATCTCTCTTATCTAATAATAATAATCACAGCTAGCATTTATATAGTGCCTACTCTGCGTCAGACACTGTATAAATATTATCTCATCTGATCCTCACAACGACCTTGGGAGGTAGGTGCTATTATTATCCCCATTTTACAGATGAGGAAACGGAGGCAGATGGAGATGAAGTGACTTGCCTAGGATCACACAGCTAGTAAGTTTCTGAGCTCAAATTTGAACTCAGGCCTTCCTGACTCCAGGCTCAGGATTTTGTCCACTGCGCCACCTAGCTATGATAATGGTTAGCATATATATAGCACTTACTATGTTCCAGGCACTGTGCTAAGCACTTTAAAAATATCTCATTTAGTCCTCATAACAACCCTGGGAGGTAGGTGCTATTATTACCCCATCTTACAAGTGGGGAAACTGAGGCAGAGGTCAAGCAACTTTTTGACTTTTTCTGACATCCGACTTTTCCTCTCCACTAATACAGCCACCACTACAGTTTAGGCCATTATCATTTCTCCCATGGACTCTTACAATTGTTCTCCCTGATCCAAGCCTCTCCCCTCTCTGATCTGTCCCCCAAAAAGCCACCAAGGTGATTTTCCTAAAAATACAGATCTGATCATGCATGTTACTCCCCTAGTCAATAAACTCTATGGCTCCTTATATTCTCTAGTACAAAATATAAACTCTTCCATTGGGCATGTAAGGCCTTTCATAGCCTTAACTCCCACTATCTTACCAACCTCATCACACATTATTCTACTTCTCTCTTTTCTGCCATCCAATGTGATTGGCTATTCTGCACACGTAACACCTCATCTCCTCCCTTAATTCGAGCACAGCCTTCTCCATGAAGCCTTTCCTGATCCCTCCAATATCTAGTGCCCTCCCTCATCAAATGATCTTTTTTGGGGAGATATTGACTATATGTTCTATTTATACTTATGAATGTACATATTGTCTCCCTGATAGAAATCTTTGCATCCCCAGCACTTAGCACATAGTACATGCTTAGTGGGCACTTAATAGATGCTTGTTGATTATGTGCACACCATTATGTTAATCAGTGGAGATGCAAAGAGAAAAATGAAATAGTACCTTGGCTCCACAGAAAGCTTGCATTCTATTACATATCTTTCCATGTTTTTTGGGGTCATTGGTGCTCTCTATCCACTTAGCACCTAGCTTCCTCAGAGTCAGGAAGATCTGAGTTCAAATCCAGCCTCAGACACTTAACTTACTGTGCAACTCTGGGCAAGTCACTTTATCCTGTTTGCCTCAGTTTCCTCGTCTGTAAAATGAGCTAGAGAAGGAAGTGGCAAACCACTTCAGCACTTTTGCCAAGAAAACCCCCATAAAGGGGTCATGAAGAGTCAGACACGACTGGAAAATGACTGAACAAAAAATTTCCCCAATGCTATCCAGCCTACTTTTTTCTTCCTTTTGCATGCTGGGAACAGCTCACTGTTCATCTGCAGTGCCTGAAAAATAGATCCCCACTGATGGACTAACTCAGTGGGCTGCTCACGTAACTAGGTGTCATGCCCACACCAGCAGGGAGGGGTCGATAAGCATTCTATTATAAAACATGATTCTACACAAGGAATGAGGAGAAGCGATGCTATATAAAAATGAATTGCAATATTGAGCAACAGCGTGGTCTTGACTGAAACACATACACAGTGAAGAAAGAGTTCTGTTCTATTAGAATTCTCTAAATGTTGTCATGAAGTGACAAATCAAAATATTAAATAGAGGTTTCATTACTCTAAGAACCATGAATGAAGTAAGAGGCAGTGAGATTAATATCTGCTTGAATCTGGTTAGCTATCACAAATATTTGTCTTTTAAATTTATGATATCAAAATACAATTCCCCTTTCCTTGTCTTTCTTTTCATCTAAAAAAAAGTTAATGCATTGGGGAAATTTGTTTTTCTAAATTGTAATTATTTTGAAATAGTCTTAGAAGATACAGATATTTTAGTTAAAAGTAACATACCTTGTCATTGTTGAGTGCTTTTGACTTTTCAAAGCCCTTGTGTACCTCTTTTCATTTTAATCTCATAATCTTTTAAGCCAAGTAGGATAGACCTTTTTTATTTTTCATTCTGAAGTGAAGAATCTGAGTAGTCAAGTGACTTGTCCAAGGTCACACAGTGAGTTACTGTTAAAACAGGAGTCATGGTCGTGTGTTTCAGTTGGTCTCATGGCTTATTCTCTGCTTCTCTCTCTCCCTCTCTCTCTCTCTCTCTCTCTCTCTCTCTCTTTTGGTTAGGCAATGGGATTAAGTGACTCGCCCAGGGTCACACAGCTAGTGTTATGTCTCTGAGGCCGGATTTGAACTCAGGTCCTCCTGAATCCAGGACCAGTGCTCTATCCACTGTGCCACCTACCTGCCCCCTCTGCTTCTCTTACGCTCATGATGTAGTCTAAAATTTCATTCATTTTTTTTGGGTTGCTACATTGCACTGTGGATTTATATTGAGCTTGAAATCCACTAACACTCTCAGATCTTTTTCAGAAAATTGCTAACCATTCCTCCTCCATCTGGTACTGGTAAAATTGAATTTTTTGTACTTATCCTTCTTGAATTTTAACTTATTAGGTAGGTTGAGCCCAATGCCACAGCCTTTCAAGATCTTTTTAGATCCTGACACTATTGTCTATTGTGTTAACTATACCTCTCAGCTGTGTGTTATATGCAAAATTGATGAGTAGGGCATCTATACCTTAATCCAAATTATTCTTTGAACCTTTTTTTTTGGCTAGGCAATTGGGGTTAAGTGACTTGCCCAGGGTCACACAGGTAGAAAGTATCAAGTGTCTGAGGCCATATTTGAACTCAGGTCCTCCTGACTCCAGGGCCAGCGCTCTATTCACTGTGCTACCTAGCTGCCCCCTTAATCCAAATTATCTATAAAAATTTAAAACAGTACAGAGCCCAGCACAGCTTCCTGGGGCTGTCCAATGGAGTCTTTCTGCCATGCTGATGTTGAATGATTAGCAATTACTCTTTGAATCTGGACACTCAATTGGTTATAAATTCATCTTATTGTATTATTGTTCATCCACCACTTTAGTCCTCTCTACGAGAATGGTATAAGATATTTTATCAAAAATATTTGTGAAGACTTGCTAAAAATCTAGGTAAACTATGTCCTTGGTATTTTTATCATCTACTAGTTTAGTAATCCTGTTTAAAAAAGGAAATGAGGTTCATCTAGCCTTACCTGTTCTGGAGGAAGCTGCCATGATGGCTCTTTGCAATCATGGCTTCCCTTTTTAGATGTTTACCAACCATTTCTTTAATGATCTGACTTAGAATTTTCCCAGGAGTTGAAGTCAAGCTCACTGGCTTATAATTTTTAGACTCTGTTTTTTCTCCTTTTCTGATAATCAGGACATTTGCCCTTCTCCAATCTTGTGGTACCCATTCAGAGCAATTGTTCAATCACTGGTTTCCTCCCACTAAGTCTTGGTGACTCTTAGGATGGGAAACTTTCCTCCTTTGTGTTAGGATCTCTAGTTCCTCTTGTTTGTTGCCTATACTTTGGGAAT
This sequence comes from Vombatus ursinus, assembly GCF_900497805.2. Classification (NCBI taxonomy): domain Eukaryota; kingdom Metazoa; phylum Chordata; class Mammalia; order Diprotodontia; family Vombatidae; genus Vombatus; species Vombatus ursinus. The sequence continues at coordinate 551,744 of NW_020954930.1, read as the reverse complement.
TTGTGCATAGATATTGGAGGCCATAGGTTTGACCATTGTATCCTTTCTTGGATTTTGTCTTCTATGGAATTCTGGATGTTTCGATGACTGTTCTATCTTGTTTGTAGCTGCTCTCTATGGTATCTAACTTCCCATCTTTCATTTTCAAAGAGAACCAATGGCATCACAGGGTGATATCTGGACTTGTGGGCAGGTTGGATTTAGGTGAGGCAGAGTTGCACAAAGTCATCAGCTTCATTCTTTCTTCCAGAGTCATCAAAGTTCAGTGGCAGAACAAAGTCAGGACAACCAGCGATGGCCCAGGATGCAGTGCATGACCTTTAAGTACTCACAGTGCCCGCTTCAGCCCCCTTCATGACCATTGGAACAAACTGTTCTCATCCACTCATTCCACCATAGGAAGTCCACATGCTTGAGGTAGACATCCCTCTAACTCACCAACAGGTTTGACGCCTGTTGATTACCCTCAATCTGGTTTAGTTTTGCTAGGGTGTGGCCGCTGCTCATGCTATAGCTTCTTAGAGCCACAGGGAAGAGTTTGGTGAGTCAGGTGGACACCAAAGGTGGATAAGCAACCCTGAAAAAGGCTCAGCATGCTCTCACACCAGAGGAGCTAGGCCTCTCTGAACATCCCATACACCCCACGTATCTAACTTAGGAAATATACATATGCAATCTTCTCTTTTCCCCATCCTTTTGAATTTAAGGCCTTTTGGATTTGATTTGCAAGACACCTAGTAAATATATTCTTTCCAATCTATGTTAGGTATTCTCCTTCTCTGGTCCCATATTTTAAAGTTATTTTATTTTATTTTTTGGGGGGGGGAGGTTGAGGCAGTCAGGGTTAAATGACTTGCCCAGGGTCACACAGCTAGTAAGTGTTATGTGTCTGAGGTCGGATTTGAACTCGAGTCCTCCTGACTCCAAGGCTGGTGCTCTATCCACTGTGCCACCTAGCTGCCCCTGTCATCCTTATATTTTAAGTTGTGGCCTAGAAGTCCAAATCCCTTGTTTAGATATCACTATCTCAGCCCGCTGTTAACTTGTCAAATTATTTTTTTGTCTTCTACATCCCTTGCCTTCAATAGGCAACAGTGAGGAAAACAGAACCTATGTTCTTAATCAGTGGCTACACTTTTTAGATTCCTTCCATCTGTGCCATTTGTGACCTTATACATCACCAGAAGTGGGTAGTCGCCATTGATTTTAATGTCTTGGGAGGTTCTCTTCTGTCTTGTACCACTTCCCTATTAAGGAATGACTTTCGATTTTATATATAGTTATTTTGGATATTGGACTTTTATTAGAGATATTTGATACCAAAATTTTTGTCCCATTTGATCCTTTCCCTTTTTATCCTAGATACATTTTGTTTGTGCAAAATTATTTTCAGTTTTATGTAATCAAGACCCAAGGGGCCCCTGCTGGGTCTTGAGAGGTAGGGCCAATTCCAATGCCAGGTGCTCACACACGTGCCCTATTGCCTCTTGCCATCTTCCCTGACTTTCTCCTGCCCTATAAGTAAGGGTGTCACTGCTGCCTCCCACTCCAATGCAACCCTGCCCCAGTACTCTCTCCAGGGCTGGGCTGCCCTTTGAACACCACCTCTTCCTTCTCTTGTGCCCCAAGACCTTGTCCAGGGCAAGAAAGGCACTCTGGCTTCCTGACTCATCTCCCATACCTCCATGTGCTCCTGCCTATTGTGAGCAGAGACTCTTTGGGTCACATGGGCTATACACCTACCAGGAAGCTACATCTCAGGGGAAGACCAAAAGCAGCTGGGCCTCCACAAACATCTCTTCAACCAGTGACACTTTGCCTGAACTCACTTCACCTTATATTTAACCCATGCCAGTAATTCTGAACCCATCACTGTAGATGTACAAACCCCATTTCCCATCTTCAGCTCACCACTCCTTCATAGCTATCTACCTCAACCCTACCTTCTCTTCTCCAAATGTCCCATTCCAGTTCTACTGGCCCATAATTAAAGAACGTTGTTTCAGTTTTTTAAAAAATTTATTTTTAGGGGCAGCTAGGTGGCACAGTAGGTAGAGCACCGGCCCTGACGTCAAGAGGACCTGAGTTCAAATCCGACCTCAGACCAAATACTTGACACTTACTAGCTGTGTGACCCTGGGCAAGTCACTTAACCCTAATTGCCGATAAATAAATAAATTAAAAAAAAATAAAAGGAATATTCTAAAAAAAATTTATTTTAAAAAGCATCCATTTTCTCTCCCTCTCACTAATTGAACAAGAACAAGAAAAAGAAAACACTCATAACAAATATGCACAGTCCAGCAAAACAAGTTCTCACATTGGTTGTGTTAAAAAATGTAAGTTTCTCAGTCAGCATTTTTTCTCCTGTGATGCCACCATCCTGGTCCAAGGCCCAATTACCTCACACCTGGACCAGAGCTGTCAAACACATGCTCTGTAGACCTCAGTGTATCCCTAACTAGATTGAAATGTAATTTGGAAATTTTTAACAAAATAAATAAAAATACAACCAAACATGGATAATGTTAATATATGCTTTTCTAAGTCAATATGTAACCTGCATCCTTATGTAGGTTTAGTGGCCTCCATTTCTGTTTGCATTTGGCACTACTGACCTGGACTATTGCACAAGCCTCCTGGTTGGTCTTCCTGCGTCAAGTGTAACCTCACTCCAATCCTTTCTCCACTCAGCCATCAAATTGATGTCTCTAAAGCATAGGTCTGACTATGTCACCCCCACCTCCTTTTTCAATAAACTCCAATGACTCCCTCTTACCTCCAGGATCAAATATAACATCTTCTAGCTTTTAAAGCCCTGCATAATCTGACCCCATCCTACCTTTCCAGTCTTGTTATACGCTACTCCCCTCCACATACTCTAGGACTCTGTAAGGACACTTGCCTCCTTGCTTTTCCTCTCACAAAACACTCCATCTCCTGATTCCCTGCATTGTCACAGGCTGTTTCCCACACCTCTAATTCTTTCCATCTCTGTCTCCTGTCTTTCCTGACTTCTTCCAGGTTCCAGCTAAATCCTACCTTCTACGAGAAGCCTTTCCCAATTCCCCTTCATGCTAATGCTTTCCCTTCATTTATCATCTCCGATTTATCATCTCCAATTTACCTATTTACATGTTGTCTTCTCCACGAGTTCCTTCAGAATAGGGACTTTTTTGGCCTTTTTTGTCTCCCTAACACTTAGTACACTGCCTGGTACGTAGTAGGTGCCAATAAATGCTTGATGACTTGACTTGTTTCAATAGGAGTGTGAGATGGAAGCCAAAAGAGCAAATTTACTTAGGCTGTATTGAAAAGCATAGTGCCCAGGCACTAGGGAAGTTACAATTCCACCATATTCTACCTTGTTAAGACCACATCTGAATTAATGAATTCAGTTCTGGGTATCATATTTTATCAAGGCATTGGTCAATATCCAGAGGTGTAAATATTTAGCTTAGGAAAGAGTTTATACCCAAGAGAATTACTTGAAAGAACTGGGAATCTTTAGAGGATTCTGGCATATAACAGGTGCTTAATTGTCCACCGAGAAAAGATTGAGGTGGGAACATGATATCCATTTTTGAGGCTTTGCAAGGCTATCACATGGAAGAGGACTAGAACTTGTTCTAGTTGGCTAGAGGGCAGAACTGGGAGCTAGATGCCAGTCCTGCTACTTTTACCTGAGGCCCCACAGCAGTCACCTAACCTTTTAGCAAGTTACCTTATCTGTCAAATGACAAGGTTGGACTGTGTGACCTTTGAGAGTCCTTCCAGCTCCAGAGTTACGAATCTAAGTTGCAAAAAGGCAAATTTAGGCTTGAGATGAAGAAAAACTTCCTAACAGTTCAAAGGTATTTGAAAGTAGAACCCATTTCCTTGAAAGGTAGTGAATTCTCCATCAGGGGACATCTTAAAGCAAAGACTAGATGACCATTACACAGTGGACTGTTGTCCAGCGGACAAGAGGGCCACTGAGGTGCCTGATAACTTGATAGATCATCCATGATTTTGAAATCCTGTGCAAGGTGAAAACAAAGGACCTTAGCAAAAGATCTAGCAAAACCCTCCTCCCTCTTTTTTGTTTGTTTTGTTTTGACGAGGCAGTCAGGGTGGCTTACCCAGGGCCACACAGCTAGTAAGTGTCAAGTGTCTGAGGTCGGATTTGAACTCAGGTCCTCCTGACTCCAAGGCCGAGCTCTACCCACAGTGCCACCTCGCTGCCCCTGCTCCTTCCTCTTTTAGACAAAGGTAGAATCTGAGGCCCAGAGACAGGAAATAATTTGTTAAAGGTTACAGAGCTAGTTAGTGGAGTTTACCATTTCACACTGTGTTCTCGTGAGTTTTAGTAGCCTTGTCAGTTTAATGCCATAGTTCTAAATTATGCTGCACTTGGTAGTTCACCCCTTCCCCTCCTGCTTGGACATGTGTTTTTAACAGCTATAGGCACCTCTGGAGTGGATACTTCCTCCACTAATGTAGGCCTCCAACTGTTGGCAACTAGTGGTTAGCATTAATTGGAACACTGAGAAATTCAGAGACTCGTCCATTGTCAAACGACCACACGAGCTAGAATTTGAACCCATGCACGATTCCAAGGCCAATCTCCTATTTACTACACCATTATGTTTTTCCGGGGGGGAGGTATGTCTCCTTCTTTTAACCGCCTGAAGCACCTAGGACAGTCCTATGTGCAATATTGTTGATGAACATTTCCTAGTTATGAACTAGTTTTTGTCAATTTATTTTTATGTCCAGCAGGTGGAGCCCTGCCCTCAAAAATATAGTGAAATAAAGAGCCCCAGCAAATTCCAACTTTTATGGATTTGTAGAGCCATGATATTTGAAGCATAAACTCTCAGAGTTCAAAGGGACCTCCGAACTCATCTAATCTAACCCATATATGAACAAGAATCCCTTCTGCAACTAATTGATCAAAACCAAATGGTCAAACATTTTTGCCCGTCTGGTGAGGGAGACCCCCAAACTTCTCCTGAAAGTACATTCCACTTTGGACTAGCTCTAATTGTTAGAGTTTTTCTTTGAATCCAACTTAAATTTGCCTTTCTTCAATTTCCTTCCATTAGTCTTGGTTCTACCCCTATTAATCTTATTTCTTGGATACTCCTTCCACTCTCTTCCTTTTCCTTCCATCTTCTTTCCTTCCCTTCTCTTTGTGTTCTCTCCATCATTCTATCCACTTCCCACCATGAATTAAAACAAGCTGAAATCATTTTTTAGAACTTCATGATATCCTTAAGAGAAGACACTGTGGGGTATTTCGAAACTTGGTTTGGGAAAATGGGATTTATGGAAAGTGAAGTGGGACATAGAGAGCTTAGCTGATCTGTGTAGGCACAGTGTAGGTACAAGAAGAATTCATTGAGCTTCAGTTATAGAGGGAAAAGGGAAGACAGCTTCTAGTGTAAAGGTAACTATTAGGAAGTAGAAAAAGAGAAACAACTGATCATTAAAATTTAAAGGTAGTTCCAGGCTGTGTTTTCCTTGTTCTTAATCGCTGTCCTTTTCACTTTGTCGTACTGCTTCTCACAATGTCAGGAGAGCTGAGGTCTAGTCCTCACTTTGAACAAGCCACATTTCTTTTCTGGGTTTCTGTTTCCTTATAAAATAAGGAGATTAATGGTTTATTCAAGCTCTGAGAACCAATGGTTCCACTTAAAAAACATATTACTGAATAAAATAAAATCCAAGCATCATTGCTCAACAGAAAGAACATTGCCTCTGCTGGAAGAAGACCTGGGTTCAAATCCTACCTCCGAAGCTGAAACTCTCTGGGGCTTAGTTTCCTCATTTTTAAAACAAGGAGGTTGAACTAGATAGACTTTGAGGTCAGTTTTCAGCTTCACAGTTATGATTCTATGACCAAATGATTATAATATCATCCTATGACCTTTTTTTTTTTCTCTTTTTTTTTTCTTTTGAGGAAATCAGAATTAAGTTGCTTGCCTGAGGTCACACAGCTAATAAGTGTCTGAGGCCAAATTTGAACTCAGGTCTTCCTGACTTCAGGGCTGGTGCTCTATCCACTGAACCACCTAGCTGCCCTCTATGACCTTACAAAGTCAATACACTGTTCTCTGAAGGTACGAAGTCATAATTAGGCAAAAACATAAGATATTAACAAAGCAGTTATACTGGAGGCAAATACCAGGCACCCAGCTTTTAAAGTTTGTGAAGGAATAAGCCATCTTCATAAACATATAGAAAGAGCTTTGTTGACAGGCCATGGGAGCTTGTCCCTTCCCCCTCCCCATTCAGAGTTCAAAGGGACTTCTGGTGTTCATGGATCTAACGACATTATAGGTAAAGTCTCATTGTAGTGAAACCTACTACAGTGGTGTAGCAAGGGGATGCTTTATGCTTGAAAGTCAAGGTCTCAGCCCTAGTCTCCATGTGCTTGGCTTTGCCAACTGCCCCCTCTCCTTTGCCCATCATAGCCCCTGTGCCCTTCATCCAAAACTCACTTCTTGGGATGCCTTGGCCCTGTCTCCACTCTTGGATTGGTGATCTCTCCATTTCCCATCTATCTCCTTTTCATCAGCACTCACAGAGACCCTGCAGCAGAAACAATGAACTAAAACAATGTTTTGGTCACCTAATGTGTTACATAGGCAAAGCCTTGTGAACACATCTGGCTTACATGACTGTAATGGTGTATTTGACAACTCAAACCTATAACATCCTAATACTAGGGTATATGATCTCAGAATTTGGAGCTGGCAGGGACCTTCGAGATTACCCAGGTTAACCCTTTCATTTTATAGATGAGGAAACTGGGACACAGAGAAGAAGTCACTTGTGCAAGGTCACATAGATAATAAACAGCAGAGGTGAGATTTGAACTAAGATCCTCTGTCTCCAGATGCAGTAGTCTTTCCACTATATTATGCTGCGAAGCAAACATACGGAGCCCTTTTTCAGTTGCTCATTTGCCAGGCAGTTTTGCTGCTGTTTTACTCAGACTGTGGTAGCGAGGTGTCTCAGTGGACAGAGTCAGGAAGACCTGAGTTCAAGTATTATCTCAGAAGCTTACTAGCTGTGTGACCCTGGACAAGGCACTTTGCCTCTGCCTGCCTCAGTTTCCTCATCTATACAATGGGGACAATAATAGTACCTATCTCCCAAAGAGATTGTGAGGATAAAATGAGATGATATTTATGAGGTGCTTAGCGCAGTGCCTGGCACATAGCAGATGTCTAATAAATGCTTATTTCTTTCCCTGTCAAACCCATTCTCACAGAAGCTGGGTTTCCAGAGGCTATTGTCAGAAGCCCATGATTGCCGATAATTTGCCTGTTTAGATCTTCATTGATTATCTACTCTTTTCCTGCTTGGATAGATAGATACCTTTTAATTTCAGTCTCTGGCCTCGGTTGCTAGTGTTCCTAGCCTACCAGGTCCCTTGAATTATAGAGATCTGCCCACCCATACTTGTCTAGAGCAATTAAATAGACTTGGGTCTTAAGGAAAAATAGCCCCAATCATCCACTTACCATGTTATTACAAGGCACTATCCACAGCAGGGGTGCTTACCCTTCTTTGTTTACCGGACCCCTTTGCAGTCCACCTGTGAAGCCTGTGGGTGAACCCATTCTCAGACTGATGTTTTTTAAATAATTGAATGAAATGCTAAATTTCAGTTAGAAGGTAGTGAAATAAATATGTCATTTTTCCCCAGTCAAGTTCGTGGACTCCCTGAAATCTATCCAGGCCCCCTTGGGATTCTGTGAATCCTAGGCTAAGGACTCCTGATGTCCAGCTCCAGTGAAATATCCTTATTTTGGAACATTTGTCAGCTCTTAAACATTCCTCATTTACAAAATACTAAAATATGATGATTAGAATTCATGGCCTTCAAATCCAAATCTTCCCAGTTTTTTTTTTAAATCACATTCTCTCATCTTCCAACTCTCATATATACATTTTTCTAAAGGTCACACTATGTTTGATATCCAACTATTAGCTGATTAGTCTTAACAAATGGCAAATGTGTGCTTGTATTAGTTTAATGTCTATGCTCAGGTTCAAATGAAGGAGGTGCAGTTAGTGACAGCCTGAGAGAAACTGGTATTGCATCAATCCAGCCCCCAGACTCCCCAGTACTAGGGGCCTAGCAGTAACCTATCACTTTGGGAGCTAGCGAGAAAAATGCTAGATTCCTGACCCAGATTATACGGGTCTGGAGCCGCACAATTGAGTCTTTGAGAATTAATCCTGAAATTGTTAAGAATTGGGCAGCTAAATGGGGTAGTAGATAGAATTCTGGGCTTGGAGTTAGGAAAATATGAGTTCAAATTCGTCTTTGACACTTACTAGTTATATCACCCTGGATAAAACACAATCTCTCTTGGCCCCAGTTTTTCCAGCTGTAAAATAGGGATAATAGCACCTATTTCCCAGGGTTGTAATGAGGATCAAATAAGATGGTTTTTCTTTTTCTTTTTTAAAAGATAGTATTTTAAAAGTACTTAGCAGAAAGCCTGGTCACATAGTAGACTCTTAATAAATGCTTGTTTCCTCCTTCCCTTCCTTCCTTCCTTCCTGCCTGCCTGCCTGCCTGCCTGCCTGCTTGCCTTCCATGGGTCAGACAACGAGTAGCCTTCAAACTGCTACGGTATTGTCTGGGGAAAGGCTACAAGTTCAAGGGGTTATAAGAAGAAATTCTGTAAGTAAAGGAGACACAGCCAGAGCCTGTGACCCTGGGATAGGAGCTTTACCAGACTTTCTGAGAAGAAATCCTTCTAAGTTTTCCTTGTTCTATGCCATCTGCTAAAATGAGGCAGTAGGTTAGGAGCCATATATGCTTTCACTCTATCTAGTAGTAAAGCCACAGGTTCAGTGAGAGAAATTAATTTCTGGGAAACAAAAATAAGCAGAAAAGTAAAATCAAAGCCTCAGTATGTGCTTTCCAGAAAAAAGGAAATGGTTGATTGATTGACAGACCAGTGTCATGACTTATGTCTCTCACAGTCCAATCCTTGATAGCATCTGTTCGTGTCTTGGACAGTCACTTGATTATTATTGTTTTTCAGTCATGTCCAACTCTTTGTGGCCCCATTTAGGGTTTTCTTGGCAAAGATACTGGAGTGATTTTGCCACTCTCTTCTTCAGATCATTTTATGGATGAGGAAACCGAGGCCAACAGGATAAAGTGAGTTGGCCAGGGTCACACAGCTAGTAAGTGTCTGAGGCCAGATTTGAACTCAGGAAGATGGGTCTTCCTGCCTCCAGGCGGGACACTTTATCCACTGCAGCGCCACCTAACTGCCCCCACACTTGACTACTAGAGTAGCAAAAACAGGTAAACTTGAGTTTATTGCTGACAATGATTTAATTGCTTTGGGCACAATTAACAAAATACAAAGAGGCAAGAGACCAGAAGAACGACCCCTATCAAGGCCCATTAGAATCAACCTGGCTATATGTCAACTGTTAGAATTCAGGTTATCTGGGCCAAGCTGGCCTATCACCTTGATGCCTCTGGTAGCTAATTTGGACAATGTTAAGAACTGTGCCTCATGGGTCTCAGAACAAATCTTAATGCTAAGAGAAGTTGAGATGGTATTACCTAGGGGAAAAGTTATTCATTCAAGGGAGGATGAGAAAAAATTCTTTAAACAAAAGAGACATAGAAGTGGGAAAAAAGAAAGAAAATTTTGCAAATTTGAAAATGATGGGAAAAGATATTCCTACCGCTAAGGATTCCCATTAGTGGGGAGAGAAAGTTTGTTATTGTTCGAATTTCAGTCCACAATGTAGGGATGTTCTTATGAATAGCAAAATCACCACAGATGGCCAACTGCCAAGGTTCAATTTTAGTGCTGATTGGTGCCAATTACTTCTAAACTCCCTCCATTAGACATTTTTAGTCCAATTTTTGTGATCTGCACTGCTTTTAAGAGATGCTGTCTGTTCCATGCTGCTATCTTGGAATCCTCAAAGGGAGTGTACTGCCTAGTCACTTTTTCCCTGTGCCTGAATGAGGTCCCTTGTGAGGGCACAACTGCTCCTTGAATAAACGGAAAAGTATTTACTGTATTAAGTGCTAGCTCAGGAGAGAGACTAGAACTAGATATACACATCTGGGAGTCATCTGTATAGAGATGATAACTGAACCCATAGGAGCTGATGAGATGACCAAGACTAGAACTAGATATACACATCTGGGAGTCATCTGTATAGAGATGATAACTGAACCCATAGGAGCTGATGAGATGACCAAGAGAAAAAAGCCCTACCTCATTCTACCATTGCCCTCTCCCATTCATGGTGGCAGGTCAAGTATGCACTCTGGGTGTAAGTGTCCAAATGACTAAAGCCTGAGCCTCTAACAACAATCCATGATGAATTACATCCAGAAATATACCGTAGCAGAAAAACCCATAGACATCAGCACACATGAAAAATGTGAGATATGTATTTAAAATGTCAAAAAAAAATGATAGAACAGTTTTAATGAAGGTCCTCTCAAATCCCAGTTTTCCTACCATTACAATTTGCAACAAATCCATAGTTAAGAGTTAGATACTTCACATGGACATTCATATAATAATACATAAATTCACAAAAATGTAATCTTATACTGAAATTTACCCCTCCCCTCCAATTGTTTGGATACAAGGATATACGGGCCGCACGCTGACCCTCTGCCAGTCGTGCGCCAGTACCCACTTCTCCTAAGAGAAGTACACTGCCAGAGTCTTACCCATTCCCGGGTCTTCGGTCCTCAGCCGGATCACCACACAGAGACAAGCCATCGGAAGGCACCAACACCAGAGCTTTATTCAGAGGCCAACACAGCAAACCATCACAGCAAGCCCAAGCAGCAAGGCCAGAGCAACAGGCAGGAGCCAGGGGAGCGCGCACGTGTGTTCTGACCACGCTTGTTCCTAAGTACCTACTTAGCCCCTCCTCCCCAGCCCGCTACTAGCCAATGATTGTAGGGTCAGATACCGGAAGGGGCTGTCTGAGTTTAGCACACCAAGGGGGAGGGAGTGACGTAGGAGGCTAGGATTGGATACAGGAAGGAGGCATCTGGGATTGACGCATAGACAAGAGTACGTGACCTAGGAAGTCAGACTCAGGAGGGGACTGGGTCAGTGCTGCACAAGGTCAGGAAGGTCACAAGAGGCATCTGGGGATGACGTTGCATATAGGGAGGGGACTAAGCAGAGGGAACTCAGTCCTCTGCCATCCCACTCCCACGTGGCACCGCCCCTTGCCTCAGGAGTTCAGGCTCGGCTACTTCCTTGCACCCAGCTTATCTCATAGCATTGTCCAATTGCCTCATGGCTTCTCCGAATCCAGCCCATCCCAGTACACACGACTCTGCCTACCACAGTCCCTGCCTCGACTTCCAAAATACCCAGATCTTACCTTACCCCATGCCACAGTACCCGACTGGCAGCTGCCAACATCAGACAGTCCCTCACACAAGGAGATAAACTTGGTAATTTAAAGTTTTATGAAGTTTTAGAATTGAATTAAAAGAATTTCTCAGTCCACAAGTTGAGTTTTTTCTACCTCTTGAAGCCTTTTTAAGTTGTCCTCTCTGTCTCTCTCTGTCTCTCTCTGTCTCTGTCTCTCTGTCCCTCTGTCTCTCTCTCTCTCTCTCACACACACACACACACACACACACACAGAGTCAGAAACCAAATAAACTTTCCCCAAGCTCTTTTGCACTTGGCAGTTTGCTTAAAAAAAAAACAACCCACAAATTAAACCCAAATGTCTCTTAAAACACTAGTATTGACACAATTAACAGCAAATTCAAGTGCACATGTCATTACACAGCACACACATAATCAGATTTAACACCAAACAATAATGTACTGAATAAATCTAGCTTTCGAAGTCATCATTGTTGAAGGAAGGATAAGCTTTTGCCATTAAAAAAGTCTATCTCTGTTTGATTTGGGTTACTTTGGACATCCAGTTTGAGTGACATGGAGTTGGAGCTCAGCAGACTGGATATATACATCTGGGAATAATCTGCATAGACACGATAACTGAACCCATGGGAGCTGAATTTAAAACAACAACAACAAAGTCCATTTGATTTTGCTTATTTTCCATGAGGGTGGGGTAAAAAGGGAGAGAAAAGAATCCAAGAATCATTCCCCCCACCTTTTTCTTTCTCCAACTGCTCTGTCCACACCTCTCCAGGTCTGCCTTAACTTGGCTCACCTCCACACAGATGAATTTCCCCAGAGGGAGCTTCATTTTCTAAATCTATACTATCAGAGAGGGAGGGAAGGAGAGAGAGGGAGGGAGAGAAAGAGAGAAACTAACTATGAGCCTCAAGGTCCTCTTCCAGGATAAAAAGAAGTCAGCCCAAAGACCTTTCCTCCACATTCTCATTATACTTCCAGCTATCACAGTAGCTAGAGAGTTTGGTTCCCACAGCCCGCTTTGATACCAATTTGTGTTAGCCTCATGGTAAGCCAATCAGTTGGGGCAGCTGGTGGCGCTGCAGTAGCTAGAGTGCCAGGCCTGGAGTCAGGAAGACTCTTCTTTCTGAGTTCAAATCTAGCCTCAGTCACTCATTGTGTGACCCTGGGCAAGTCACTGCACCCTGTTTGCCTCAGTTTCCTCATCTAGAAAATGAGCTGGAGAAGGAAATGGCAAACCCCTCCAGTATCTCTGCCAAGAAAATCCCAAATGAGGTCACAAAGAGTCAGACAACAACTGAATAACAACAAGGACAATCAGTACTCTGCAGAAGAGGTGTAGGAAGTTACTATCCAAGACATTTAGAGCAAGGCTTATTATGGGCATAGAAAGGTACAGTTATCAATAGCCTACCTCCAACATAGTGAGTGCAGTTTACTTCGAGCTCTAGACTGGCAGCCCAAACTGCTCTATTTCACCCTAGATTCCCAAATGCCAAGGAGGAAAGCAGGTCCAATTGTTAAGCAACTAGGAATGCAAGTTTCCACAGTCAGGATCGCTATTCCAAGGGCAGAGTAACACAAGGCATTTAAAGAATCCTCCCTTACCCAACGCTCCCTCACATGCACACCAGTGGTAAGCTTTTGTACTGTTCAGGGCCTAGGTGGAAAAGTCTGAGCTGGTGTTACTGGTGTGATTGTTGCTGTTGGGGGCACTAGTTGCTGTTGGGGGCACTAGAGGTGATGCTGCTGTGGTTGCTGTTGCTGCTCTTTGCTTGTGGTAGTGGTGGGGGGCTGTTCTTGCTGTTGTCTTTTCTGCTTTGGTTGGTGATGCTGTTTTGTTATTGCTGCTGTCGTCGATATTTTTGCTGCTACTGCTGCTGTTGTCACTGTTTTAACCACAGTTGCTCTTCACAGTGTGGAAATACAGCTGGAGCCTGTGAAGCTGGCTAGTTTTTCCCAGGTGGCCTGGCAGAGGAGGCAGCAGGCTAGGAGAATGCCTTCCCTATCCCAGGTAGGAAAACCACAGGCTAGGAGAAACCGATAAACTTAAACCAAAAAAGCAAAACTTAAAGACATGCCTATCCTGTAGAAAGTCAATTAAAACCGCATAGGATTTGGGCCTTTCAACCTGATCCACAGGCCAATGTTACAACTATCCACGACGGTGTAAGATATTCCCTTAAGATCAGTTAAGGACAATAAAAAACACTGGCTAAGTGTCTACTATGTGCAAAGCACTGTTTCAACCTGCTAGAGATACAAATAGAAAAATCAATCCTTGCTCCCAAAGAATTCACACTCTAATTGAGAGAGATAAGATAGAGAAAAACAAAGATCAGCTGTAGGAAGGATGGAAAATCCAGAAATGCTAAGGGTGTGGAGCCTAAGGAAGGCCCAGGAGTCCTTAGGAAACTTTGAGATGCCTGCCTAGAGGTTGAGCAGCCCACATCATTGGGAAGGGGCAGAGTGGAGCAGTGATACTGAGTTCCTCCAATAGGAGCAAGTATAAAGGGGAGGGTGGCCTTGCTGGGTACCAGTTCTGGCTGGAGCTCACCAAGCACCCCATTCCAAGGTGGACTTCAAAATCGGAAGGGAAAGGGGGTTCCTGTTTGGCATCTTTATTAGAGTTTACATTAATCAAGTATTTTAGGCTAATAGTTGTATAATCAGATGTTTAGAAAGACAGTTGTAATACATGTGTGATTTAAATCTATTTTTCTCTTACTTTATTCTATAGGCTCTCCATACTTGGACTGAATATAATTTTATTACTAACAACATTGTTTTGACTTCTAAATAACTGAACAAACACTGATTTATATAAACTTTTGTGTCCCTAGAACGTAGCCCAGTACCTAGCACATAGGAAACACCTAATGAATAGTTCTTGATTATCAACTTTAAATGATCAGTATTAAATCCAACATTGAACATCAACTCCAAGTTTCCAAGAGTTTACTTGTTTTTCCCTTGGCGGTATGGAAACTAGCTCTGTGCTACTTTTAAATTGACGTTATACCTAATCAGCATACTAAGCTTAAATTCTTTGCCCACAAGCCCAAGATTCAATGAGGATCCCCGTACATTTTGGTAATAGAAAAATAAAGAGCTCTTCAGACAAGAGGGTCTTCTTTTATGCTCCTCCTGGCCACCCCTGCAATACAGGGACCTTCTTCCTAGGTATGCTTACTTATTCACACACTAATTTTGGAATCTTCTCACTGAGGTCCTATACTTTTGTCTATTTTGAAAGTATAGCATATATTCCTTACAGTGAACGTGCAATAGTATATTGATGTAGGGTTATCCTCTGCCTTATGCTCGGAAGTCACTAACAACAATGGGAAATGGATGCTCTTTCTAAACCATCCAATCCAATCCAATAAACATTTTTTAAAGTGCCTTGATGTGCCAGGCATTGTGCTAAGCATTGAGGACTAGGAAACTGATTGAACAATTAGCAGTCATTTGCTTTTTGTGGGGAGCAGCTTTAGGGAAAAGTTCAGATTATTCAAAACAGGAGAAGCAAGAGAGACAATAACTCAGAGAAAATTCATTTCCCCTAGAGTTCAGGAAAAAGGCCTTCCTTTCAAGATCCTGCTGGCTGTGTGACCCTGAGCAAGTCTTCTCACCAGGCAGCGCTCTGGGGAACTTCCTTCTTTCCCCCCAATTAAATGTAAGGGACATGGGGCAACTAGGTGGCTCAGTGGATAGAGCACTAGCCCTGGAGTGAGGAGGACCTGAGTTCAAATCTGCCCTCAGACATCTAACACTCACTAGCTGTGTGACTCTGGGCAAGTCACTTAACCTCAATTGCCTCACCAAAAACACAAAAAAAAAATGTAAGGGGAACTTCTAAGGCAGGGATATTTATTTATTTATTTTTAGTTTTCAACATTCACTTTATAAGATTTTGAGTTCTAAAATTCCCCCCTTCTTTCCACACTCTCCTCTCCAAGACGGCATATAATCTGATATAGGCTATACATGTACAATCATATTAAACATATTTCTACATTAATCATGTTGTGAAAGAAGAATCAGAACAAAAGGGGAAAACCACAAGAAAGAAAAAAACAAAAAAACAACAAAAGAAAGAGCAAAGAGTATGCTTTGATCTGCATTCAGATTCCATAGTTCTTTCTCTGGATGTGGATAGTATCATTTTCCATCATGAGTCTTTTGGAATTGTCTTAGATCCTTGCATTGCTCAGAAGAGCTAAGTCTATCAAAGTTGGTCATTGTACGATGTTGCTGTTGCTATGTACAATGTTCTCCTGGTTCTGCTCACTTCACTAAGCATCAGTTCATGCAAGTCTTTCCTGAAATCTACCTGTTCATCACTTTTTATGGAACAATAGTATTCCATTACATTCATATACCACAGCTTGTTCAGTAATTCCCCAATTGATGGGCATCCCCTCAATTTCCAATTCTTTGCCACCACAAAAAGAGCTACTATAAATATTTTTGTACATGTGGATCCTTTTCCCTTTTTTTAATGACCTCTTTGGGGTATAGACCTAGTAGTAGTATTGCTGGATCAAAGGGTATGCAAAGTTTTATAACCCTTTAGGCATAGTTCCAAATTGTTCTCCAAAATGATTGGGTCAGTTCACAACTCCATTAACAATGCATTAGTGTTCGAATTTTCCCACATCTTCTCCAACATTTATCATTTTCCTGTTTTGTCATGTTAGCCAATCTGTTAGGTGTGATGTGGTACCTCAGAGTCATTTCAATTTGCATTTCTCTAATCAGTAGAGATTTAGAGCATTTTTTTTCATATGACTATAGATAGCTTTAATTTCTTCATCTGAAAACTTCCTGTTCATATCCTTTGACCATTTATCAATTGGGGAATGACTTGTATTGTTACAAATTTGACTTTAATTTCTTCATTTGAAAACTTAAGGCAGGAATTCTTAACTTGAGGTCTGGGAAAAAATTTTTTTTAAATCTGGATGGACACACACACACACATAATTGCTTTCCTTTATAATCCTACATATTTTATTTTATGCATTTTAAATCATTATTCTGAGAAGGGGTCCCTAAGCTTCACCAGATTGTCAAAGGGCATAAAAAAGTTGATGAAGCCCTTTGCTAAGAATTTTAGTTATAAAGAAGGTGCTGACCTGCATTAGTGAAGGGAAACTCCTCATCTGTGAGTTTTCTTTAGCTATGAAATCATAGGTCTAGTTCCTATTCCAAATAAGATCATAGGGGTAGATCTTAGACTTGGAGCTGCTGGAGAAGGGTGGAGCAGGGAGGGGGAGAAGGTCTTCTCTCTTTCTATCCCAAGGGCTTAGCAGAGTGCCTGGCACATAGTAGGTGCTTAATAAGAATTTATTGACTGATTGACCTACTGAGTTGAAAGGTACCATAGAGGCCAATTAATCCACCCTCCTCATTTTACAGATGAGGAAACTAGAGGCCCTGGGAGGTTAAGTAACTGGACTAGGGTTATACAGGTAATAAATGTCTTAGTCAGGGTTTAACCTTGGTCCTCTGATTCCAGAACTGCTTCTTTGTCTACACAATGCTATATTACAAAACAAAGTTAAATAATACTCTACCAAGATCTTAAAAAGCCACACTCTTCAGAAACAAAATTGAGCTGATAAAATCATAAAATGTTAGATTTCAGAGTCACCTTTGAGATAATTTAGTTCACCCCCCCCTTGTTTCATAAAGGAAGGAAACCGAGGCCTGAAGAAATGTCACTTGCCCAAGATCACACAACTAGCAAGTGGCAGAGGCCAGGATTCAAGCCCAGCTTTCCTGACTAAGCTTCAGGGCTCTTTCTGCTATACCTTGATACCTAGAGAAAGGGATTATCTAGGTTAACTCAGTAAAATCTCTATCATCTCTAATTTATTTGATTATATAAAAGCTTAATACAACCTATAAAATATAGCTTTCCATTGCAGTTCTAATTTGAGATATTCAAATGATACATTATCTAAAAATCTAATCATTATATTTTCAGAAATTTCTATGATAGGCATTGATTGCCTCTGTTAGAATGGTATTACAGTGCTCAGTAATGACAAACACTGTATATTACCATCATGTGGATAAAGAATAAAGATTAAGGTGGAAAGCTATTTTGTGTAATAGCCATTCATCAGTTCAGAGCTGTTGAATGATGCTTGGAAGACTAAAATGAATTATAATGGTCCATTTTTCATTAGACAGATGTTCCATCTTATTGTAGAAGATTCTTTTTATCTGAAAAGAAGTTCTGTCATTAAAATACAGAATTTTTAAGAGTATAGATTAATATACTATATCATTAAGTCAATTGATTTACTAAATAGAACAATTAATATCTCAAAACCATTAACATTTTTAGTCTACTACAAAATATTTTCATGTTTTGTACAATAGCAATTTAAAAAAAAATATATGCAAGAAAATCTTCTGTTAGAATAACATTGCTTTCCTGGCCTTTAGATAGGACTTTGAAAAAAATAACAGTGGAACTCCCTTATAACATGTCTCATTGTTATATGACTTCTCATATACTAAAGGACAAATAATGTCCCTTAAAATATAACTGTACAATGACAAAGCCAGATCTAACACAGTTAGCCTATATCATGTCTCCTCCTAGCACTGACATAAGAAAGAACAAGTGACTGGCTGAGACTGGAAAATTCATCTATGTTCAACCCTATTTTTGGACAGTGGCTCAAGAAATCAGTCATATATTCATAAAAAGAGGATCTCAGAGTGGGGAGGCACTTCAAAGATATAGTCCAACTACCTATTGAGTGCAAGAATCACCCCTCAGAAGCTTGACAGATTCAGCCTCTGCTTGAATATTTCCCATGATGACATGTTCACTGTCCTAGAAAACACCTCTCTTTGTTAGAAAGACTTCCATTATTTTTGAGCTGAAATCCCTCTCTCTTTATAGATAGAAGTTGGTTCTCCTCATTAGAGATATACAGTATCGTTATAATCCTTCTTCTACGTGATAGAACTTGTAGATTTTTGAAAAAACAAAGCCAATATTATTCCTTTCAAGTTTTCTCTTGCCTAATGTCATCCTGCTAGTTAGTGACAGAGACCTCAGCTTCCCTTCCTTTAGTGGTTCTGTTGAATAGGAGTCGGCTACAGCAAAGTTGACTATCTGAGATATTGTTGAATTCTCTGATGCTATCCAAAATACTGAAAATAAGTGAGTTATTCTTTTGGAAAAAAAAAAGAAATAATCACAGTAGCAGTTTTGACATACTGGTTCCTTTTTTTAATAGTATCTTACTTTTTCCCAATTGTATCTAAAGACAATTTTTAGCACTCATTTTTACAAGATTTTGAGTTCCACATTTTTTCTCTCTCCTTCCTTCCCCTCTTCCTAAAACAGAGAGCAGTTTGGTAGAAGCTGTGTATGTGCAATCATATAAAATATATTTCCAAATTAGTCGCAGTTGTGAAAGAAGAAACAGGCCAAAAGGAAAAAAAACATGAAAAAGATAAAGTAAGTGAAAAAAGTATGCTTCGATCTGCATTCAGAGTCCACCAGTTCTTTCTCTGGATGTGGATAGCATTTTCCATCATGACATACTGATTCTTAGTTCATGCTCCTGGAATCATACTGAGATTCTATACATTGGTTATTATACATAAGCTTAGGCATCAAAAGAGGAATTCTTTGGCCTTTGTATAAGCAATGGTTAAAAGGGATTTTTTTTTAAAAAGTGATTTTTCTTTTCAATCATCCTTGACATAACAACTAGACATAAAATATCCTTTGGCAGTCTGTATTTTTTAGCCAGGCTCAAATACTATCCCTAAGTCATTTGAATTTTTCAACATTTCTTATGTCCTTCAGGAACAAGATTACAGCACCACGTTCCCTCCCCACCCCCATCCTTTGTCACCTACCTGGTTGCCATAACAAAGAACAAGGGACTTGAAGACAGATTTTCAGCTGATGAAAATGATGCTAGTCTGACAATAACCGTGATCGCCGGCATTGACAGAGCACCTGAAGGTTTGCATTGCACTTCACACTTGTTATCTCATTTGACCCTCACAACAACTCTGAGAGGAAGATGCTATTATTATCTCCATCTTCCCGATGAGGAATCTGAGGCTGAGAGAGGTTAAGTACCTTGTCCAGGGTCTCACGGCTGCTACTAAGTGTCTGAGGCAGAATTTGAACTCAGGTCTTCCTGACTCTAAGTCCAGAGAGCTACATACTACACCACCTACCTGACGAACTGGTGACCATTTAAATATACACACACACACACATATATATATATGGATGTATGTGTGTGTATACGTATGTGTATATGTGTGTATATATACATACATTATATATATATATGTATTCTGAGCTTTCACACCAAATAAAATAGGTATTTCCATATACATAGTAGACTAGAAAAAGGAGATTTTACATGAAACTGCTGACCTCTTTTATATACAACTTGCTCTTCTGTTTAAATATATAAGTTTAACCTGCAGCTTTCAAAGCTATCCTGCTTACATGTC
>NW_020954930.1:504616-531790 GCF_900497805.2 Vombatus ursinus | reverse complement strand
CTCTTCTCTTCTCTTCTCTTCTCTTCTCTTCTCTTCTCTTCTCTTCTCTTCTCTTCCTTTTAAAAAAGATGCCTCAATGACCTTCTTTTCTTTTCTTTTTTTCCCTACTATCTTCTCCCTATTCCCTTAGAAGGGAGACTAAAGGATCATTCAGGGCATTCCACAGTATTCTAAAAGCTGCCAAGTTCTTTCTGTGTTGTGCCACTACATGGTCAAAAGAAGCCTTGCAGTTTGCTATCCCCCTAAAGGTCCCAGCAATGGATCATTATATCCTTTGAGTACCCCAAAGCTTCCAGGGGAATTCTGGGCTCACGCTCCCTGAGATTGCCCTTATAAGTTCATTCAGTTTTCCTACAAAAGCATTGTGTGGGCATAGACTCTAAGTAATAAATTAGTAATCATCACTGCCTTTTGAGAGCTCAGACTTGTGGGTATTATACCGGGTGTCCCATATGTTTGATTGTAGTGCTTTAATAACTTAAAACTGCACTGAGACTTTTGGGATCTCCTGTATACAGCTAATCCTCATTCTCACCACTGTTAAACGTGATATTATGCTTCTGTCATCTGATAGATCAGAAAATGGATCCATAGAAATTTTCAAAGATTTTCTTAATGTCAGGATTAAAGAAAATTTGAGAAATTCAAATGACAGGTTACCTAAGAATTTGATCATTATATTTTTAGAAATGTCTATGACAGGCATCAATCACCTGTTGGAATGAAACTACACTGCTCAGTAATGACAAACACTGTATTCTTTTCTAAAAAAATTTTTAAATAGTATATTATTTTTTTCTAATTATATGTAAAGACAAATTTTAACATTCATTTAAAAAATTTTGAGTTCCAAATTTTCTCCCTCCTTCCCTGACCTCCCCCCTCCCTTAGACGGTAAGCAATTTGACATAGGTTATATATGTGCAATCATGTAAAACATATTTCCGTATTAGTCATGTTGTGAAAGAATAAACAGACCAAAAGAAAAAAAAACTCAAAAAAATAAAGAAAGTGAAAATAGTATGCCTCAATCTGCATTCAGACTCCATTAGTTCTCTCTCTGGAGGTGGGCAGCATTTTCATCATGACTCCTTTGGAATTGTCTTGGATCAGTGTATCTCTGAGAAGGACTAAGTCATTCATAGTTGATCATGGTACAATATTGCTGTTGCTGAAACACTGTGTATTCTTTAGCTTTTTTTCCATGGTGCTCACTGCTTTGGACCACTATCCTCCTATTTGTTGTTTTTGTTTAGTTGTTTCAGTCATGACCCCATTTGGGGTTTTCTTAGAAAAGGTACTGGAGTGGTTTGCCATTTTCTTCTCTAGTGGATTAAGGTAAACAGAGGTGAAGTGATTTGTCCAGGGTCACACAGCTAATAAGTGTCTGAGGCTGAATTTGAACTCAAGTCTTCCTGACTCTAGGCCTAGAGCTCTATCCACTGAGCCATCTAGCTACCAATTATCAATTATTGTTTAACACAGGGGGAATAATTGTAGTATTTAATCTTACAAGTAAACAGGCATTTAAATTAATAAATCCAAGTTAATTTTGTGAGGAAGTATGAGTAAAGCAAAAGCAATGCTATAATAATAAGAGACATTTCAGGATGAGAGGTCATAAGACAATCAACCACATAATATTTTATGGATATACATATATACATACATACACACACACACACACATATATGTATATAATTTGTATGACTATAGAAAATTTTAATTGCCATCTGTAAGTGTTCCTACCAAAGTTCTGATGGAGACACTCTCTTCAGCTTTTTTTTGCTTTTGTCGATCCCCATTGCTATGGTTCATCATGATCTTTTTATTTAAATTTCTAACTCTGATCCAGTATCTGAGTGAAAGTGTGGTGACAGTAGAAAAGCTTGCTAACTTTTGTTTCTAAAGTTTTTTCCTTCCTCCTTTCCCCCTGTCTTCCTCCTTCTCCTTCTCCTTCTCCTTCTCCTCCTTCTAATAAATGTACAGCCATTAACATGTGATCTAGGTCAAGCAGGACTGACTTGGGTCAGTCTGGTGATTGTTTCAGAACCAGAAGAAAATTAGACATTTATGGTCTAACATTTGACTGAAAGGAAGTTTTTAAAACAATAACAAAGAAAAGATACTCAGCAAGGATAACAGGGGTGGGGAACCTGCAGCCTCAAGGCCACATGTGGCCCTCTAGGGCCTCCAGTGCAGCCCTTTGACTGAATCCAAACTTAATAGAACAAATCCCCTTAATAAAAGGATTTGTTCTATAAAACTTGGACTCAAAGGGCCGCACTTGAGGACCATATGTGGCCTCAAGGCCACAAGTTCCCCACCCTTATAGCACCATTTTAGCTGTGTGTGGTTTCTTTGCCTTCATGTTTATCAGGGTGGGACAGTGGTCAGAAGTGTTGTGTGCATGTGTCAAGAGGAGCTCCTGATTTTCCCTGTTCTTAGGTGACCAAAAAGGGTTTGAGCCTTAGTCTCCTGGATGAATTAAGCCTCAAGGGTGGTTTTAATAACTTTTAAGGAAAAAACTTCTCTAGTCTACCTGGGCAATGGGATACATGTTGCTTCTACAATAGACTACCCCTTGGTGGCAAGGTCCTAAAGATCTTTTCAATTACTTTCCACCACTGAAATGGCCTCAGGGCTGTTATTGGATAGCCCTGGTCTTGGGGATGACAGCAACCTGGCATATGTATCATTGAAAGAGGACCTTAATGGGAGTAGAATAAAAACAAAAACAGAAAGACAAAAAAACTTAATCAATGTAACAACCCCTTGAAGGCGTAACCAAATTTGGAGACCAAAGACAAAATTCTAAGTTTGGCCTCCCCTTTAGAAGGATCTTAATGATTGATTTGGTCTATGTGGTAGGTAATACCAAGTCTTTGTAATTTATATTCTAACATGTAAAGTGGTGATGATGAGCAAATGAAACCAGGAACATGAAGGCCATGATGCAGATAATGATACTTCTGGTAGTCACTGATCCTCATCACAGGTCAGGTTCATCCATAATAAGGTACCCAAGAGGCTGTTACCCTCTTGCCAATAGACCACCATGGCATAATGGTTAATACTAAGAACCGCACAGTATTACCATTCAAACAGTGTTCCTAGCCTACCAGTCAGTATCTCCCCCTACCTGTAAACCCCTTGGTGGGAGGAGGTGTCGAAATACCAAATTTTTGGCTCTTTATTGACTTCTGCTATTGAAAGACTGTTTTCTTTCTTCCATAGGGGATGGGTAGATTGTTTTAGCTCCTGTATCACCAGAAAGCAAGGTACCTCTCAAGAAAACTACCCTATGGTCCTTCAAACCCTCAATATAAAGGAGCTTTCCAATTACTGCATAGCACTATATTGGCAGCAACATGCAAGCACCTCATAAATTTCAGATTATAGTAAACAAAGGTCTAAAATGGGCCCGCCTGCATTACTGCCTCCTGTTTCAGGGGCAAGTGATGCCCTGGATGCTGCTGCTGCTTTCATGTACAGCGACTGAGCACTACTGTGGTCACTATGATTGACTGACCACTGTGTTGGAGTTGAACACTACTGCTCCTCCTATGTTAGGCTCTGGGGATGCCTCCAAGACTAAAAACATCCATCTCAGAATCACTTTTGCTCAAAAAGAACAATAATTGCTCTCTATTGATCACTCATGCCCAAGAAGAGACACAAAGCTAAAGAGAGAGTCTAGTCTCCGGGTTATTAGGCCAATACACATGCTCTAGCTATGTTTGGGCAGTTGCCAAATCTACTGAGGAAGGGCAGGGCACCTGGGATCTGATCTGGTGCTGGTCACTATATCTCAAGACCCCATGAGAAAGTTAGAATTCACAGTTCTGAAATAAGAAGTAGATCCTAGATCTCCTTTTAAACTAATAATGTTCCTTTCCCTCACTGCAGCAAATCAGATGGGGGCATACTTGCCATATTTGTCCATATCCTCAACTCTGGAAAAGTCTTAATGGTTCTGAGGAGACTCAGGTACTTTCTCTTGAAGTGTCTGTCCCAGTGCTTTGCACCAAAGAGTATCAAAAAAGACTATATGGTAAATTTCTCAATGGCTTTCCCCCAAAGTCATATCAAAGAATTCCCAACAGTCCCCTCAGAAGTTTCCTAGCATATTCCTTTCCCTCTCCTTTTTCTTTATTTTTGTAAAATAATACAAATATAACAAAACCACATTTTTCTGACCTGCACAACCTCTCAAAGCTCTACTAAAGAATTTTGCACAAGAGGTAAACTAATTGTAGCTTTTCTCATAGGCTAACACTATGAAGTTGAAGCAGGTAACAATCTGATGAATTAAGAGCAGGGAAGGCTAATCCCTAATGTCTAATATGTTCATTCAGTCCTCCCTCCTCCAGTAACACTCATGGCAAGGCAGTACAACCAGATCTACAAGCTTGTGCTCTGAGATCCACTCAGCAATTTTCTTTGCCGCTGCTGTAGTTTCTGTCAGCACACATTGTCTCTTCCCCCCACCCCACTAATCTGTGCCAATAAACAGAAAAACTCAGTTTTGCCACCCTCCCTCGTCATTCTCTATCCCTGTGTGAAGGAAATAGAAACATAAGAAAGCATAAGCATGTGCTGTCAGGGGCTGCAATGTACTGCTACAGCAGCACTCAGAGAACTAAAGAATAGAGGGAAATGGAGCAGGGCACCAGGATGTATGAGAGGCTGCATCAGACCTTAAGAAAAGGCAACTGACATCCAGATTGGGCCAGTTCTGTCCTACCAGAAGTTATTTGAGGCATTGATTGATCCAGTGGAAAGTGAATTCTCCAGCATGGGAGAAGATTGAGACAGTTTCCATGTGTAGCCTTTAGGAGATCTGTCATCAAAGGGTAAGGAGTTGAGGGGCATCTAGGTGGCGTAGTGTATAGAGCTCCAGCCTTGGAGCCAGGTGGACCTGAGTTCAAATCCGGCCTCAGACACTTCACACTTACTAGTTGTGTGACCCTGGGCAAGTCACTTAACCCCAATTGCCTCACCACCACCCCCCAAAAAGAGCAAAGGGTAAGGAGTTGGCAATTGAGCAATAGCAGAATATAAGCAAAAAAGAACTGAAATTACCAAAGATCTCTGGAGGAAGGAAGCTCAGCTAAAAACTTTGAGCACAAACAGATAAATCAATACCAAGATACTAATAACAGAAGGGAATATGGGAACCAGGACCCTTAAAAGAGTCTAAATATTTCTGAGTAAATATGGCAAGACAAAGGAAATTTAACTATCACTTGATGAGGCAGAGGAACTTTTAGATTCTCAAGAGAGCATGGAATCACGGTAGGATATTTGCAAATGGTTCGAGCAAGAAATACATTTCATGAGAGCAGAATTTATTGCCTGCATAGCAGAAATAATTTGCAAAATAGAAAAACTTTAATCCACAATGGCAAGTCTCTAAAAAATCAAAAGAGAAAATTACTGATTGGGAATGTACAAAAGTGAATGTACAGACTGGGAATGTTCAGAAGTGAAGGACAATCTAGAAAAAGAAGCAAAAAGCAGTATCATTAAAAGAAATCATGATCTCTATGCAAGCAAAACATATTAATCTCAAAGACAGGATGCATAGAGATAACTTAAGGATCATAGGTATACAGGTTAAAAGCCCTAAACATTATAATGAAATAAATAATGTAAGAAAACTGTTCAGAACTTCTGAATACAGAAAACAAAGTTCCAATTGAAAGAATTCACAGATTGCATCCAGGAAAAAAAAAATCACTATACAGAAAACTCCAAGACATATAGTGTTCAATTTTTTTTTTAAAAAAATAAGTTTTTTATTGAGATCTTATTTTTCTTACATCATTATAATTTTCCCAAGTACCACTCCTCCTCTCCATCTCAGAGTCATCTTATGTAACATGTGCAATCTATAGCACTTGTGGACCTCCCACCTCCATGAAGGGGTGGATTGGGAGTGTTTTTTCATATCTCTTCATTCATGTCCTGCTTGATCTTTATGATTTTGTTACATTTACTTTAGATTTTTTTGGTGTGTAGTCATTCTGTCTATTTATATTGTTGTAGTTATTGTGTGTATTATTTTCTTAGCTTTGCTCACTTCACTTTATATCAGTTCATGCAGATTTTTCCATTCTTCTCTGTATTTATCACATATATATGAGGTAGGGAAAGGATACTGAGTGAGCTCAGGTCATGGGTTTTTTTTTCTTCTTTTGGATTCTGGGTGTCCTAGACCATGGAGACAGTTGAAGTTTCTTTATCTTTGTCACATCATTTCTGTTTTAGAGAGGTTTGAGAGGTCATGGGGATCAGAGAAAATGTTTAGGCCTCTATCTTGTTGCTCAAATGACCTGGAAGTCCCCAAAGTGTTTAAATTTATTTTTATTTTTATATTTTTAAAAATTAATTAATTTATTTATTTTTAGTTTTCAACATTCACTTTTATAAGATTTTGAGTTCTAAATTTCCATACTCTCCCTCCTCTCACCCCTCTCCAAGACAGCATGCAATCTGATATAGGTTATACATGTACAATCATATTAAACATATTTTCATATTAGTCATGTTGTGAAAGAAGAGTCAGAACAAAAGGGAAAAAACCACGAGGAAGAAAAGACAAAAAAACAACAATAAAGAGAAAATAGTATGCTTCGATCTGCATTTAGATTCCATAGCTCTTTCTCTGGATGTGGGTAGTATCATTTTCCATCGTGAGTCTTTTGGAATTGTCTTAGATCATTACATTTCTGAGAAGAGCTAAGTCTATCAAAGTTGGTCATCACACAATCCAAGTGTTTAAATTTAACAATATGTTGACAACAAATTTTGGGTGTGATTACAAGAAAGCTTTCAAATATAAAGGAAGGTGGTTAACAAAAGACTGCTCTGCACCCACCAGAAAGCAGGAAACCACAGAAGTGAATGGCATGATGTGTTCTGAAAAGCAAATGGGGTTCAAGATGTAGCCCAAAGTGACATGCCTTGTAAACCTGAGCTTAATCATCAATGAAAAAAGACGGACTTAAATAAAATAGAAGCATTCCTACCAAAAAAAGACCCAGACATGAGCAGATTGTTCACTTTGCAAACAAGTAAGACAACAGAAACACAAGAAAGGTAAACAAATACAGCTACCAATGAAAGCATAAGAAAGTAAATAAATTAGCCCAGAAAAAAATGGGAAAAAGTAGAATGAGGAAGATTAAACAAGGGATTAAACAAGAATAACAACAACAGCAAAAACTAACAAACGGACCATTAAGAGATTGCTTTCTAAATGTACACAAGGTGATACAGATGAAAGTGGAACTTAAATAGAATAAGTGATGATGGAAGGACAGGCCTGAAACACCATGGACTAAACCTCACAATACTCTATGTGTAAATTAATTTTTTGTGAGACTAAACTGTAGAATGGGAGCGCAGATAGAAGGTGGAGAGGAAGGAAGAAGATAGAGGGAAAGGTGTGATGCACTCTAATCAAGTCAGTGGTAAACAATACAAAGAAAATAACTCCTTTGGCTCCCAGGAATAATAAGGGGTGTGGGAGAATGAATGAGGTGGCAAAGGAAAGGGTTGAAAAAGAGGGAAAGAAGGGGAAAATCTCAATTCAATTGTGGGAGGGGGGGTCAAACTCAGGAATTCCCATATAGGGAGAGATATTTTATGTAATGGGAGATGGGGACCTTACAATGGATATAATCTATAAGGATTTAGGGCTCAGAGGGACTACTCTGTCTGAGACAGTGTCCCTCTAGGGAGAGCTTCCTGCCTCAAGAGAAGAGGAATTAGAGCTCCTGGGGGAAACAAACATCCAGACAAGTGTAAGGACATAGACCCAGAGAGGAAATTTCATGTCAAATGGGAAAGAAAATGATCATGGGGAGGGCAGGGGATAGAAATGAGCCACACAGTCAGGTGCACAGGGTAATTTCTACCATGGGGTATTACTTCTATCCTCATTATCTCCTGTAGTAATTGAATACTTCTAAGAGTGAGGCACAACAGAAACTAAAAGGAAAATATGGGAAGATCTATAAGGTAATAACATCGAAATTGTTCAAAAGGTGGAAATCAAAATAGGTACATTAATAGCTTTAAATTAATGAGGAACACAGAGACTAAAGAAGTAATCAATAAAATATAAGGACCATGAATCAGAGAATAAAAGTTTAGAATAGAAAGAGAATTAATGAAGAGAACAAATGAAAGAAATAATTTTTAGGAAAAATCATAGATAATTTAAAAAACCCTGCCTGACTGACAAAAGAAGTTGAAGGAGAACTGAGGAAGGGGAATTATATTTAAATACTTAACTGAGAGGGAAAAAAGAGGAATAATGAGAGAATTAGATAAAAGGAAAAAAAGAATTGATAAATTAGGTAAAACCCCCAAACTAGGGAAATGAGTGACAAAGGGGAGGTACTTGAGAGTGAGAAGAAGAGAACCTGTGGGAATAGGTCTGCCTTAAACTTTTATTTAAAAATATTTGTTATATGGGATGGCTACTTGGGAGGGGGAGGGTTACTGGAAGAAATCTGGGACATATTAAAACAAAAGAAAAATAAAACAGTATTTTTAAAAAATGAATGCTTGGAAGTGCTCTACTTTATTAAAGATCCATTTTCTTCTGGTAGAATTATAATCAGTTTTGCTGGATAAGGTATTCTTGGTGGTAAGTCTATATCTTTCGCCTGTAGGAATATCATATTCTGAGCTCTCAACTATTGTATAGTTGTGGCTGGTAAATCTTGTATTATCTTGACTGTGTCTCCTCGGTATTAGAATTCTTTCTGACTGCTTGAGTATTTTTTCTTTGGATTTTTTGCTATGACAGTTTTCATTCCGAAGTTTCTTTCAGAAGATGACTGGGTGAATTCTTTCTATTTTCACTTTCTCCTTTCATTCTAATAGATACAGACAGTTTTCTTTCGTGATTTCCTGAAAAATGATATTTTGGCTTTTTTTGGTCATGGTTTTTAGGCAGTCCCATGATTCTTAAACTCTTCTTAATTTGTTTTATAGTCAAATGTTTCCAACAAGAAATATCTTACATTTTTTTTTATTTTTCAAACTTTTGATTTTGGTTTAATATTTTTATTGGCTCATGGAGTTATTCATTTATTTTTGGTCCATTCTAGTTTTCAAGGAATATATTACTTGAGTAAGATTTTGTATCTATTGTGCTAAGCTCTTATTTCCTTTCTAAGTCTATCCTCCTTATTTCTCATTACTTTTTCATTTCTTTTTTCTTCCATTTCATTTATGAAATCATTTTTTAAAACTCTTGCTTCATTTCTTGCAGCAATTCTAGTTGAACTTGTGTTCAAAGTGAATTTTTCTTTGAGGTTTTGCTTGTAGATGTACTGGAGTTAACCCTGTTACCATAATAGCTCTTTACAGTGGGATTATTTTTTTGTTTACTCATTCTTCTAGCCTTATTTTCCAAATTAGGACTTTGTGTTAGGGCCAGGTTCTGCATACTTCTAGAGGGAATTCTGGTTTTGCTTGGATCTTCTTTGTATTCTCTTGGGTGCTGCTTTCTTGGGGTACTGAGTGCTGTGTTCTTCAAGGATCTCAGAGTTGGCTCAGGCTGAGAATCTGCAAGCTTTTCAGTGTGCTCTAAGTTGTCTGATCCAGGGTGAAGTTTGATTGCTTCCTTCCTTATCTAAGTTTTGCAAGTTCTTGACCTGGGTCTGAGCTTGAGTCTGGATAACACAACTGTGAGCTTGCTCCTTATTGAAGCTCCAGCCACTTTCAATTAGCTGGAAGGTTCTAAAGGTTCAGAGCAAGAACCTTTCTTTGGTTTGTAGGTTTATTCTGTGGGCTGCATAACAAGCTTTGGCAGGGAAACTGACTTGACTTAGTGAATATTCAGGTGTACCTCAGTCAAATAGATGGAATATGGAAAATAATTTGTGAAAAATATCAAGCACTGAATTCTAGATGTTTTATTGAAAGACATTGATGGAAACTTCTCTTTGATGAAATAGCCAAATTTAATAGAGGGTTAACAGTTGGTGTTTTATGCTATGGGCCCAGTTCAATTTCCAAGACCCTCCATCAACTGAGAAACCAACAACAATGCTTATGGGATGATATTTGAATACAAAGGCTCTCCCTTGGTTTGAGGTCCCTGCCCTAGCTTATTTAGCTGTAGGCTTCTGACTGGAATGGGGGCTAGATTTGAGACCTTGCTCAAATGTAAGAGCTACACAGTTGATGCTAGTTTCCGTTCCTATTTCTTATCCTACTATACAACCTCAGACCTCAGAATGCTCCCTGATCCATGCTACCACCCCTAAATGCATATTTCCCTCCTCAGCCTGCTTAAATCCGTGACCCAGCTCCAGGGCATAAGTGACAGAGCTGGCAGTTAACACCTTTTCCTTCTCACACAGTTGTCAGACCCATCTGTGTAGGATTCAATACTTCTTCTTGCCTTAAAGTATAAGCCAGGGGTGGGGAACCTGTGGCTTTGAGGCCACATGTGGCCTTCTAGGTCCTTGGATGTGGCCTTTTGACTGAATCCAAGTTTTACAGAACAAGTCCTTTTATTAAGGGGATTTGTTCTGTGAAGTGGGAAGGCCACATCCCCAGTATCTGCAGACCCCTATCTGCCTCTCTATGCCAGCCTGGGTTGGAAAAATGACTCACTGTGATTTTCCTTGGATTTCCTAGTCAGGACTTGGTCTGGTGCTTCTCTAGGCCTTTGTTGGAGGAGTAGGAAGTTTAAGGAGAGCTGAACTGTACTGTTTCCGCCTACTCTACCATCTTGGCTGGTCTCTCACTTAGCAGTTTCCAAACAATTTCCAAATTAACAGTCCTCATGGAATGCCCAGATTAACCAAAGCCAGGAGTCTTAGAAATCACTATCATCCCCAAATGCATAGTTATGCAAATTTTTTAAAATGATAGTTTATGACACATCTGCAGAGCATAGTTCCTAAAGACCCAAGGTATATTCATGTCAGTCTTAATCACTGAATGTCTATAGTTTTCTTCTTAATCTCCCTGGGACAGTGGGGATTCCTCATGGTATGTGGTCAGAAGCACCTTGGCCAGAGGCAAGGCATCAGGGCTTCCAGTCAACCAGGGCTCCTCTTTCATGTTGTCTTTCCCCAACTTTGACCATGAGGTCTTTCCAATCCAATCTTGCTGACACTGTCACATGATCTGGCCATGCCTGACTTAAGGCATGTGGTTAAGGTTCAGGACTGAAATGGAAAGAAACATTCATGGACCATCTAACACTTAACAAAAAGAAGTTTGCTTGGCAATAGCATTGAAATAATATTTAGGAAGGACACGGCATTAGTTCAGTTGGGTACAGTTTCTCTATCTCCACATTTGCTGTGATAGAGAGTAATTCAGAAGTAGGTCAACCCTCAAAGAAGAGCCTAGCTCTTCCTATACTGTGTTTTGCATTTAGGTGACCAGGAAGCTAAGCCAGTGATCCATGTCTTAGTCCCCTGGATCAGTTAAGCCTCAAAGATGGTTTCAATACCTTTTAAGCCTGCATAGGGTAAATACTGCTTCTTCAATAATTTGCAAGCTGTATGTTTTGGTGACAATTGAAAGTTGGAACTTTCAAAATGCAGGTCTAAATCATTCATAAAATGTGAAAATTGACAATGCAAAAGTCAGTTTTATGCTATATTAGACCCTTGAATAGTTTTAATTTTTTATTGGCTGCTTTCCTTGGGTAAAGTATCAATAATGCAAACCAAAACTATGTTAGTTAAGACCATTTTCATGGGACAGCCCCCACATTCATCCTGTCTTTTAACAAGGCCTGCTTAAGTAAACTTGGAATTTTTAATTTAAATAATGAATCAGCAGTCCACTATTTGCTCCTGGAGAACTCCAATGGTTCTCTAAACTCATCAACATGGATATTTCTTCTAATGACACAGATTGCAATTGATCTATGCCTGCCCATTCTATGCAACTCTTGCCTTTGTCATCGCCGTAAGTTCAATATAGGTGAGCCATCCGACACATTAGAGGTCTTCTTGGAGTTAGTTCTCTTGACTTTGCAAGGATACCAATGGAACACGAGAGTTTGTCCATTCATTATGCTTAACTCTCAGCAGGTAAATCCGTCTTTTTAGTCAGCTGATTTCATTTATGGTGAGAGTGTCAAGACTGATTCAACTCACTTCCTCTAGTATTATGACTATTCAATGATTACTGGAAAAACAACATCAATTTTGAAATGGCAAAAAAAGGTTACTGTCTGTAGATGATCTAAAATCTGTGATTCTTAGCACTCTCAGGTCTCTCTTCTGCCATCGTTGTTGCATGAGTACAAGAAAGGGTGGGAAAAGGACAGGGTCATTTTGTATGTTTTTCTTTGTTTCATAGGTTGCCATGGCCAAAGAATTCATTACTAAGTGGTCAGTCTACTGGTGATAAGCCTCTTTGTACTTAGCTATGCCAGTCCTTGTAAGCAGATGGAGAGTTGCTGTGACCATACCTCAAGTCTTTCCAGGATGGTTGAACCCATCAGTGTGTGCTCTTCTGATACAGCTTTTGAGAAGCCAGGATCACCTTTAGACCACTATGAGGCACAGAAGGAGGACTTTGTGAAGATCTAAGGGAACGAGAGGGTTTTGCTTCTAGACATTATTCTAAAAAGTTCAAGCCCTAACCTTCACTCTCCAGTATGCCATAATCATGACTGCCAATCACAACAACTTATGTATGACTTTTTGTTATGTGTGGCAGCTATATTATTAAGAAAATGTTTCAAACCAGTGAGGATTTTTTCTAATGATGATGACTTGGAATGGGCATGGAAAAATGAAACAGGTGTATTATCAAGAAAACAATTGATAGCAGTGTGAGAGGGAAAATGCCTACATCAAATTAAGTAATTATGCTTAATTGTATGTACTTTTGTCTGGTACTTTAATTATTCAATTTATCTTATTAATTTTTTCTAGAATCAAAATTGTATTGAGGATTAAAAACTCATGTATTACAAAGGACATTTTGTAAAACAGTGTTCCAAAAGTAATCTTCTTTAGTTGATGATATTTGAAGGAAAAAAAAATGCTTTTCAAAATAATTTCATTTTATCCTTGTTGACATGAATAAAAAGTGAAGAGAAAGGGAGAGTACTTTTCAATTGTTTTTCACATAATTGTTCTTTCTTGACTATGGTGCAACATAAATGGCTTAATTCCAACTGCTAGTTATGATAACGATCATAAGATTTTATGGGTGCTTTAGTCTGGGGACTTTGCCAAAAAGTAACTAGCTTTTCTCAACTTTCCCCCTAAATGTCCCTTAAAGCAAACCACAGCCCTCACTTCCATAAAGAAAGGAAGTATTCATCAAAACCACAACCTCTGTTTCCACACACACAAAAGAAGATATTTCAAATCATTCTCGCCACCTTCTGTGGCTTTTATTGATGTAGTTTAGACAACTCTTCAGTTGGTGAGCCAGTGAAACCCCAAGAGGCCTTCGTATTTAAGCCCCCTCCCTTTTACCACCACCATACTCACACACACACACACACACAATGCAAAAAAGAGTGCAAGATATTCCTTATGACAGGTAAGTAGTATTGCAATTATGATAGATTGTGATTGAAGCAGAGGCAAACAAGGAGAGAATTTTGAATGTTTGACATTTGTTTTAAAACTACCTTACTACCCTATACCCTTTACCATCTGTCTGTTATCCCTCCAAATACCCACCTCCATCTTCCCACAGGGTCCTATTGTCTGCAGTTCCTGTTTCTCAGGGGCGGAGCCGCAGGAGGCAGCCATGGGTGCTATAATAAGCACCTGCAGCCAGCACAATGGGCTGTGGGTGCCTGTGGGAGAGACAGATTGATGTATTGTGCACGGGGGAGGAGGGCTGTCACTTGAATCCATGTGAACCCAGGCTTTAGGGGCAAGGAAGATTGACAGCTTTTGTAGGTTGCCTTTCTTTTTTCAAAGCTCGGCTTTCATAGACAGTAAGTTTGGGGCCCCAGGCTCTCACTCCCATCATTCTAACCGGGGCAATCATGAGCATTCAGAATTTCTGTTTTTTCCCCCCTTGTTCCGCATTAAATGATTTCAGTAAAGGAATGTGCAGCATTCATTAGAATTTGTTAGCAGATACCAAGGGGAAAAGTTTCTTCACAACAACTCTAGTAGATGTCACTTGCACAAAGACCTCTTTGTTTTCTCTCCCCATTACATTATCACTGCAATATGTAAGGTACTGATTCTTTTCATTGGAATTAAGTGGAAAGCTACTAAATCTTGTTTGATTCTCCAAAAAGAATAAGGTCCTTAACACTTATCTTTTAACTTCTTTCATTCCCTAAGGTCCATGTTTGCTTTTGCTTTTGCTTTCAATGCTCCTCATTTCCTGGTCAGCCTGGTTGTAGATCCAGTTTTGTGTACCATTTAGCTCCTACAATTGCAGGCGATCACTCCAAATATATAGGGATTGTTGTCTTGTGAAAACAGCTCCTGTTAATATTGAAGATCAAGGACACACTAGGAGTTTTTGGGAAACATACCGCAAAACACAAAGTTTTGGTACTAATTTTGCATTGTAGTTCATTTTTCTAAAACCTTCTTTATCCCACTTTGATATTTCACCTTAGATATGACATGAAATTGATAGAAGAATGAGAACCCAGACCCAGGAATGCTTGTTTTTTTTTTTTCCACAAGAGGAACATTCTGAAAACATTTCACCTCATTTAAATACCAAGGGACTCTAAAATGACTCTTTTCAGCAAGGTTAATGACCTTGACTGTGGCCTTTTATTTTTATTTTGTTTAACTTTCATTTTTTACTGTTTTGGTGTATTTTGGATGAGAGCCAAGCGGGGCATACACTACAATGCAAACAGAAGCAAACTGTCTTTGGCATCTGAGGATCACATAAAGCATTCAAATGGTTCGGGGACATTTTTTCCTCACATCTCGACTCTATGAAATCATTCCCATTTCCTGCCTCCCACCCCCGCCTCGTTTTCCCCGTAAATGAGTTGAAAGCAAACTGAAACATAATTTTTCTTCAGAATATTTTACATAAACTTAGAAGAGCAAAAGTGAAAAAAAAATATTTCTCAAGAAGAATGTATTCCTACACTGCTGTCTAGGTATTAGTAGCATGGTGATGGCTAGGGCCCAAGGTACTCCTTTGTCCCTCCCTGTTTTTAAAAATTTCAGTGTTGGATTCAACTTTTCACCAAGGAGGGAATGAAAATTACATATTAGTGCTAGTCTGCTATAAGTACTAATTAACTAATTAATCAGGTGCTGAAACTGAATAGAGTATCTCAGCCAGACCACTGCAGCCTAAGCAGAGGGCTGTATTATTAAAAGACAGTACAGCCTTTCTTCTTGGCATTTAAGCCATTCAGAAATGGAAAGGAGAATATGGTATCCTACTGTCATTCATCTCAGCCCAAGTCTCTTAAATTAGGGAATATAAACTAAAAACATGGGGCACTGATAAAAACTAAGGCGGAATCTATAATGGGTAAAACCTAAAGTTTGGGAAACCCTTTTGACTACAAGGATATAACGTAGCAATGCCTCTCTGAAGACAGAAGAGAGAAGGTATCTTTACGTTTTTCTTCTATAAATGGTGGTTGTGATGTGTGTGTGTGTGTGTGTGTGTGTGTGTGTTTTTTAATGAATCTGAACAAGAAACATCTCCCCTTTGGGGCTGATCTTCGCTCTTTTGCCTCATCCCTCATGCATGTAAATGAGAGGAGTCCAATTACACATATGGGAAAAAGGTCTAATGACTCGTGAAAAGGCCCAGTTTGTAGAAAAAGGGCACAACCACCCTACCTCCCCTCCCCCCTTATCTTTTTCTTTTTTTAACTTAGAAACATGTATTTCTCCTTTTTTGGCAAAATGGCAAAATAACAGAGGTTATTTTATTTTGTTTCTTAATTTTCACTTGTGGACTATGAAATATACCTTTCCAAATGAATTAACTTCTTATGCCTTCTTTACATTGCAGTTATTTCGGGGGCTTTAGCAAATAAATCATAACAAAATATACAAGATAACTTTTAATATATTTGTCAAAAAGATGAGTCTTTCTTAATATCAGCAATATAGCTCTTTGTTTTTACAAAATGTTTTCCTCACAAGTTTAGCCAGATACAAACAATGCTTACCATCGTCTTATCCAGATTGTTCTATAATTGTTGCACTGATAAAGTATTAGGATATGATCTAAAAGGTCATCTAGGTCCAACCTGTACCTTAGCAAGAATGTCCTCTACAAGATTCTAAGCAGTGGCTATGCAGTCTCTGCTTGAGGACCTCCATAGATGGGGAACTTGTTGCCTCTTTAGGTGGCCCATTCCTCTTTTGGATAGCTCTAATTGTTAGGAAGTTATTCCTTACACCAGGGGTGGGGAACCTGCGGCCTCGAGCCCACATGTGGCCCTCTAGGTCCTCAAGTGACTGAATCCAAACTTGAAGTTCAATCCAAACTTGGATTCAGTCAAAGGGCTGTACTTGAGGATCTAGAGGGCCACACGTGGAAGTCACAGGTTCCTGCCTTACCCTGAGCCAAAATGTAAAATGAAGGGGTTGGAGGAAATGACCTCTGAGGTCCCTTCCCACTCTAGAACTATGAAAACCTTACTTTTCCCAACTTTTCTACATTGGCTGTAGTTTTGTTCTCTGAGGTAAGCAGATGAAGTCTAATTGCTCTTGCACATGACAAACTGTCAAATAAGTTAAGATGGACAACTTTGAACTCTTTTCTTTTTCTTCAGGTTAAACATGACCAGTTTTTCCAACTGATCTTGGTATGGCACATTTTTGAGTCCTGCCAGAATCTTGGTTGATCCATCTGGGCACATTCTAACTTGTCAATGTCCTCTCTAAAAGGCTCTATCTCAGAGAGAACTACAGTGTACTCTTCACAGAAACAAAATTAGAGAACTGGAGAAATATTTGTTGTCCATCAGGCCAAAGGAGATCTATGCTACTTAAATTCTTGTTTGGATTTAATGCTGTGCCAAACTAAAAGACAAAATAGCAAATTGCAACTGGAGGAACAAAAGGCCAAGAATCTCAAGGAAAAAAGGAAGATGGAAAGAAGTATTGCATTACCAGATTTCCAAATTAAATAATAAAGTAGTAAGCATCAAAATTATTTGGTGCTGGTTAAAAATAGAATAGTATTAACAGTGTAAACAACTAGATAACCAAGACTCAAAATCAATTGAACACAATAGTCTGCTATTTGATATATGTAAGAATCTAAACTATTGGGGAAGGACTCTCTATTAAGACAACAGATGGGAAAACTATAAAAGAATTGGGTAGAAAACAGGTCTAACACATCACCCCACACCCTATAGCACAGTAAGATGCAAATGGATCAGTAATAATTGCTAGCATTTATATAATGCTTTTAAGTTTTAAAACCTTTTATATATGTTATCTCATCTGATCCTTACAATAACCCTGGAGTTCAGTGCTATTAATGTCCCTAATTAACAGATGAGGAAACTGACGCTGAGAGAAGGTAAGTGGCTTTCCCAGAATCATACAGCAATTAAGTGACTGAGGAAGGATTTGAACTCAGATCTTCTTAATTCCAACTACAGCACTCTATCCGCTGGACCACTTAGCTGACTAAATGTAATAATTTAAATACAAAAGACCACACATAAAAAGATAATTGAAGAATAGAAGAAGGTATCTTGAACAACTGTGAGAAATATTCTAAACCAAAAAAGAGATAGAAGGGATCATGAAATTTCAATTACATAAAATAAAAAAGCTTTTGCACATACAAAAGCTTTGCAGCTAGAATAAGAAACATGGGAAGACCTGGACAGATTGATAAGCAAAGAAAGTGTAACCAAGAGAACAAGATACGTGATGATTATAATACTGTAGCTGGAAGTAGCACTAAAAGTAGCTCAAAGAAAAGTAGCTCAACAAATAGAAGGAAATAATTTCTTGAATGTCTACTCTGTGTCAGGTACTTTACAACTATTATCTCATTTGATCCTTACAACACCCCTAGAAGGAGGTACAATTATTATCCCTATTTTACAGATGAGGAAACTGAGACAAGCAGAGGTCAAGTGACTTAGCCAGGATCACACAGCTAGTAAATGTCTGAAGCTATATTTGAACACATATCTTCCTGACTCCCAGCCCAGCCAGCACTCTATTTACTGTACCACCTAGCTGTCTTTTTGGCACTTGAATGCCAAAGGAATTCATCTGAATGAATAAATGGCTAATTTTGGTTCCAATGTACAAATGATTCAACATAATATAACAGGAGGGGTATATTAAGAAGTGGTTGCGATGTTGGAAAAAAAAAAGAACAAAAGGCACCATAATTTTTTCTATTAGCAGTGAGAAATAAACACAATAAACCCGACATGCTCTACCCAGGACAAAGTACTCTGCAAGACTGCCACTCTCCTCATGCTGGACATTGTACTTCTATTCATACCACCTAAGACTACATTAGCTATTTTGACTGACTTATCACACTTCGGATTTCTCTTGAACCTGTAGTCCTCTACTCCCCTAAGGGCTTTTCCCCAAGAACAGTGGTTAATTCCTGCTTCCTCCATTCTGTACTGGTGCAACTGACTTTTTGAATCCATAGGAAGAATTTTACATTCAGCCCTACTAAATTTTATCTTAGTAGATCTGGATCATTGTTCTAGCCTGTCAAGATCTTTTGGGATCACAGTTCTGTTATGCCATATTGGCTAACCCTCTCAGCTTTGTGACCCCGAGCAAATCTGACATCTAGGCCTTTATCCAAAGTGATAAAAATGTTGACTAGAATAAGACATGGAGCCTTGTAGCATCCCAATGAACACTTCTAGGTTAAGTTGGATCTATTATAGGGATTCTTAAGTTGGAGTCCCTGAACTTGTTTTTTTTTTAAAAAAAAACTTTATTGCAATATATTTGGCTTCTTTTGTAATCCTATGGATTACATTTTATGCATTTACAAAAATGATTACAAGGAGTCCATCCATAGGCTTTACCAGTTGCCTAAAGGGTCCATGACACAAGAAAAGTTAAGAACTCCTGGCCTATTTTCTATCCTTTTGATTTTTGGACCTCTGTATACAGAGTATGATCTCATAACAGTGAAATGAAATAAGAATATCATTTCAACCTTACACTAAAATATGCCAGACATGGGCTATACTTTTTCCCAAATCTGGCCTGTACAATATCTAAATGCAACCTTATAATATTATGTAGTTTTGACTCATAGGGATGGGGAACATGAGGAAAAAGCAAACCTCAGCCCTGCCATAATGTTGGGGTTACTTAGGCAGAACTCTCTCTACCCCCAAAAAAGCACCACCAGCCTCAGGGATCTGAGACAGTAACTGAGGCTGGAC
Organism: Vombatus ursinus; assembly: GCF_900497805.2. NCBI lineage: Eukaryota > Metazoa > Chordata > Mammalia > Diprotodontia > Vombatidae > Vombatus > Vombatus ursinus. The sequence continues at coordinate 512,418 of NW_020954930.1, read as the reverse complement.
CCAGGTCCTTTGCCTCCAAAGGTTAGGGGAGGTGGTGGTGGGAATAGTGATGGGGAAATCCACACACAGACAAACTCCTTGCAGACTGCTGACGGGGTGCACTATTCTTTCATCTGCTTTGGGTGGCTGCAGCTGTCTTCTTATTTTTCCTGACAGCTCCTATCGACAAGCAGAATTCCACAGCCTAGAGCTGAGCTACCTCAACATTACATAGGGTGGAACTAGTCAGGTTGGATGCCAGCGTAGTTCAGACCAGGGGTTTCCATATTTACTTGATGCTGTATTCCTAGCAGTAAAAAAGTTTCGAACACACATCCCCAATACAGGTATTTTTATAAATTAGGTAATGTATTATTGTACTAAAATATTATACAAATTATAAAACAAACCTTGAGGATGGTGCTTTTACATTTTCATTTATGTTACAAAAAAAGTAATACCAACATTTTTTATAAGAGCAAGGTGATTGAATATTGAGATTCTAGTTCAATACCTGGTGATATTGGGATTCAAAGGCCTCATTCTAAGGTCAGTTTATTGCGAAGCTTAGTTTTAATGGCTATCAGTTGAAAAAAACATATCACAGAGTTATAGTAGAAGTATGTTGGGCTCTGTAGTCCAAGGACCTGAGTTCAAATCCTTCCTTTGTCACTTAGTAGCTGTGTGAGTTTGGGCAAATCACTTCACCTATCTGTGACTTAATTTCCTCTTCTATAAAATGAAGAGGTTGGGCTAGCTGGCCTCTAAGGTCCCTTCCATCTCTAGATATAGGAACCTATGTGTGACCTAGGGCAAGTCACTTCACTTCCTTGGGTTTCAGTTTCCTCCTCTGTAAAATGAAGGGGTTGGACTAGAGGGCCTTAGAGGTCCTTTTTAACTCTAAATATGGGATTCGAAGATCTATAGAGCTTAATAGAAAAAGTACATCATGGACTACACATACTAAATCATGATATTCATATTTCCATCCTATCCACCTATTCTGTAAAGCTTTTTGTTAAAAATTGGTTAATAAATTTCTATCTTCCCTGAGGTCAACCAACCATTCTTGGAAATTCATTAGAAGGTGTTCTATTTTCATATTTTTGACAAAAGCATTCAAAACCCAACTGGAATTCTTCATCTGGAAGAATTTTAAATAGGTTAGAAGAATGTTTTTCAGACTTTTTACATTATTTTTGGCAATAAAAATCATATAATGATGGAAACACTTCCAGACATCAGTTTTCAAAATGCATTCTCCATTGCATATTTCTTCTGAAAGGCAATTACTTTCTCACTAATTGTTTAAACAAGACACAAAAAAGTAAACTTTTAAAAGTATACTTGGCAGTTTGAGAAATTCCTGCTTACATCATAACTACAAGCTACGGTAAGTGGGTATACTAATTTCATTACTTTTTTTTCAAATTTTGTTTATATCCTAGGGAATAGGTAGACTTGTAAGTAAATAATTGCTAATAATTAATTATTCAGTTAATTTGAACAACGTGGCTACCCACATAGGTGAATATTAATACTAAAAAATCACTCCTTCCCATTGAAAAAGAAACCCTGGTAGGAGAGACTCTTACTCATTGGCTGCTAACTCAGAGGACAGAGTACCATGTGGCAATCTGGGGATCATAATGTGTTCCCTGGAGGTGAGAATTTCTGGATATGAGAATCTGTGTAGCTACTACAAGTGCCCTAGTTTTAATTCTAAGTGCCCTGGGCAGCTACGGAAGGAGAGCATGTTGGGATTGTATTTGAGACATATCTCATGATGGCTACCTTGGTGAGGGCAGGATGTGTCCCATCTTCCAAGTGATTGATCTGGTACCCCCACTGATCATGTCCAGATGACTTTTGAGGGAAAAACACACACTTTTTTATTTATGTTACAAAACAGTAACACTAATATTTTTTTATAATGCACACTAGAACTAGAACTAGAATCCCAATATGTAATCACCTTGCTCTTATAAAAATGCACATTATGGAAAAAATGCACAACACACTTTTAAGTTAAATATGCATTCTTAACATTTTCTTCATCACTTTTTTAAGTCTAGACAATCAACAAAACAGTAAATGAAGCCCTGATTTGTAGCATTTTCCTATGTCTAAGGTGTACATACTCCCACAGAAAATTGAACAATTAGCTCTTCTGGGAAGCAGAACAAGCTGGCTCCTGCACGGTCCTATATGTACTGTACTTTGGAGACCACTGATCTAGACAACCAGAATAAAAGAAGGTGATATAGTCCTGTTGCCCCAGTCAGAACACATCTGGAACGTTCAGCTCTGGGCAATGCATTTTAGGAAGTATATTGACTAACTCTATTGCTCAGAGAAGAGTAACCAGGATGGTGAAAGTACAGTGAACTGGCTCTAAAGTCAGACAACCTGAGATCATATCTTACCTCTGACCACTTACTACCTTCTATGACTGTTGGCAAGTGAAAAAAAAAACCTGGTGCCTGCCTCAGTTTCCCCACTTGTAAAATGGTGTTGGACTAGATGGCCTGAGGTACCTTCTAGCTCTAAATTTATGATCCTATGATTTATGCTACTAATATTATCAGTTAAAAAACTGACAATGTTTAGCCTGAAGAGAAAATATGAGGGGTGGGGTTGTGAGGGTAAAACATGATTTCCATCTTCAAGTGTGTGAAGGAAGATTTGCCACATGGAAGAGAGATTAGACTTGTTCCGCTTGGCTCTGGATGACAGGACTAGTATTAATGGTTAGATGTTTCAGAGATGGAGATTTCTTATTGATAGAAGGAGAAATTTCATACCCACAAGAGCTACCCCCCCCCAATAGAACAAGCTGCCTAAGGAGACAGAAAACTCCTCATCCCTAAAAATCTTCAAGTGGAAGATATATGACTGCTCACTGGCGATGGTGCAGAGGGTATTCCTGCTCAGATATGAGTTGAGCTAGATCCACCCTGGGGTCCATTCTCTCTACTGGAGTGTGATTCCAAGCCCCAGTTTCTATGTGATTGAGCATATCATCCACTGTTTTCCTGGGTGACAGAATCGAGTTTTCAGTCCTTGGGTAATAAGCAAGCTCACTGACAAATTTTGCCAAGAAGTCAATTGGTCTCTTTCACATTCAAGGTCTATATCACACTCAAACACTGTGTTTTTCTTGGCATGGAAATGGCCTAACCCTTCCCACGTTGCCCGAACACCTTACTTATCCTTGGTTCTACTTTTGCGTAGTGTTACCTAAAAGGCTCCAGAGGCTCATAGATTTATTTACAGCTAGAAAGAACGTAAGAAGTCACCCAGTCAAACTCTCTCACTTTATGGGTGGGAAAACTAAGACTTGGCAAGGTTAAGGGCCTTTCATGGCACCCTTTATCTTGTACTCACATATAGCTCTATAGTGAATAATAACAATACTAGCTAACATTTCCATAGTGCTTTGAGGTTTGCAAAGCACTTTACAAATATTATCTCATTTAACCCTCGTAACAACCCTAGGAGGTAGGTGTCATTATTATTGTTGTTATTATTCCAATTTTACAGTTGAGGGAACTGAGAGAGAAACAGGTGAAGTGATTTGCCGAGGGTCACCCAGTTAGGATGTGTCAAAGTCTGGGTTTAGACTCAGGCCCAGAGCTCTATCCACTATGTCACCTAGCCAGTCCCTATTTATAGGATAGGCCCCTTGTACAGAGAAGCGTATTAAAAAGTTCAGAAAAACAGTATAACCAAGAAGCAAAAGTGTGAAAATACCTCTACTTAATTTATAAACATGTGGCTTTTTATTTGAGGTCTTCTATACAGGGTTATACTTCTTGCAGTTACATCAATAAGTTCACAGCTAACAGTCACTCATTTGGATTATGACTTGGTCTTACTTCTCATTTTTTCCACAACCCAAAGCTTGACTGCTAACATCACGATGGCAGTGGAAATTCTTCTAGCAAAGGATAACACTGTGCCCTGAAATGAAGGGAGGGGTAAAGAACAAAAAGGAGGGCATAAAATACCATAGGTTACCAACCTATTCTGGGCTAGTGGGGTAGTAGAAAATCGAACTGAGTAGGTACAAGGAACGTAAAAAATGAGGCTGAGTATGAGAAAGTCAAGGGTACCTGTGCACAGTCTTGAGGAGATCATGGTGAGAAAGACTTGAGCTAAGTATTAGGGTGTTTTTCTGAAGGCAAGGTAGGTATTTCTCCTTCTGAGTTGTCATTGAATACTCCTGTACCAATGTCAGTAAGTTTGTGTATATAACCTTTCTATCAAAGATTTCCTCTTGACATGAAAGAGCCATGTACATTTTGGGAATGTTTCACTTTTGGTGGTTCATTGCCCTTACCCATTTACAATCTATAAAATTCATAATCTGACAGTGCCTTTAGAATAGTCACATGCTACCTTATAAGCATTAGGTTGTAAAATAGAGGAAGTTTATTTACACATTAAATAGCACAGAGAAGACTTACATCTAATGCCATGTAATTAAGAACCCACTCTACTCATGAGTAGGTCACCTATTTCCAGAGAACTTCAGCAAGAGGAGGGTTAGAGATACCTGCCCACTCTAAGGTCCTTTGTATGTACTAAATTACACTTTTTTTTTCAATTTTTGAACATTTTTATTTAAAGTTTTGAGTTCCAAATTCTATCCCTTCCTCTCTTACCCCTTTCCTGAGATGGTAAGCAATCAGATATAGGTTATACATGTACAATTATGTAAAACATTTTCTTATTAGTCATTTTGTACAAGAAGACTCAAATAAAAGAAAAAAGAAAGAAAGTGAAAAATAGCATGCTTCAGTCTGTATTCAATCAATATCAGTTCTTTCTCTGAAGTATGCTTCATCATGAGTCCTTTGGTATTGTCTTGGATCATTGTATTGCTGAGAATAGCTAAGTCATTCACAGTTCTTCATGGAACAATATTGCTTTTACTGTGTTACAAAATTCTCCTGGTTGTATTCGCTTCACTGTGCATCAATTCATGTAAGTCTTTACAGGTTTTTCTGAAATCATCCTGCTTATCATTTCTTATAGCACGATAATATTCCATTACAATCATATACTACAGCTTATTTAGCTATTCCCCAATTAATGGGCATCCCTTTGATTTCCAATTCTTAGCCACCACAAAAAGAGCTGCCAAAAATATTTTTGTATAAATAGGTCCTTTTCCCTTTTTTGGATGTCTTTAGGATATAGACCTAGCAGTGGTATTGCTGGATCAAAGTCTTACAGCCCTTTGGGCATAGTTTTAAATTGCTCTCCAGAATGGTTGGATCAGTTTACAACTCCACCAAAAGTGCATTAGGGTCTCAGTTTTCCCACATCCCCTCCAACATCCAACATTTTCCTTTTTTGTCATATTAGCCACTCTGACAGGTGTGAGGTGGTACTTCAGAGTTGTTTTTTTAAAATTAATTAATTAATTAATTTACTTTTAGTTTTCAACATTCACTTCCGTAAGATTTTGAGTTCTAAATTTTTTCCCCTTTCCTGTCCTCCCCCCTCCCCAAGATGGCATGCAATCTGATATAGTTAATTCTAAGTATACCATCATATCATCTGCAAAGAGTGATAGTTTTGTTTCCTCATTGCCCATTCTAATTCCTTTAATTTCTTTTTCTTCTCTTATTGCTTAGCTAACATTTCTAGTATGATATTAAATAACAGAGGTGATAATGGGCATCCTTCCTTCACCCCTGATTGTATTGAGAAGACTTCTACCTTCTCCCCATTACAGATAATGCTTGCTGATAGTTTTGGATAAATATTACTCATCATTTTACGATAAGGTCCATTTATTCCTATGCTTTCTAGTGTTTTTAATAGGAATGGGTGCTGTAGTTTGTCAATGGCTTTTTCTGCATCCATTGAGATAATCTTATGATTTCTGTTAATTTTGCTATTGATATGGTCAATTATGCTGATAGTTTTCCTAATATTGAACCAGCCCTGCATTCCTGGTTTAAATCCTACCTGATCATAGTGTATGATCCTTGTGATAGATTGCTGTAATCTCTTTGCCAGTATTTTATCTAAAATTTTTGCATCAATATTCATTAGGGAAATTGGTCTATAATTTTCTTTCTCTGTTTTGGCTCTTCCTGTTTTGGGTATCGGCACCGTATTTGTGTTGTAAAAGGAATTTGGTAGGACTCCTTCTTCACTTATTTTCTCAAATAGTTTATATAGTATTCGGGTTAATCATTCTTTACATGTTTGGCAGAATTTGCTTGTGAATCCATCTGGTCTTGGGGATTTTTTCTCAGGAAGTTCATTGATGACTTGTTCAATTTATTTTTCTAAGATTGGGTTATTTAAGTATTTTATTCCTTCTGTTAATCTGGGTAATTTATATTTTTGTAAATATTCATCCATTTCATTTAGATTGTCAAATTCTTTGGCATATAATTGGGCAAAATAGCTCTTAACAATTGTCTTAATTTCTTCTTCATTGGAGGTGAATTCATCCCTTTCATTTTTGATATTAGTAATTTGGTTTTCTTCTTTCCTTTTCTTAAAATCAAATTAAACAATAATTTATTATTTTATTGTTTTTTTTCCATAAAACCAGCTCCTAGTTATATTTCTTCATTCAATGACCTTCTTACTTTCAATCTTATTAATCTCCTTTTTGATTTTCAAGATGTCCAATTTGGTGTTTAATTAGGGATTTTTAGTTTGTTCTCTTTATAGTTTTTTTTTAGTTGCATTCCCAATTCACTTATCTTTTTTTTCTCTATTTTATTGATGTAAGCAATTAGAGATATAAATTTTCCCCTAAGTACTGCTTTGACTGCATCCCATAAATTTTGGTATGTTGTCTTATTGTTGTCATTTTCTTTAATGAAATTATCAATTGTTTCTATGATTTGTTCTTTGACTCACTTGCTTTTTAGGATTAGATTAATTTCCAATTAATTTTTAATCTCTCTTTCCATTGTCCATTTTTTGGGGGGGGAGCAATTGAGGTTAAGTGACTTGCCCAGGGTCACATAGCTAGTAAGTGTCAAGTGTTTAGTCTGAGGCTGGATTTGAACTCAAGTCCTCCTGACTTCAGAACCAGTGCTCTATCTACTGTGCCACCTAGCTGCCCCCCCATTGTCCATTATTGAATGTAATTTTTATTGCATTATGATCTGAAAAGGATATGTTTACTATTTCTGCTTTTCTGCATTTGGTTGTGAGGTTTTATGTCCTAATACATGGGCAATTTTTTTGTGTAGGTGCCATATACTGTTGAGAAAAAGATATATTCCTTTCTATTCCCATTCAATTTTCTCCAGAGATCTATCATATCTAATTTTTTCAGAATTTTATTCACCTCCTTAACTTTTTTCTTGTTTATTTTTGGATTATATTTATCTAGTTCTGAGAAGGAAAGTTGAGGTCTCCCACTAGCATAATTTTATTATCTATTTCCTCCTCTAACTCATTCAATTTCTCCTTCAGAAATTTAGATGCTATACCATTTGGTGCATGTATGTTTAGTATTGATATTACTTCATTGTCTATGGTACCTTTTAGCAGGATGTTATTTCCTTCTTTATCTCTTTTAATTAGACCTATTTTTGCTTTTGATTTGTCTGAGATCATGATTGCTAACCCTGCATTCTTTGCTTCAGCTGAAGCGTAATAGATTCTGCTCCAGCACTTTACCTTTATTCTATGTGTATCTTTCTGCTTCAAATGTGTTTCTTGTAAACAACATATTGTAGGATTCTGGTTTGTATTTGTCTTGTATTTAGAAGTAAAATTTTTTATTTAGCTCTGGTCTTTTAACTAGAAATGCTTGAAAGTTCTCTATTTTGTTAAAT
>NW_020954930.1:504451-504576 GCF_900497805.2 Vombatus ursinus | reverse complement strand
GTCCATTTCCCCCCTGAAGATTATATTCAGTTTTGCTGGGTAGGTGATTCTTGGTTGTAATTCTAACTCCTTTGTCTTCTGGTATATCATATTCCAAGCCCTCTGGTTTTTTAATGTGGAAGCCA
>NW_020954930.1:504292-504379 GCF_900497805.2 Vombatus ursinus | reverse complement strand
TCCTGTGTAATCCTGACTGTAGCTCCACGATATTTGAATTGTTTCTTTTTGGCTGCTTGCAGTAATTTCTCCTTGATCTGTGAGCTT
>NW_020954930.1:501857-504206 GCF_900497805.2 Vombatus ursinus | reverse complement strand
GAATTTGGCTATGATGTTCCTGGGAGTTTTCATTTTGGAATCTCTTTCAGGCAGTGATTGGTAGATTCTTTCAATTTCTATTTTGCCCTCTGGTTCTAACATATCAGGGCAGTTCTCTTTGATAATTTTTTATGAAGCAATTGGGGTTAAGTGACTTGCCCAGAGTCACACAGCTAGTGAGTGTTATGTGTCTGAAGCCGGATTTGAACTCAGGTACTCCTGACTTCAGGGCCAGTGCTTTGTCCATTGCACCACCTAGTTGGCCCCTCTTTGATAATTTGAAAGATTTTGTCCAGGCTTTTTTTTAAAGCATGGCTTTCAGGTAATCCAATAATTCTTATATTATCTCTCCTGGATCTATTTTCTAGATCAGTTGTTTTTCCAATGAGAAAATTTCACATTTTATTCTATTTTTTTTTTACTTTTTTAAATTTTGTTTTATTGTATCTTGATATCTCATAGAGTCATTAGTTTCCACTTGTTCAATTCTAATTTTTAAGGAATTATTTTCTTCAGTGAGTTTTTGTACTTCTTTTTTCCATTTGTCCAATTCTATTTTTTAGGGAGTTATTTTCCTCAGTAAATTTTTGTATAACTTTTCCCAATATTTTCATTATTTTCTTGAATTACTCTCATTTCTTTTCCCAATTTTTCTTCTGCTCTCTAATTTGCTTTCTAAAATAATTTTAAAGCTCTTCCGGGAATTCTTTTTGGGCCTGACACCAAATTACACTTTTCTTTGAGGTTTCACATGTAACCTCCCTGTCACCATGGTAACTTTCTACACTCAAGATCTTGATCCTCTCTGTCACTATAGTAACTTTCTACAGTCAAGTTTTTTTTTTTGTTTTTTGCTCATTTTTCTGCCTTTATGTGTGTGTGTCTTTGTGTTTTTATGTGAGAGTTGGGCTCTGGTCCTGCACTGTCCCAAGCTTTTTGTGCTGGGGCTCTAGGTCTTTCTGCTGGCTTTCACTGGGCTTTAGAGCTTAGCTTCTCGCTTCCTCTGGAGGGTAGACTTCCCTTTTGGCTTGTTTTGGGGAGTGGGGCCTCTCTGTTGGCCTCCCCCAGGTGTGGGATTTAGTTGCTGGTCTCCTCCAGGGGTGGGACCTTGCTGCTGGGTTGCTATAGAAACTGGGTCTCTGCTGTTAGGCCCCAGCGGTGAGGTCTTAATGTTGGCTAGCCCTGGAGTAGGACTTTACTACTGGTCAGTGGCAGGGTCAAGGCTTCACTGTTAGCTTGTGCTGGTAGTTGGCTTCTGCTGGTTTACAGGGAGGTGGGGCCTCCCTGGTGGATTGCCCCATGCTTGGAGCCTTGCTGCAGGCCCCCTGCTGTGAGGCTGACTGCTGCTGCCGCTCTTAGACCTCATTCCCCTCCACCCCAGTGACACAGACCTTTCCTGCCAGGATAGTAAGCTGCTTCCCTGCTCCTAGATCATTCTGAGGTGGTTTTTGAGTTATTTGGAGGGGGAATTTGGGAGCGCTTCAGAGGGTTTCTTCCTCACTCTGCCATCTTGGCACCAGAAGTCAAAATTACTCTTTTACCAGAGGCTTTCCAGGTCCCTATCCCTCCATTGCCCTCACTGATGTCACTGTCCTCTGCAGCCCCTTTTGGCAAGTTTGGTCCTTTTTGCTAATCCCATTACTCAGCTCTGCTACACTGTTTCCCACAGTCCAAATTTCCTTCAATCCTAGGCCTAGTTGCCAGTTCTGCAGAACCTGGCCCAGAGCAAGATTACCACAGTGCGTCATCTGATAGAGTTATAGCTCTTTCCCAGCACCAATACTTCTGGTCTTTAGAACCTTAGTTTTGTTTTGTTTTCTCACAGTCCCTGCCCTTTCTCTCCAAGGAGGAGGTGGCTTGTAGGGTGCTATGGGAATATTCCATATTTGTCACATTCATATAAATGCCTTTTCTCACTCTGATCCAGCTTAGTGTACATCAGTTCCATTGCTTCCTTCCTCCTCTCACAGGAAACAGAATGGTGCAAAAGAAAGATTGATGAGAACCTGGGTCTAAATTCCAGTTCCACCACTCACTACTAGCAGGACTTTCAGAAATGATTTCATCTTTAAGGAACTCAGTTTTGTCACCCGTAAAATGAGGAGGCTGAAGTAGATGAAGAGGTAGCCCTTCTCACCAAGGAAAACCCTTCCAAATATACTTTTTTATTAATAAATTTATTTATTTTTAGTTTTCAACATTTACTTCCACAAGATTTTGAGTTCCAAATTTTCACCCCATCTTGCCCCTCCTCCCACCCCAAGATGGCATGCATTCTGAATATCCCTTCCCCTAGTCTGCTTTCCCTGCTATCTCTCCCCCCTTCTCTTATCCCCTTCCCCTTTTATT
>NW_020954930.1:501575-501691 GCF_900497805.2 Vombatus ursinus | reverse complement strand
TGACCCTGTCCCTCCTCAGAAGTATTTGCTTCTGATTACCCCCTTTCCCAATCTACACTCCTCTCTATCATCCCCCTACTCTCTTGTCCCCTTCCCCCATTTTCCCCGTAGGGTAG
>NW_020954930.1:475445-501395 GCF_900497805.2 Vombatus ursinus | reverse complement strand
AGATATGACCCCTTCATCTTCAACTCACCCTGTGCCCTCTATCTATCTATCTACCTATATACATACATATAATTTTTTCCCTTCAACTACCCTAATACCGACAAAGGTCTCATGAGTTATAAATATCATCTTTCCATGCAGGAATGTAAACAGTTCAACCTTAATACGTCTCTTATGATTTCTCTTTCCTGTTTACCTCTTCATGTTCCATTTGAGTCTTGTATTTGAAGGTCAAATTTTCTATTCAGCTCTGGTCTTTTCATCAAGAATGCTTGAAAGTCCTCTACTTCACTGAATGACCATTTTTCCCCTGAAGGATTATACTCAGTTTTGCTGGGTAGGTGATTCTTGGATGTAATCCTATCTCCTTTGCCCTCTGGAATATTATATTCCATGCCCTTCAGTCCCTTAATGTAGCAGCTGCTAAATCTTGTGTTATCCTGATTGTGTTTCCACAATACTTGAATTGTTTCTTTCTGGCTGCTTGTAATATTTTCTCCTTGACCTGGGAACTCTGGAATTTGGCTACAATTTTCCTAGGAGTTTCCTTTGGGGATCTCTTTCAGGAGGAGATTGGTGGATTCTTACCATTTTTATTTTGCCCTCTGGTTCTAAAATATCAAGGCAGTTTTCCTTGATAATTTCTAGAAAGATGATGTCTAGGCTCTTTTTTTGATCATGGCTTTCAGAGAGTCTAACAATTTTTAAATTCTCTCTCCTGGATCTATTTTCCAGGTCAGTTGTTTTTCCAATGAGATATTTCACATTGTTTTCTAATTTTTCATTTCTTTTGGATTTGTTTTACAGTGTCTTGATTTCTCATAAAGTCACTAGCTTCCAATTGCTCTATTCTAATTTTTAAGGAAGTATTTTCTTCAGTAAGCTTTTGGACTTGCTTTTCCATTTGGCCAATTTTGCTTTTTAGGGCATTCTTCTCCTCATTGGCTTTTGGAACCTCTTTTGCCATTTGGGTTAGGCTATTTTTTAAGATGTTATTTTCTTCAGGTTTTTTGGGGTCTCCTTTAGCAAGCTATTGACTTGTTTTTCATGATTTTCTTGCATCGCTCTCATTTCTCTTCCCAGTTTTTCCTCTACTTCTCTTACTTGCTTCTTAAAATCCCTTTTGAGTTCTTCCAAGGCTTGGGACTGATTCATATTTTTCTTGGAGGCTTTGGATGTAGGAGCTTTGACTTTGTTTTCTTCTTCTGGTTGTATGTTTTGATCTTCTTTGTCACAAAAGTAAGATAATATAGTCTGACTGTTTTTGCACTGCTTACTCATGATCCCAACCAATTACTTGAGTTTTAAACTCTTTGTTAAGGTAAGAGTGTGCTTCCAATGTGGAGAATGTACTATCCCAAGCTTCGGGGGTTTGTACAGCTGTTTTCAGAGCTACTTCTAGGGACCTGTAAATTTTCAGTTCTTCCCAGGTGGTATGATAAGGGGTGAGGTGTTTCCTCTCCACAGTCACAACAAGCTCCACCACACCAGTGCTCCTCCTTGTTCCAGGACAGCCACCCAGAACTATGACCCAGATCCAACCACGGGCAAAGCAAGAGATTCCTGCCTCAGCACTGGCAAAGAAATGCCTGCAATCCCCCTTTGATCAGCCACTCAATTCCCCCTCAGTCTGAGGGCCGGAAGCTCAGGAGGCAGCCGCCACCCTAGGCCGCGCTCAGGACTTGCCGCTGAGATCTAGCTTCTTCTGTCATTGTAGTCACAGACTTTTCCCACTGACCTTTCAAGTTGTCTTTGGCGTTCGTGGGTTGAGAAGTCTGGAAACTGCCACAGCTGCCTGTGATTCAGTCCTCTGAGGCCTTCTCCAGGTTGGCTGCGGCCTGCGCGCCCATGTCGAACTGAGCTCCTCTCCCCACCCAGTGTGATATACCTTTCCAAGCCACCATCCAGGTTGTCTTGGGCTGGAAATTTGTTTCACTCTGTCTTTTTGTGGGGTCTGCTACTTTACAATTTGTTTAGAGGCATTTTTTACAGTTATTTGGAGGGGTTTGGGGGAGAGCTCAAGCAAGTCACTGCTTTCACTCTGCCATCTTGGCTCCACCCATCCCAAAATATACTCTTGATCCCATTCCATCCTATCTTCTCGAGCAGATTCCCTCCCTCCATCATCTCCACTCACATTAACTTTCATTCTTTCCCTATCTATCAAGTGGCTGTTTCCCTCTTCCCTAAAAATACATCCCTGTCTCCCCCATCCTTACAAATCCTCACTTGATCTCACCATCCCTGATGTCATTCTATATCTGTCCTCCCTTTCAGGACTAAACTTCTTGAATAAACTATCTACTATTAGTGAATTCGCTTTCCCTCCTCTCACTCTCTTCTAAACCCTTGGCAGTCTGGCTTATAACCTCATCATTTAAATTAAACAACTTTCTCCAAAATTACGAATAATCCCTTAATTGCCAAAGCTAACAGTCTTTTCTCCATCTTCATCCTTATTGACTTATCTTTATTCAGATCATGCCTACTAACCATGGTCCTCCATGACTCTGTCTTAGTTCCTCTTCTCTCCTCCCTGTATATTATTCCACTTGGAGAGCTAATTAGCTTCCATGGATTCAATTATCTATGCAGATGATTTTCAGATCTATTCAACTAGTCTTTAACTCACTTCTGGCCTCTAGTTTTATGTAACATCTCAATCCAGATGTCCCATAGACCTCTCAAACTCAATATGTCAAAAACAGAATTCATTATTTTCCCTGCCAAACCCTTCTCTTTTTCCTAATTTCCTTATTAATATTGAAAGCATCACCATCCTCTCAGTCATTGAGTCTGGAAACCATGGTTGACGCCTCACTCACACTCACCCCACATATCCAATCTACTACCCAAAATCCTGCCATTTCTACCTTTGTTACATCTCTCTTCTAAACTTCCTTCTCTCCTCTAAAATTGCCACCACCCTAGTGTCAGCTCTCATCACATACTGCCTAGACTATTACAATAGCCTTCTGCTTGGTCTCAATGCCTCAAGTTTCTCCTCACTCCAATCCAACCTCCATTCAGCTGCCAAAATGATTTTCCTAAAGCACGGTCTGACCATGTCAATTCCTCTCCCTCTCCCCACTACACAATAAACTCCAAAGGCTCCTTATTACCTTCAGGATCAAATATATAATCCTCTGGTTTTTATAGTTGTTCACAACCTGGACCCTTCACATCTTTCCAGTCTTCTTACACTTCCCTCCACATACTCTGAGATCTAGTGACATTGGCCTTCTTGCTACTCCACTCAAATGACACTCTGTTTCCCAACTTCCAGCTCTTACCCTGGCTGTCCTCCATGCATGGGATGTTCTTCCTCTCCACCTCTGCCTCCTAGTTTCCTTCTGGACTCAGCTTAAATCTCACTTTCTACAAGAGGCCTTACTGATTCCTCCCACTGCTAGTACCTTCCCTCCAAGATTACTTTCCATTTACATTGTATATCTCTTGTATATACATAGTTATTTACATGTTATCTACTCCTTAGAATGAAAGCTTTCTTGAAAGTGGGGGCTTTCTTTGTATTCCCAGTGTTCAGTTCAGTACTTCCACAAAGGTAGAGAACATTAGGCAAATGTTCTGATTGAATCCACTACATATTTATGTTACACAACTTCAATTGGGCCCTCACTGCTGCTAGATAATCCTACTATACCTCTATTATCAACTCACTATCCCACTCTCCACAGCAGCTCTTCTAAATCTTGTCATCCTTCCTCAGACCTCTCATGACTCCCCCTCCCCTCGCTCTCTCAGATGAGAACCTTGCCTCATATTTTATAGAAAAAATAGAGGCCATTCACCATGAACTCTGTCTCCTCTCCTCTTTCTCATCTCCTATCTCTTTTCTCAGTCTTCATTCTCCTTGACCTCTCTGCAGCCTCTGACACTGCTGATCACTCTCTCCTTGATACTCTCTTCATTCTAGGTTTTTGGGATACCATTTTCTCTTGGTCTTCCTCCAACTATCTGATCACACTTTCTCTGTTTCCTTTGCTGGATCCTCCTCCAGATCATGCCCTCTAACTGTAGGTGTCCTCAGGGTTCTGTCCTGGGCCCTCTTCTCTTCTCCCTCTATACTATTTCACTTGGTGAGCTCATCAGCTCCCATGGATGTAATGACCATCTCTCTGCTGATAATTCCCAAATCTACCTTTCTTCTGCTGATCTCCAATTTCACATTTTTTTTTTGCTTTTTGGTGAGGCAGTTGGGGTAAGTGACTTGCCCAGGGTCACACAGCTAGTAAGTGTCAAGTGTCTGAGGCCGAATTTGAACTCAGGTCCTCCTGACTCCAAGGCCAGAGCTCTATTCACTGCACCACCTAGCTGCCCTTCCAAGATCACATTTTCAATTACATTTCAGATATCTCAAACTGGATGTCTAACAGAAATCTTAAACTCTATATGTCCAAAACAGAACTCATCATCTTTTCTCCTAAACCCCCCTGTCCTCTTACCTTCCTTATTATTAAAGAGGGCGACACCATCCTCCCAATCTCTCATACTCAAAACTTAGGAATCATCCTGGATTCCTCACTATCTCTCACCCTCTCTCTCCATATCCAAGCTATTGCCCCTTCTGATTTCATCTTGGCAACATCTCTCTAATAAGCCCCCTTCCCTCCTTTGACACTGCCCCCACCCTAGTGTGGGCCCTTGTCACCTCACAGCTGGACTACTGCAATAGCTGCTGGTGGGTCTGCCTGCCTGAAATCTCTCCCCAAAAGGATTTTCCTAAAATGTAGGTCTGATCATGTCACCATTCCACCGCCCAGTAAATTCTAGTAACTTCCTATTGCCTCCAGAAGCAAATACAAAATGCTGTTTGGCATTCATTATCCTTTATAACCTAGCCCCCCCCCCACCTTTCCAGTATTCTTATACCTTACTCCCCAACACTGTACTCTTTGGTCTATGGATACTTGCCTCCTGGCTGTTCCACAAACAAGATATTCCAGCTCTCTGCTCCAGGCATTTTCTCTAGCTGTCCTCTACGTCTGGAATGGTTCCCTCCTCTGATCCAACTACTGACCTCTCTGGCTTCCTTTAAGTACCAACTAAAATCCCACCTGCCCTAAACCTTCTTAATTCCAATGCTTTCTCTCTTCTTTGGGGCCAAGTTTGGTTTTATAGTTCTACTACATTCAGTTTTGATTGTTTTTAAATTTATGTTGTTGCAGTCATTGTTTATGTTGTTTTGTTAGTTCTGCTTACTTCATTTTGCATCAGTTCATATAAATCTTTCTGTTTCCTTGTATCATCATGTTAGTCTTAGAGGCAATAAGGTGGTACAGTGTACAGAGTGCTGCACATGGAGTCAAGAAGACCCGAGTTCAATTCTGGCCTCAGACACATGTTGTGTGATCCTGGGCAAGTCATTTCACCTCTGTTTGCCACAGTTTCCTCAACCACAAAGTTGAGATAATATAACACCTACTTTCCAGGGTTGTTGTGAGGATCAAATGAAATAATATTTGTAAAGTACTTCGCACAGTACCTGGCAGATAGCATATATGAATTCTTATATCCTTCCCTTATTTGTTACAGCACAACAATACTCCATTAAATTTTACATATCAAAGTTTGTTTAGTTATTGTCCACTTGACAACCATCTATTTTGTTTCTAATTCTTTCCTACCACTAAAGGGGTTACTGTAAATATTTTTGTGTATATAGAGCCTTTCTCTTTTTTTGTCAATGACATCTTTGGGGTATATCCCTAGCCGTGGAATCTTTGGGGCAAAGCCAAGATATGGATATCTTACTTTATTTGCAGAATTTCAAATTGCTTTCCAGAATAGTTGGACCAATTCATATATCCACCAACAATACATGTGTGTATCTATATTTCTACAACCCCTTCAATATTGACTATTCCCATCTTTTGTCATTTTTGTCAATTTGCTCACCTTAAAACTTCAGCATTGTTTTGATGTGTATTTTTCTTCTTAATAGTGACTTGAACAGTCTTTCATGTGGTTGTTCATAGCTTGCAATTTTTTCTTTTGAGAAATGTTTGGTCATATCCTTTGACTTCATCCATTGAAGAATGGCTTTTGGTCTTCCATATTTTTAATTAGTTATCTTCCCTATCTATTTACATATCTTGGGTATCAACTGCTGGTAGCCTTTTTTGTTCAGTTATTTCCAGTGCTAAACAGTGACCTCAGCATTGGAAATGATTGAACAAAAATGGCTACTGGAAAGAGAACAAAGTCTGCAAACTATAGTCCAGTGACATTCATCTAGATTCCTGTAAAAATTACAGCACAGATCACTAAAGAGATGATTAGTGAATACTTGTAAAAGGAAGCAATGATTACCAAAAACCCACCACAATCTCATTAAGAACAGTTCATTCCAGATTAAACATTTTTTTAACAAGGTCACTAAACTGGTAGATGAGGGGAAGTAATAGATGTACCTTACCTATATCTTAGCAAAGCATTCAATAAAATATTGCATATTACTCATAGAAAAGGTAGAGAGATGCAGAGTAGATGATACAGTTAGATGGAATAAGAACTGGTTGAATGGTCAAATGCAAGGAATGGTTGTTAAAGGTTCAACATCAAGTTGACAGGAGGTCTTCAGCAGAGTGACCCAGGGATCTGTGCTTGGCCCTAAGTTTCACCCTTTTATCAATGACCTGGAAAAGGTATACATGGCAACCTAATCAAATTTGCAGATGACACAGTATTAGGGAGGTTAACACACTAATACAATCCAATAAATCCAATAAACATTTATTAAGTGTCTACTATATGACAGGCACTAGGCTAAACACTGGAGATATAATTAATAAAGACAATTCTCAAGGAGTTTGTGATCTCATGGGAGGGAGACAATAAACAAAAGGAGGCAAGAAAGTGGTTGGGGGGGGAGGTACATGGGACACCAGGGGTACATGCTAAGGGGATATCTTGTTCTCTGGAGCTGACACCAGACAGAGCAGCAGATACAAAGTGTAGTGATCGCACATAAATACTCTCATAGAGATAAGTTTACAGGCTCACTGAAATGCAGGGGATCTTGTACCCTAGTCCGTAATCCTCAACTCTAGGCAGAACTGGAACTAAAACATGTTAGATAAATGAATAATTCTCCAAATGTTCAACATCTCTAGAACGATTCTATTTTGTTCCACAGTCACTGTTAGGCAGCTCTTTTGGAGAGCAGATCCAAATTCCTTGTGCTTCAGTTGAATCTGCTCCTGACTGCTCATTTAATTCTCCGTACCAGTAAAGACAGGTGGTTACCATTCTCTGTACGATACTCCCTTCCACTACTCTGTTTGTTTTTGTGTTTTGTTTTTGCTTTTTGGTGAGGCAATCGGGGTTAAGTGACTTGCCCAGGGTCACACAGCTAGTTAAGTGTCAAGTGTCTGAGGTTGGATTTGAACTCAGATTCTCCTGACTCCAAGGCCAGAGCTCTATCCACTGTGCCACCTAGCTGCCCCACTCTCTCACTACTCTGAAGGCTTCTTCCATACTCACCTTGGGCATTGAAAAACCAAAACCAAAGCATTCATTAAACATGATCCACCAGAAAGACCACTGAACTCCTTGTCAAGGGCAAAGAGTCCTGATGCTAAGGAGCTGTGTAACTTTGAGCCAACTGCTTCATTTCTTTGGCTTTTAACTTCCTCACCTGCAAAATGCAGATTGGATGAGGTGATTTCTTAGAGAGCTGCCAGCTTTGACATTTTACAGGTCTATGATTCCTATTTTTCTTCATAATTCTTAATTTTGAAACTTTTGGTAGATGGAATTTTTCAACAGTTTTTATATTTTGATTATCCCCAAATGCATAGGATATGTCTGTGTATACATTCACAATACATATTGCAATCTGTACCTTCTACTTATCCTAGAATTCCAAAATATCTCACAGAACTGACAAGACATCTCTTGCGAGAAGTCCTTTCATTTTTGACCATTCCAGGTGCCAGTATTTTACTTTGCACCTTTAAATAGGGAAATTATACATTGAAACGTTATGGAAGATTTGAGAAGAGCATTCGATAATTAAGAAAATCATGTGCCAAAGCACATGGAAGCTTCTTAACAAACACAACTTTGGTGGTCATGACCTCTGCCAGAAGAAGCTGGTGATGTCACCTCTTCCCTGAGTCCCTGCTTCACGGATAGTATCTCTGAAAGGAATTGTCTGAGAGAAATTGTTTTTTGTGAAAAGTTCACATGATGGAGTTTGAAGGGCTTGCTTCACTCAGCGCCCAGCAGGACCAAGGAGTTTGGAATGTGCAATTCAGTGTGCTCTCTTTGGCTGAAAGCTGTGACAAGGAACAAGTACTTAGCAAATAGCATGAACAAGGATTTGAACTAGACAACTAGAAGGGCCATGACTATATTGCAATAAGGACCTGATAATGAAGAAAAGAAAAAGGTGTGAACCAGGGGTGACGAACCTGCAGCCTCAAGTCCATATGTGGCTTTCTAGGTCCTTGGGTGCAGCATTTTGACTGCATCCAAGTTTTGCAGAACAAATCCTTTTATTAAAGGGATTTATTCTGTGAAGTTTGGATTCAGTCAAAGAGCCACACTTGAGGACCTAGAGGGCCACACGTGGCCTCAAGGCTGTAGGTTCCCCACCCCTGGTATAAACAAATCTAGATATTATTTTTAAAACTATTCAATTTAAAAGTAGCTTAATATTGTACAAACTTAAGCAGAGGAAGATAAGAAGTGGCTGACTGACTCAAATTTCCTATAATTTGACGTGATTTTTTCCTCACTTAGGCAATAGAAGCAGGGGTAATTGTGTTGTGTTTACTGTTATGATGCCAATATAACCAGCTGAGAAGTGGAAAAAGTCCATCAGCTCATCTTGTTTTGCAGCGCTAAATGCCTAAAGTGAATGATTAAAAAATAACTGCCAGTAACTGATGAATTAATTGAACCGGTCACTTGTTTTGATGCTGTGTGGCCCTTACCTTTGTCTTTTCATTTTTGAAGGTGAGTTGTGCAACTGAATGTTGTTTTCATTTCAGCACTTACATTTCCCATAGGATGAAATGAGTTCTTGTAATTTCTTGCACTTTTAAAATCTTTTTTTTGTTGTTGTTTTTGTTTTAGGCAATTGGGGTTAAGTGACTTGCCCAGGGTCACACAGCTAGTATGTGTCAAGTGTTTGGTCTGAGGCCGAATTTGAACTCAGGTCCTCCTGATTCCAGGGCTGGTGCTCTATCCACTGTACCACTTAGCTGCCCCTCACTTTTAAAATCTTGACATTAATTGATAATTACATTCTCAATTTTTAGGCTCTTTTTTATTTATAGTATTTTATTTTTTGAAATTATATGTAAAGATAATTTTTAACATTCATTTTTTCAAAATTTTGAGCTCCAAATTTTTCTCCCTCCCTCCCTCCTCTCCCCTATTCCCAAAATGGTAAGCAATTTGATATGTTATATATGTATAATTATGTAAAACATTTCCATATTAGTTACAGTTATAAAAGAAGAGACAGATCAAAAGGAAAAAAAAAACACAAAAAAGTAAAAATAGTATGCTTTAATCTGCTTTCAGAGTCCCTCATTTCTTTCTCTGGATGTGGATAACATTTTCTATCATGAGTCCCTTGTAATTGTCTTGGATCTTGATATCACTGAGAAGAACTAACTCATTCATAGTTGATCATCACACAGTGTTGTTATTACTGTGTACAATGTTCTCCTGGTTCTTCTCATTTCACTTTGCATCAGTTCATGTAAGCCTTTCCAGGTTTTTCTGAAATCCACCTGTTCATCATTTCTTATTGTAAAATAGTATTCCATTACATTCATATACGATGCCTTGTTCAACCATTCCCCAATTGATGGGCATCCCTTCAATTTCTAATTTTAGCCACCACAAAAAGAGCTGCTATTAATATTTTTTGTGCATGTAGGTCCTTTTCCCTCTTTTATGATCTCTTTGGGATAAGGATCTAGTAGTGGTATTGCTGGGTCAAAGGGTATACACAGTTTGGTTGCCCTTTGGGCATAGTCCCAAATTGCTCTCCAGAATAGTTGGATCAGTTCATAACTCCACCAATAGCGCAGTGCATTAGTGTTCCAATTTTCCCACATCCTCTCCAACATTTATCATTTTCCTTTTTTGTCATATTAGCCAATCTGATAGTTGTGAAGTGGAACCTCAGAGTCAACACCCTCATTTTTATGGATGAAGAAAATGAAGCCTGCTCAAATAAGGAAATGAAAGGAAAAGTGAGTTATACATGAAACTGTGAATCTCTGTTATGCAAAGCTTACTTTTCCTTTTAAGTATGTAACATGGTAAAAATGTAACTTTTAAAGATGTCGTACTTATCTGTGTTTCCTTCTGGCCTTCTTTCTGTTCTCTTCTTTAAAATTTAATTTTATTATTTTTTCCAATTACAAACATTCATTTTCTCTCCTTCCTACTTCGTCCCTCATCCCCCAATGAACATGAAAAAAGAAAACACAAACTCTCACAACAAATGTGCACAGTCAAGCAAAGCAAATTCCCTCACAGGCCAAGTCCAAAAAATTGTGTGTCTCATTCTATCAACTCTGGAAGGTAGCATGCTTCATCTGTGGGCCTCTGGAATCAGGCAGTTAAGTGGTACAGTGGATAAAGTCCCGGGCCTGGAGTCAGGAAGACCTGAGTTCAAATATAGACTCAGACACTTACTAGCTGTGTGACCCTGTAAAAGTCACTTAACCCTGTTTGCCTCAGTTTTCTCATCTGTAAACTGGGCTGGAGGAGGAAATGGTAAAGCCACTCCAGTATCCAGTGAACCTCAAAAAAGAGCCATGAAGAGTTGGACACAACTGAAATGACCAAACAAAATTATGAGAGTCCTCAAGTCTTTTAAAGTTGTTTTTCTTTATAACGCTGCATTGTATAAATACTTCTCCTGGTTCTGTTCATTTTAATCTGAATCAGTTCATACAGATCTTCCTCTAAAACCACCTATTTTGTTTTTGCTTATGGCCCAACAATATTCCATTACATTCATATAACATAATTTGTTTAATTGTTATCCAATAGGTGGGCAGTCCCTAATTTTACAGTTTTCCACTACTATGGAAAGAGATACTATGAATATTTCTTTTTTGTTTGTTTGTTTGCTTTTTGGGGTTTTTTTGTGAGGCAGTTGGGATTAAGTGACTTGCCCGGGATCACACAGCTAGTAAGTGTCAAGTGTATGGTCTGAAACTGGATTTGAACTCAGGTCCTCCTGAATCCAGGGCTGGTGCTTTATCCACTGTGCCACCTCGGTACCCCCCGCTATGAATATTTCTGTACACATGGGTCTTTTCCTCTTTTTTTTTAAACCTCTTTGGGATATATGTCTAGTAAGTGGTATTACTAGGTCAAAGGGCATATATGCATGGCTTAATGACTTTGGGTACATAATTCCAAATTGTTTTCCATAACAGCTGGACCAATTCATAGCCCCACTAACAGTACATTAGCATGCCTCTTAAAAACCTTTCAATTAGTTATTGCATGCTGACCACCTAAATATGATAAGTATTGGCTGTTTACAATTTAGAAACTAAGAGAATCATTTCCCTTAAAGAAATGCAAACCTTTTTTTATCTCAGAATTTTGTGAATCTTTCTTATGCTTTAGCAGACTTTGTTCTGTACTTGTATCCCTAGGCTTTCAGAAGTGTTTTGGGTATTAAGTTTTTTGTTCCACACTCATGCTTTGTGACAAGACTTTGTTGTCTTCCTGATCATTAGGAAATCATGTTTTATACCACCCAACAGTTATTTGGAGGATGATATTTGGAATTTCCACTTTCACTTCATAAAATATCTAAATTCTACGCAGTGAGAAAAGGCAAGTGACTTCTAGCATGCTAAGGAGGAAGTGTCTGCACTTTCTGATAGTTCTAGATTGCCCCCAATTGGGTTGTCTACTTGTAATACAGATAGCTCCTCACTGCTGACCTTTCTTGATGGGCTTATAGGCATAGCTGTAACAGCTCAGTCTGGGCTAGGAGTTTCTGCTATCATGATGAGGTCACTGGTTCCATCGTGTCAGGAATAGGTACGGGATTTTACTGCCAATGACTGACTTGTCCACTTTTTTCTGAGGAATATACACACAGTCCAATGTTGCATTATAGACTGTTCATCAAATTCCGGGAAAGAAGAGGGAATGCTACTTGCAACTTAAAGGAGGAGTTTTAAAGACAAATAAAAGGATGTATTTCTTTGCATAATAAATATATGGCACCTATTACTTCAAGATGTTGCATAGGCTATAAATATAAAGGGGCTCAAGGGAGTTTAAATAAATGCTATCATTCAGACCATAGATATATTTTGGAATCTTAAGGGAGCTAAGAGATCCCTCTTCAACACAAATCAGCATGGAGAGAAATTGCCACTCCCCATCCTCTGGTGACATTGTCAGCAAGAATCCCAGGCTATGATGGACTAATTATGGCATTTCTTTTTTCTTTCTTTCTTTTTTTGTGAGGCAATTGGGGTTGTGACTTGCCCAAAGTCACACAGCTAGTGAGTGTTATGTGTCTGAGGCTTAATTTGAACTCAGGTCCTCCTAACTCCAGGGTCTGTACTCTATCCACTGCACCACCTAGCTGCCTCAAATTATGGCATGTCTGAGAGGACATGAGTCCATTCTTTTCCTTCCTTTAACGAGTAGGGATCTTGTCACTGGATTCTTGATTAAACTGGTTTTCTTTCCTGAAAAATTTCTTAAGTGGCCACAAATTCACCCAATTTAATGATCATTTTGAGTGTCTTTCTATTCTTCTATTATGTACTGTTACTGTAGCACTCTAGAAAAAGCCATGGAAAGTATGCATTGCTTTAAGAAAATCTGATATTCCAAAATCCAGCCTTTATAAAATAGATACACTAGTCAGTGACTATTCATTTCACCAGCTTCTTTTAAGCAAAGGTTCTCTGAGGGTGATTCAGAAGAACTGATATATGAAAGTTCAACCTAACCACAATTCTTGTAGCACTAGAGAAAAAGGACATCTTTGTAAGGTTCCATTAGCATAGAGGTGATCAGTACTTTGAATTAGCAAGGTTGATTTAAACATTTTAAATCCATTTTCAAGTTTCAGAAATATGTGCTCTAAAGACTAAATTTAGTTTCATTTTGAATTAAATTTGGAGGGCATTTTCTTCATAAAACACATGGGTTTTGATATGTAACATATTTCAAATGAATGCAATGTTATTTTTTCAACTCATAAAAATAAAAACTGTTGCACTATGTAATAGGAATTCAGTTTTTGCTTGGGTAAAAGTCTCTGTCTCTCTGTCTCTCTGTTTCTCTCTCTCTCTTCCCCCCCCCCACCCCAAACCCTCAATGGCTTTTTGAAGATGCATCAACCTTAACAAAGGTGTATGAGAACCCGATCTGACATCCAATGCAACCAATTAATAAGAAAACCCTAGAAACAGCAAAACCTACTGGCATGGGTCACAACCTTATATGCTGAGGATCTTATTACCATCTGATATACAATTAGATAAGCCAAGTGAGCACTTTTAATGGGAGAAAATATAACTTAGGCTACATTAACCACTGACCTATAACATGGAAATAAATGTTATTCTTTTTTCCCCTAAAGAGTAATGTTAACATGTGTTTCTTCCAGACTAATTAATCAGCAGATAATTGAGAAAACTCTGGAGGAAAATTACATTAAAAGCATTTATTATTGACTGGTAATTCCATATAATTGTGATTTCTCTAAATATATTTATCTAACAAAGGCTCTATCTACTTTGCAATTTATACAATTAGGCATTTGGACACAGAATGACACAATTTTATTTTTTTAAATATTTTATTTTTTTTCAATGCATGAAAAAACAATTTTTAACATTCATTTTTTAAAATTTTGAGTTCCAAATTCTCTCCCTTCCTCCCACCCTTCCCTACTCCCTGATACAGATTATTATACATTTTTCGAAATGAAAAATGACAACTAATGTTTAGATAACACTTTGGTTCTCAAACATCTAACCCGACCTCTTCATTTCACAGGCTGTAAGTGACAATCATATAGTGATTTTTTAGAGGCAGCACAGTAGTGGAATGAATATAGCATATGGAAACAAAAGACCTAGGCTCCGTTAACAGCTGTGCTGCTTTCTACCTCTCCTGGGCCTGTTTCCTCATCTTTCAAAGAAGGGTTTGGACTAAATGGCTGAGAGTATCTTATGCGATTTTCATTCAAATCTTTAGTAAGACAATTTACATACTACTTTATTATTACAAAACACTTTCCACATCTTAACATATGTGATTCTCATGAGAATCCTGGGGGTCTTAGATTATGCCAATATTGTTTACTCCATTTTATAGATAAGGAAACTGAACCTCAGTGACATTAAATGACTTTTTAGTCTGCAGTTACTCAACTAGTGGTAGAAGAGGAACTTAAAATTATTATCACAGGATAAATATTTGTAGGGAGTTCCTTTTTTTGCATCTATAGGATGTGAGCACTTTTTTACCCTATTACAAACTAATTACAGGTGGGAGACTAGGGTCATAGAACATTTGCATATACTGGCAGGCACAGTGGATGTCCTGAATTTTGTTGAGTTGCTGTTCTTGACTCTTCTACTTTTTAATCCATGTTACACAGGATGGCTCACTGGGTAGGGGAAGAGATAGATGCAGAAATGAAAGTGACAGAAAACAGAAACTAGCAATACAGCTTTTATAAAATAGGGTGAGTTCTAGCCATCCAGAAAAGTAGGATGACCGTACATATTTTCCTACACTACCTCAAGCCCTGTGGTCAGTGTTTGAGTTTCAATATAAACAGAGGCTTATGAGCAGCATGCACTTGGGTTCTGCCACTAACGGGCTGTGTGACCTTAGGCAAACTACTACACCCCTCTGGGCTTGTTGCCCCCATGTACAAAACAGGGGGTCAGGGGTGGTGAGGTAATCTTTAAGATCCTTTTCTGGCTCTTATAATGCTTGACCACCACATTACCTATTTATTGGTAAGATCATCAGTGATCTTTCAGGTTTACATTTGAATTTTTTTTAAAAAATGCAGCTTTGGAATAACTAGATCTAATAATGAAACTGTCAGTTAGAAACCAGGACCTTGGAAGAGGTGAATTTCCTACGTAATTTTACCACTCAGATGCCTCTGAATAGGATGAAACTTTCATAAATTAGTCATGTCAATCTAAGACAAGAGCAAGACTTAGATGTTATGACCAAGGTACTCAATTTTCATTGGAATGTTTCATGCAAACCAGAACTCATGAAGTGTCATTTGGCTTTCTTGAAAAGCATGCCAAAGTGCAAAGAATCTGAGCATTTAAGTAAATGTGGCCTGATATAGGAATGCTGAATCACAAGTGCATTGGGAAATTAAAATATATTTGATCATTAAACTCCAGTCCTTTCCCCTCTCTGCCCCTCAGTTTCTGGAGGTGATAGACCATACAATCCCAGTGATATGCATACAGGAACATATAGAACTGGCACTCTCATGTGGATACTTTAACAGCAATATTAGTAATTGGCACTATTGGGGGTCAGCATCAGGTTTTTTTTTTCTTTTGAATATTGGTATACTATTCTCTTAATAAACCCCAAACCTTTGGGCTCCAAAACAGCATTTGCCTGCCCTAGAAAGAGACCCCGATATATTATATTGATCTGAACATAAGCCACCATCAAACAGAGGCATACCTCTACAATAGGGTAGTTTTGAAAGGGGTAAAAAACAAGGAGAGATACATTAGAAGCTGAACTCCAGTTTTATAGAAGCCATACTTGGTGATGTTGGGGAAATGTAGTCTTTATTTCAATCAATATGCTAAAGTATCTTCATTTAAGCCAAAAGAAAGTCTTAGGGATGTGGAGAAAATATTTGGATATGCCATGGTGATCAAGGTATGTTATCTGATTCTCTCAGGACTTATGACTTGGTAACATTGGACCTACTGTCACTTAATGTGGATGGGAAAAATTAATAATTTCTGAAGATGGTCTCATTGTCTCATACAGCTTATTGTGACATTTATGACATACAGGCGGTGACATTTATGACTCTCAAATGCACTTTTTTCTGGTTTGAAGATCAAATAATTTCTACTCTTGTGAGCAAAATGTTTCAAAGAGATTCAGATTTTATTAGAGCACTGCAGCACTAAAATAGCCATACAATAAACCTTTGAATGAACAAAAGTAGCCAGAATCTTAAAATGCATGCAACTTTTGATTCTAGCTTGGTAACAGAAACAACATCATCAGTTGGGGAGCAACCTATACACACCTCTGTGGCTGCCTCTAATTGCTAGTTAATAAAATGCGAGTGTCTTTAATCAGCTCATTAACCGACCCAAAAACTTAACAGGAAAGGAAGGTTGGGCACAAGGGAGGCATAGAATAGTAAATTGGTCAAGGTGGAGCACAATTTTTGTAGGCTGGTGTTAGAAGCCCTTTAAATCAAAAGGATTTTGTTCTACCTTTACTGGTTCCCCTCTTCTTTTCTGTCTTGCCATCTGTAATTTTTGAGTGCCCTAATTGGCTAATTAACTAGTTATTAAAGACAGACTTAAGAGAGATGTAAAATCTTTTTTTTTTTTGCTTTTTAAAAAAAATGGCTGAAATAATATGCACAAATAGTTCTCTATTCATTGGTATCTGAATTTTAGTGCATTATATCTCAGTGGAACAAATTTGGTCTTCTTATTTATTCTACAATCTTAAAATACAAATGGACTTTGAGGTATGAGGTAAGAAGTATGATATTAAGATGGCTAATTACTTTTTCTTTCCAGTGCTTGGATTTATTATCCTAGAATTACTATTTTGAATTCTCTTTTGAAAATCTAGTTAAGACTCTAGGCATAAAACATAAACAGGCAAGATTCTCCTCACCTCATTGTTCTGGAAGCATCCCCAGAAGTGAACAATAAGAAGAGAAAACTCAGAACAAAAAGCACTGCGCCTGTCCCCAAGAGCTTACAATTGGTTTGTTTTTCCCTTTTGTAAACGCAAACACCCAGCCCTTTCGATTTGGGAAAAGAGGAAATGGCTCACAGCTTGCCGGACAAAATCCTCAAGGTTGAGATGCTAAACTAACAGCACATGGCCAGAGTTAGGAATGTTCTGTTCTTCCAAAACTGAGATCCAGCCATGGGAGAGATTCTGTTGGGTCACCATTTCACTGTTCATTTCAGGAAAGCCCTGGGCCTTTCTGAAGAAGAATCAAGCAAAGCCTAGGAGAGACTCTCTAACACAAGGAACACAAGGTCCTTTTTGAGATTCTTCTATCGTTAAAAGAACTAGCGTCCCCCCCCCATTTTTGAACTATAAAACAGATTCTGTACATTCTTCCATAAATAAAAACAAACAATTAGGCAGGACTTTACATGAGCAAACAGAGTAACTTCCAGAACAAGTAAATTAAAATGTTTCACAACCATAAGCCACCCAGTTTTTAAAATAAAATTTGAAAGCCAACAAGGTTTCAAGTGAGTCACCTACACACATCTTTTTTTTTTGTTTTTGTTTTTGTTTTTTTTTTCGCCTACACACATCTAAAGAGCAAACAAAATATGGTTCAGACATTTTGCACTATTTCTTCATTTTTGAAAACCTAATTTTGCTTAAAGCACAAATCTATTCAACATTTTAAGACCCACCATTCTAGTTGGCTTTTAAAAGTTTTATTGAGAACCATTTGACAAAAAGTGGCACTGGTGACAACATAACTTTGTTCCCAAGATGTTTGTGACAAAGTGTTGTCTCTTTTAAACAAATGACTTAAGAGGCAAAAGGAATGTCTGTACACAAGTCTGTCTTTCACAGTAGAATTCTGCACTTGTCTCACTAGAATCTCTTCAGTTGATGGGCTCTGTAGATATCATGGATGGGTGGCATCACTGTGCCTTTTTCTCTTCATCCTCTTTCAAACTGTCATAGGGTCGTTTGACCCCTCTGGTGAGCATGGTGCTCCTTGCTATGGGGCCACTCCCTTCCATGGCTTGATTTTGTACTCCTCCAGTAATGATCCTCACAGCTTCATCAACAGAATCTGGGAGCTTGCAACTTCGGAAAATTTCCATCAATAAATCCACTTGCACAAAAGGACCCTGGAAACAGATGGGAGGAGGGAGGAGTTTCATTAAAACTGCAGCAGCAGGTGGTACTGGAAACACTCCACCAGGCACAGGGTGTAAGCCTGGGGGTGCTAAACGTCTTGGCAGAAACGGGATCATCTGCTGGGTGTCTGGCCTGGGGTATTTAGGTTTTCTATCCACTTCATCTTTAAAGACAGGCGGTATGGAAAGAGTTACCTCAGAGTTGGGAATGAAGGTTGCTAGCTTGGTCTGAGAGATGTCCTTATAGCCAAGAGCCTTCAGTTCATTTGCAGAGCAGGGATACAAATCCATGAACTTGTACCTATCAACCAGTAATGATGTTTCCCTGCGTTCATATTTTTCCTTGAATGCTATGAGCCGTCTTTTCTCCACTTTCAGGATACTGGCCAGATCACCATTGTTACTTTCAAAAGCTAGGAATTTGGCCCATATTTCTCCAGATTTTTCAGGTGGCACGCTTCCAGCGGTCAATACTCGTTCAAACAAAACTCGTGTATCATTGTCCTCATTCAGGTGAGAAAGGTAGTCAATATAGGCTAATATATATTCTGGAATGTCCCCATATTTTCTTAACCCCAGCTCAAAAATCCTAAAGGCCACTAACTTATCCTTACTACAATGGTACTCCATTAATGCTGCAGTAACATAGATATGATAGCGTGTTCTAGTATCCTGTCTTGCTTTTCTAAATATCATCCTTCCAGATTTGATGCCTTCTACTCGTCTTGCAAACTTCATATACTGGATATACACCAGAGTAGGATCAATATCCTTAATGGCCAGAAGTCGATTGTATATGCCATGTACCTTCTCAAATTTCATTTGACTCTCTTCATAATCTGCATATGCAAAATAAAGAAGCATATTTTTCTTCAGTAAAGTGCTAATAGCTCTCTCATATATGTTAGAAGCTTCACTTTTAAATAATTTAGCATTATTTATGTCCCCTTTCTCAGCCAGCAGCTTACCGGACCACTCCAGGTACTGGGCAGCTTCATACCAAATATCTGGGTGATGGCCCAGCACCAGGAGACACTGCTCATATGCAAATATAACTCTTTTTGTTATGAGTATCTGGTCTTCTGTTCGGAGAGGGTTGTTTTTTTCCCACTGTATGTATTTCTTCCACAGGCCTACTTGTTGAGCCTCTTGGGGAGTATTTTGTGGATCTACTGAAGGGGCATTGCGGTCTAAACCTTTCATTATTATTTCATACTCCTTTGCTACACGTCTCGCATTCTTGTAATCCCTACTCCTATCTTCAATCATTTTTTTAGATAGATATATGCTGATGCTCTCTTCATATCTGTTGTAATCGCTCCAAAGTTGCTCAATATTGATCATTGGATTAACACAACCTCGTTGATAAACTCTTCGGACAGCTGTTATTCTTTGACTTTCTGCAAAAGACCCCATGGCTTCCACATTTTTCAAGAAATTGATGTAATCCACCCAAATCTCATAAGACATAATTTCCATTCCAATTCTATCCAAAGAAAAGTCATATGCTTGTGCCATTTTTTCTTTGTAATTGGGTAGTTTTACCTTGTTTTCTCTGATATACGAAAGATAACACTTCCACAGATCAATATGTAAAACCTTTATAAGGCATCTCTGAAATAACTTTTCAGCCTTGTCAAAATTTTTAGTTTTGATCTCCACTTCAATGTACAGTTTCCAGAATCTGCCAGAACTGGGGAACTGGGTAACAAGGCGTTCATATGTCTTCCGTGCTTTGTCTATAGGATGATTCTGTGCCTCTTGAATCAGAATGCTCCAAGCGTCAATGTCATATGGATTCTTTTCCAATTTCTTTTCTGCTTTCTTCACTTTTTCTGGGACATATTCAGCAGCCTGCTTGGTGGCTCCACTGCCAAACATCATGCTGGAGTGCCTGGTGAAAGGGCCCACAGTATGGGACTAGAAAGAAAAAAGAAAAAGGAAATTCAAAGTCACCTCCTGAAAAAAAGCAGGTGAGATGCCTGCCCCCTAAAGGCAGCTCCAGACCACCAGCACCTGCTGCCACCATCATCTATTCTGAGAGGAGTCAAAATGACCCCGTCAGGGGCCTGAAGGGAGAACATGTGGGGAACCAAGGGCCATTGTTATGTTGGCAGTGCCCTTACACAGCACCCAGACAACATAAACCACAAAACCCTTCCAATAAAAATAGTAATTCAAATTCATACCACACTTGAAGAGTTACAAAATGCTTTAAATAAATTTTCTTATTTGGTCTTCAACAATTTTACCTGTGATTATTTAGGGTCAGGGTTTGACAAATGAGGCAATTGGAACTTAGAGAGAAACCAGTTACTTAGGGTCACACAGCTAGCTTGTGTATGTGGTGGTGGAAGAGGAGGTTTTAAACCTGGGTCTTTCCTAACTCCATGCAACAGGTTCAATCCCACCACTTCACACTGCCCCTCCAGTAGGCAGCATCAAGTCTCATGGAAGTGCTTTTGGTGGGTACCTCCTCTATTCACAATTCCAAGGGGTTCATTTTCACTTGGGTAAACTGGCCTAGATTCACAGGATCTGAACTGGAAGGAACCTTCTAAGTCACTGTTTTTTTTAATTAATTTATTTTGAATAATCAACAATCACTTTCATAAGCTTTTGAGTTTTAAATTTTTCTCCCCCTCCTTCCCCATCTCCCTCCCCAAGACGGCGCACAATCTGATATAGGCTATACATATACATTCCTATTAAACATATTTTCACATTAGTGATGTTGTAAGGAAGAATTAGAACCAATAGGAGGAACTTCCAGAAAGAGGAAACAAAACAAAACAGAAGGAAAAAAAAAGAGCAAATAGTATGCTTCAATCTGCATTCAAACTCCATAATTCTTTCTTTGGATGTGGATAGCATTTTCCATCATGAGGCCTTTGGAGATGTCTTAGATCCTTGCATTGCTGAGAAGGCCTAAGTCTATCAAAGTTAGTCATTACACAATGTGGCTATTATTGTGTACAACGTTCTCCTGGTTCTGCTCACTTCACTCAGCATCAGACCATACAAGTCTTTCCAGGTTTTTCTGAAGTCAGCCTGTTCATCATTTCTTATAGCACAATAGTATTCCATTACATTCATATACCACAACTTGTTCAGCCATTCCCCAATTGATGGGCATCCCCTCAATTTCCAATTCTTTCCCACCACAAAAAGAGCTGCTATAAATATTTTTGTACATGTGGGTCCTTTTCCCATTTGTATGATCTCTCTGGGATATAGCCCTAGAAGTGCAATTACTGGGTCAAAGGGTATGCACATTTTTATAGTCCTTTGGGCATGGTTCCAAATTGCTCTCCAAAATGGGTGGATCATTTCACAATTCCATCAGCAATGCATTAGTGTTCCAATTTTCCCACATCTTCTCCAACATTTATCATTTTCCTGTTTTGTCATGTTGGCCAATCTGATAGGTGTGATGTGGTACCTCAGAGTTGTTTTGATTTGCATTTCTCTAATCAATAGTGATTTAGAGCATTTTTTTCATATGACCATAGATGGCTTTAATTTCTTCATCTGAGAACTGCCTGTTCATATCCTTTGACCATTTATCAATTGGGGAATGACTTGTATTCTTATAAATTTGACTTAATTCTCTATATATTTTAGAAATGAGGCCTTTATCAGAGAGACTGGTTGTAAAAATTCTTTCCCAATTTTCTACTTTCCTTCTAATCTTGGTTGCATTGGCTTTGTTTGTGCAAAAACTTTTCAATTTAATGTAATCAAAGTTATCCATTTTACATTTCATAATGTTTTCTCTCTCCTGTTTGGTCATGAATTCTTCTGTTCTCCATAAATCTGATAGGTAAACTATTCCTTGCTCTTCCAGTTTGCTTACAGTATCAGCCTTTATATCTAAATCATGAACCCATTTTGACTTTGTTTTGGTATATGGTGTGAGATTTTGATCTATGCCTAGTTTCTGCGATACTCTTTTCCAGTTTTCCCAGCAGTTTTTGTCAAAGAGTGAGTTCTTATCCCAGAAGCTGGGGTCTTTGGGTTTATCAAATGATAGATTACTATAGTCATTGACTACTGTGTCTTGTATACTTAACCTATTCCACTGATCTACCACTCTATTTCTTAGCCAGTACCAAGCAGTTTTGATGATTGCTGCTTCATAATACAATTTAAGCCACTGTTTAAACACAGAATTTGCAGGCAGCAACCTCCATTATCTGCCACTTGTGTTGCCAGTGGGAAAAATCTAATCCATTCAAGTTAGGAGTGGATAGTAACAGCCCTGATGTCAGGGAGTTGGAAGGACCTGCTATTGAAGCACATGGCTCCCAATTTAGCCCTTGCTCTTTATATTCCCTAAGCCAAAGACTTGAATTTTAAGTGTGGGTACTAATCTTTAGTCACATTATTGGGCTTCTAAGAAGAAAACTATGAGGCCTAGAGGCACAGTACTTCCGAAACAACCCAAAACTTGGCAGAAGGGTACATGCAGAAAGAAAGTTCAGGAAGCAAGCTTTATTGATGGAGGATACTCACACAGTGTAGAAGTGGTCAGAGGGAATGGACAAACTGAAGGAGTGTGGACAAGTGGGGATGTCCTCTGGAGTCCTGGATGGTCAGGCACCTAATGTGAGGAAAACAAGATGAGTTTTAAAGGGAGTGGAGCCAAGATGGCAGAGAAAAGGCAGGGACTCACCTTCATTCTCCCAAATTACACTCCAAACCACTTTAAATAATGCCTCAAAACAAGTTCTGGAGCAGAAGAATCCACAAAAGGATGAGGTGAAACAATTTTCTAGCCCAAGATAACTTAGAAGGTGTATAGGAAAGGTCTATCACACTGGTGTGAGAATGGAGCATAGTCCAGCACAGGTGGCATCCCAGCAAACCAGCAGCAGGCCTTGGGGACAACTGAATTGGCAAATGCATCTGGAGCTCTCAGACTACAAATGGTAGGGGAGTAGAAAAACTGGTCAGAAGGAGATTATAGGGGTCCCTTTGCTGGCATTGGGTGCAGAACTCTGTTGTACTACTCACACTTGGATCTGAGTCAGTCCTGGGTCACAGTTTTAGGGCAAGGAGGAGCACTAGAATACCAGAGCTTGTGGAAAAAGGAACTGCGGGCCCTGGTCACAGTTTCAGGGTACAGAAGAGTGTTTGTGGTTGCTCACAGACCAGCACACAGGCCAGGAAATCATACCACCTTGGAAGAACTGAAAACTTACAGGTCCCCCAAACTAGCTCTGAAAATAGCTGCACAAAAAACATAAAGGTTGGAGGGGGCGGAGGCAAGATGGCGGAGTGAAAGCAGTGACTTGCTTGAGCTTTCCCCCAAGTCCCTCCAAATATCTATAAAAAATGGCTCTAAGCAAATTCTAAAGCAGCAGAACCCACAAAACGACAGAGTGAAACAAATTTCCAGCCCAAGACAACCTGGATGGTTGATTAGAAAGGTATATCGCCCCGGGCTGGGAGAGGAGTGTCATTCAGCGTGGGCACGCAGGCCACAGCGAACCTGGAGCAGGCCTCAGAGGACTGAATCACAGGCAGCTGTGGTGGTTTCCAGACTTCTCAACCCACAAATGCCAAAGACAACTTAGAAGGTCAGTGGGAAGAGTCTGTTTCTGTGGTGAGAGAGAAGCTAGGTCTCAGCCCCAGTTCCGGAGCATGGCCCCGGGGCGGCAGTTGCCTCCAAAGCTTCAGGCCTACAGACTGAGGGGGAATCCAGTGGCTGATCAGAGTGGGATTGCAGGGATCTCTTTGCCACTGCTGAGGCAGGAATCTCTTGCTTTGCCCGTGCTTGGATCTGGGTCACAGTTCTGAGGGGCAGTCCTGGGGCAAGGAGGAGTGCTGGCATGGTGGAGCATGTAGTGGTGATGGAGAGGAAATCCTCCTCACAGTTCCAAGACAGAAAAGACGGTTTGTCTGGTCACTCATAGACCAGAGTACAGTCCAAGAAAGGAATAAACACCTCGCCCCTTATCATACCACCTTGGAAGAACTGAAAATTTACAGGTCCCTAGAAGTAGCTCTGAAAACAGCTGTACAAACCCCCAAAGCTTGGGACAGTACATTCTCCACATTGGAAGCAGACCTCTACCTTAATAAAGAGTTTATAACTCAAGTAATTGGCTGGAATCATAAGTAAACCTCGCAAGAAGTGTCAGACCACAGAATCTTTTTTGGTAACAAAGAAGATCAAAACATACAACCAGAAGAAGAAAACAAAGTCAAAGCTCCTACATCCAAAGCCTCCAAGAAAAATATGAATCAATCCCAAGCCTTGGAAGAACTCAAAAGGGATTTTAAGAAGCAAGTAAGAGAAGTAGAGGAAAAACTGGGAAGAGAAATGAGAGTGATGCAAGAAAATCATGAAAAACAAGTCAACAGCTTGCTAAAGGAGACCCAAAAAAACCTGAAGAAAATAATACCTTAAAAAATAGCCTAACCCAAATGGCAAAAGAGGTCCCAAAAGCCAATGAGGAGAAGAATGCCCTAAAAAGCAAAATTGGCCAAATGGAAAAGCAAGTCCAAAAGCTTACTGAAGAAAATACTTCCTTAAAAATTAGAATAGAGCAATTGGAAGCTAGTGACTTTATGAGAAATCAAGACACTGTAAAACAAATCCAAAAGAAATGAAAAATTAGAAAACAATGTGAAATATCTCATTGGAAAAACAACTGACCTGGAAAATAGATCCAGGAGAGAGAATTTAAAAATTGTTAGACTCTCTGAAAGCCATGATCAAAAAAAGAGCCTAGACATCATCTTTCTAGAAATTATCAAGGAAAACTGCCTTGATATTTTAGAACCAGAGGGCAAAATAAAAATGGTAAGAATCCACCAATCTCCTCCTGAAAGAGATCCCCAAAGGAAACTCCTAGGAATATTGTAGCCAAATTCCAGAGTTCCCAGGTCAAGGAGAAAATATTACAAGCAGCCAGAAAGAAACAATTCAAGTATTGTGGAAACACAATCAGGATAACACAAGATTTAGCAGCTGCTACATTAAGGGACTGAAGGGCATGGAATATAATATTCCAGAGGGCAAAGGAGACAGGATTACAACCAAAAATCACCTACCCAGCAAAACTGAGTATAATCCTTCAGGGGAAAAATGGTCATTCAGTGAAGTAGAGGACTTTCAAGCATTCTTGATGAAAAGACCAGAGCTGAATAGAAAATTTGACTTTCAAATACAAGACTCGAGTAGAACATGAAGAGGTAAACAGGAAAGAGAAATCATAAGAGACTTATTAAGGTTGAACTGTTTACATTCCTGCATGGAAAGATGATATTTGTAACTCATGAGAACTTTGTCAGTATTAGGGTAGTTGGAGGGAAAAAATTATATGCATATAGATAGATAGATAGATAGATAGATAGATAGATAGATAGATAGATAGATAGATAGACAGAGGGCACAGGGTGAGTTGAAGATGAAGGGGTCATTTCTGGAGAATAAAATTAAGGGGTGAAAGAGGATTATACTGGGAGAAGGAGAAAGGGAGATGGAGAACAGGGTAATTTATCTCACAAAAAAACAGAAAAGAAAAGGCTCTTACAGTGGAAGGGAAACAGGGGACGGCAAGAGGGAATGAGTGAATCTTATTCTCATAGGATTTGACTTAAGGAGGGAATAACATACACACTCAATTGGGTATGGAAATCTGTCTTACCTTACAGGAAAACAGGGGGAGAAGGGGACAAGAGAGCAGGGGAATGATAGAGAGGAGGGTAGATTGGGAAAGGTGGTAATCAGAAGCAAACACTTCTGAGGAGGGACAGGGTCAAAAGAAAGAATAGAATAAATGGGGGGCAGGGGCAGGATAGC
>NW_020954930.1:475272-475342 GCF_900497805.2 Vombatus ursinus | reverse complement strand
GTTAGTTTTTCACAACATGACTACTATGAAAGTGTTTTGCATAACTGCACATGTATAACCTATATTAAGT
>NW_020954930.1:444237-475068 GCF_900497805.2 Vombatus ursinus | reverse complement strand
TGGAACTCAAAATCTTGTGGAAGTAAATGTTGAAAACTAAAAATAAACAAATTTAAAATTGAAAACAACAACAACAACAACAACAAAAAAACATGAAGCTTGGGACAGGGCCCCCTCCACCCTGTGAACAGAGCCCAACTTTAATATAAAGTTAAAAGTCAAGAAATAGGCTTGAAAAATTAGCAAATAACAAAAAAAAAAGATCCTGACCATAGAAAGTTACTATGGTGACAGAGAAGATCAAAACACTGACTCAGAAAAAGACAACAAAATAAAAACTGTTACATCCAAAGCCTTAAAGTAAAACATGAATTGGTCTCAAGCCCAAAAAGAATTTCTGGAAGATGTCAAAAAGGATTTTCAAAATCAAATAAGACAGGGAGAGGAAAAATGGGAAAAGAAATGAGAGTGATGCAAGAAAATATGAAAAAAGAGTCAACAGATTGGTAAAGGAGGCACAAAAAAATACTGAAGAAAATAATACCTTAAAAAACAGAATAGGCCAAATAACAAAAGAGGCACAAAAATCTACTGAAGAAAAGAACTCCTTTAAAAGAAGAATTGGCCAAATGGAAAAAGATGTACAAAAATTCACTGAATAAAAGAACTTAAAAAAGTAGAATTGACCAAATGGGAAAAAAAGGTACAAAAGCTCACTGAAGAAAATAATTATGTAAAAATTAGAATGAGGCAAGTGGAAGCTAATGACTCCATAAAACATCCAGAAAAAAAATAAGGCAAAATCAAAGGAACAAAGAAATAGAAGAAAATGTGAAGTATCGCATTGGGAAAACAAGCGACCTGGAAAATGGATCCAGGAGAGATCATTTAAGAATTAATGGACTGGGGGCAGCTAGGTGGCACAGTGGATAGAGCACTGGCCCTGGAGTCAGGAGGACTTGAGTTGAAATCCAGCCTCAGACATTTGACACAAGCTGTGTGACCCTAGGCAAATAACTTAATCCCAATTGCCTAACCAAAACAAAACAAAACAAACAAACAAAAAAAGGATTAATGGACTACCTGAAACCTATGATAAAAAAGAGCCTAGCCATCATCTTTCTAGAAATTATCAAGAAAAACTGGCCTGATATCCTAAAACCAGAGTGTAAAATAGAAATTAAAAGAATCCATCAATTACCATCTGAAAGAGATCCCAAAATGAAAACTTCCAGGAATATTATAGAAAAATTCCAGAGCTCTCATGTCAAGAAGAAAATATTGCAAGCAACCAGAAAGAAACCATTCAAATACTGTGGAGCCACAGTCAGGCTAACACAAGATTTAGCAGCTTCTACTTTAAAGGACTGAAGAACTTGGAATATGATTTTCCAAAGGGCAAAGGAGTTAGAATTACAACCAAGCATCACCTACCCAGCAAAATTGGTTATAACCTTTCAGGGGGAAACACAGATATTCAATGAAATAGAGGACTTTCAAGCATTCCTGTTCAAAAGATCTGAGCTGAATAGAAAATGTG
This sequence comes from Vombatus ursinus, assembly GCF_900497805.2. Taxonomy (NCBI): domain Eukaryota; kingdom Metazoa; phylum Chordata; class Mammalia; order Diprotodontia; family Vombatidae; genus Vombatus; species Vombatus ursinus. The sequence goes on along the minus strand of NW_020954930.1, from coordinate 473,588 downwards.
ACTTTCAAATACAAGACTCAAGAGAAGCATAAAAAGGTAAACAGGAAAGAGAAATCATAAGATATTCAATGAGGTTAAAGTGTTTACATTCCTACATGGGAAGATGATACTTATAACTCCTGAGAACTTTATCACTATTAGGACAGTTAGAAAGAGTCTGTATAGACGGAAGGCACAGGTGTGAATTAACTATAACAGGATGATATCCTCCCAAAAAAATTAAAAGGTGAGAAAGAGGGATGCACTGGGAGAAGGGGTAAAGGAGAGGAGGGGGAAATGTGAGAGGGGAAACACTTGAACCTTACTCTCACTGGAATTAGTTCAAAGAGAAATAACGTACACACTCAGCTGGGTATAGAAATATATCTTACCATACAAGCAAGTAAGAGGAGAGGGAGAAGAGAATGAAGGAACGTGTATTGAGGGAGGTGGTGTTCAGAAGTAAAACACTGGTGAGGAAAGACAGGGTGAAAGAACAGAGGGATAAATAGGGCAAAAAATAGGGCAGAGGAAAATACAGTTAGTAATCATACATGTGAATGTGATTGGGATGAACTCACCTATAAAATGGAAGGTGATAGCAGTGAATTAAAAACAAGAATCCTACAATATGTTGTTTAGAAGCAACAAACTTGGAGCAGAGAGACACACATGGAGTAACAGTAAGGGACTAGAGCAAAATCTATAATGTTTCAGTTGAAGTAAAAAAAGCAAGAGTAGCAATCATGATCTCAGACAAAGTCAAAGCAAAAATAGGTCTAATTAAAAGAAATAAGCAGGGAAACTACATTTTGCTAAAAGGTATCCTACATAATGAAGTAATATCAATACTAAACACACATACATCAAATAGTATATACGTGTCAAATTCTTAAAGGAAAAGTTAAAATAGCTACAGGTGGAAATAGAAAGCAAAACTTTACTAGTGGGGTACATAAAATTTCTACTCTCAGAACTAGATAAATCTAGCCAAAATAAACAAGAAAGAAGTTAAGGAGATGAATAGTATTTTAGAAAAATTAGATATGATAGACTTCTGGAGAAAACTGAATGGGAATAGAAAGGAATGTGTCTTTTCTCTGTACTCCATGGCACCTACACAAAAATGACCATGTATTAAGGCATAAAAACCTAACTACCAAATGTAAAAAAACCAGAAATATTAAAGGCATCCTTTTCAGAACATTATGCAATAAAAATTACATTCAATAAAGGGCCATGGAAACACAGATTAAAAATTAATTGGAAACTAAATAATCTAATCCAAAAGAAAGAGTGAACCAAAGAACAAATCATAGAAACAATAACTAATTTCAACAAAGAGAATGACCACGAGACAACATACCAAAATTTAAGGGATGCAGCCAAAGCAGTACTTAGGGGAAAATTTATATCTTTGAATGCACACATAAATAAAACAGAAAAAAGCAGATCAATGAATTGGGCATGCGACTAAAACAACTAGAAAAAGAACAAATTAAAAATCCCCAATTAAACACCAAATTTGAAATCTTGAAAATCAAAAGAGATGAATAAAATTGAAAGTAAGAAAACCACTGAATGAATAAATATAACTAGGAGCTGATTTTATGGGAAAAAAAAACAATAAAATAGATAAACCATTGGTTAATTTAATTAAAAAAAATAAAATCAAATTACCCATATCAAAAATGAAAATGGTGAATTCACCACTAATGAAGATGATATAAAAGTAATTATAAAGAACTATTTTATCCAATCATATGCTAATAAATCTAACAATCTAAGTGAGATGGAAAAATCCAAACTGCCCAGATTAACAGAAGAACTAGAATACTAAAATAATCCCATCTTAGAAAAAGAAATTGAACAAACCATCAATAAACTCCCTAAGAAAAAAAATCCCCATGGCTAGATGAATTCACAAGTGAATTCTACCAAACATTTAGAGAACAATAAATTCCAATACTTTATAAACTATTTGGAAAAATAAGCAAAGAAAGAGTCCTACCAAATTCCTTCTATGACACAAAATGGTGCTGATACCTAAACCAGGAAGAGTGAAAATGGAGAAAGAAAACTACATATCCATTTCTCTAATGAATATTGATGCAAAATTTTAAATAAAATACTAGCAAGAAGATTTCAGTAATATATTAAAAAGATCATGCACTATGACTAAGTAGGATTTATGCCAGGAATGCAGGGCTGGTTCAATATTAGGAAAACCATCAGCATAACTGACTGCATCAATAACAAAACCAGAAAAATCACAAGATTATCTCAGTAGATGCAGAAAAAGCTTTGACAAAATACAACACTCATTCCTATTTAAAAAAAAAATACTTGAAAGCATAGGAATAAATGAAGCTTTCATTGAAATGATAAGTATTATCTATCTAAAACCATCACCAAGCATTATCTGTAATGAAGATAAGCCAGAAGCCTATACAATAAGACCAGGGATAAAACGAGGATACCCATTATCACCACTATTATATAATATTGCACTAGAAATGCTAACCAATGTAATAAGAGAAAATAAGAAATTGATGGAAATAGAATTGGCACTGAGGAAATAAAACTATCACTCTTTGTAGATAATATGATAGTATACGTGGAGAATCTTAGAGAATCAACTAAAAAACTAGTTGAAATGATTAACAACTTCAGCAAAATTATAGGATATAAAATAAACCCATATAAATCATCAAAATTTCTATATATTACTAACCAAGTCCAGTAGCAAGAGATAGAAAGAAATTACATTTAAAATAACTGTAGACAATATGAAATACTTGGGAGTCTGCCTGCCAAGACAAATCCAGGAACTATATGAACACTATTATACAACACTTTTCACACAAATAAAGTCATATCTAAACATTTGGAAAAGTATTAATTCCTTATGGGTAGGCTCGAGCCAATATAATAAAAATGACAATTGTATCTAAATTAATTTGCTTATTCAATGCAATACCAATCAAATTACCAAAAATTATTTTATAAAGCTAAAAAAAATAACAAAATTCATCTGGAAGAACAAAATATCAAGACTATCAAGAGAATCAATGAAAAAAATATGAAGGAAAGTGGCTTAGCCATACCAGATATTTAGCTGTAATCAATAAAACAATATGGTACCAGCTAAGAAACAGAGTGGTGGATAAGTGGAATAATTAGGTACACAATACACATTAGTAAATGAATATAGTAATCTAGTCTTTGATAAACACAAAGATCCAAGCTTTAGAGACAAGAACTCACTATCTGACAAAAACTGCTGGGAAAATGAAAAGCAGTTTGGTAGAGACTAGGCATAGACCAACATCTCACACTTTATACCAAGATAAGGTCAAGATAAGTATGTGATTTAGACATCAATAGTGATACCATAAGCAAATTAAGGGATTATGGAATAGTTTATTTGTCAGATCTATGAATAAGGGGAGAATTTAGAATTGGCCAAATGGAAAAGTGGTACAAAAACTCACTGAAGAAAATAATCCCTTAAAATTTAGAATAAAGCAAGTGGAAGCTCATGACTCCATGAGACATCAAGAAGCAATAAAACAAAATCAGAAGAATGAAAATAGAAGAAAATATGAAATATCTCACTGGAAAAACAACTGACCTGGAAAACAGATTGAGGAGAGATTTAAGAGTAAACTAACCTACCTATTCAATGCTATCCCAATTAAATTACCAAAGAAATATTTTATTGAGCTAGAAAAAATAATTAAATTCTTCTGGAAGAACAAAAGTTCAAGAATATCAAAGGAATTAATGAAAAAAATGTAAAAGAAGGAGATTTAGCAGTACCAGATTTAAACTATAAGGCAGTAATTATCAAAACTGTCTAGTAATGGTTAAGAAATAGAAAGGTAGATCAGTGGAACAGAGTAGACATAAAATACACAGTAGTAAATGATTATAGTAACCTTATGTTTGACAAACGTAAAGATTTAAGTTTTTGAGATAAGAGTTCATTATTTGGTAAAAATTGTTGGGAAAATGGAAAGCAGTCTGGCAGAAACTGGGTATAGACCAGAGGTAGGGAACCTGTGGGCTCAAGGCCACACGTGGCCCTCTAGGTCTTCAAAGGCCTCTAGGCCCTCTGACCGATTCCAAACTTCACTGAACAAATTCCCTTAGTAAAAGGATTTGTTCTGCAAAATTTGGACTCAGTCAAAAGGCTACACCCAAGGACAGAGAAGGTCACATGTGGTCTTGAGGCCACAGGTTCCTTACCCCTGGTATAGACCAATATCTTACACCATTTACCAAGATAAGGTCAAAATGGATACATGATCTAGATATAAAGGGAGATATAAGAAAATCAGAAGAACATGGAACATATTATCTATCAGACTTATGGATGGGAGAAGAATTTATGAATAAACAAGAGAGAGAGGATTGTGAGATATAAAATGGATAATTTTGATCACATTAAATTTAAAAGGTTTTGTACAAATAAAACCAATGTAGTCAAGATTAGAACGAAAGCAGAAAATTGAGAAAAATTTTGTAGACAGTTTCTCAGATAAAGGTTCATATCCTTTGGCCATTTATCAATTAGAGAATGACTCATATTCTTATGAATTTGAAAAAGTTCATAAGAATATGAGTCATTCCCCAACTGATAAATGGTCAAAGATGTGAATAGGCAGTTTTTCAATGAAGAAATCAAAACTATATACAGTCATATGAAAAAATGCTCTAAATCATTATTGATTAGAGAAATGCAAATTAAAACAACTTTGAGATACCTCACATCTATCAGATTGGCTAAAATGTCAGTAGGGGAAAATGACAAATGTTGGAGGAGATGTGGAAAAATTGGGGGCACTAATACACTGTTGGTGAAGTTGCGAACTGATCCAACCATTTTGGAAAGCAATTTGGAATTATACCCCAAGACTTATAAAACTGTGTATACTCTTTGACCCAAACTACCACTATTAGGACTATTTCCCAAGGTGATAAGGGAAAAAGGAAAAGAACCTTTATGTTCTAAAATATTGTTTAAAAAACAACTGTGAATGACTAAGTTATTTTGAGTACGAGAAATATTCAAATCAACTACAAAGGCCCTATGATGGAAGATGCTATCCACCTTCAGAGAAAGAACTGATAAATAGATGTATGTACAGTATGATTTTACATCTATCTACCTACCTACCTACCTATCTAATTCAAATGGTGACCTTCTCTGGGGGGAAGGTGCGGGGAGGGGGGGAGGTGCAGAGGGAGGGAGACAGCTCAGAACTTAAAATGTAGGGAAAAAAATTTTTTAAAAAATAATATGTTTAAAAAAAGAAATGACAAAGAAAAGAATTATTGGACTACCTGAAACCCATGACAAAAAACAGCCTAGACTTCATCTTTCAAGAAATTATTAGGGCAGCGAGGTGGTGCAGTGGATACAGCTATGGCCTTGGAGTCAGGAGGACCTGAATTCAAATCCAATCTCAGACACTTGACACCTACTAGCTGTGTGACCCTGGGCAAGTCATTTAACCCTGACTGCCTCACCAAAAAGCAAAAAAAAAACAAAAACTAACAACAACAAACAAACAAACAAAAAAACCCACAAGACATTATCAAAGAAAATTACCCTGAGATTCTGGAACTAGAGGGTAAAATCAAAAGTGAAAGAATCCACCAATCACTTCCTGAAAGAGAACCCAAAATGAAAACTCAGGAATATTATAGCCAAATTCCAGGGCTCCTAGGTCAAGAAGAAAATATTGCAAGCATCCACCAAGAAACAATTCAAATATCATGGAGCCACATTCAGGATAACACAAGATCTAGCAGCTTCTGCATTAAAGGACTGGAGAACTTGCAATATGATATTCTGGAGGGCAAAGGAGCTAGAATTACAACCAAGAATCACCTACCCAAATAAGCTGAGTATAATTCTTCACAGGAAAAAAGGATATTCAATGAAATAGAGAACTTTCAATTATTCTTGATGAAAAGACCAGAGATGAATACAAAATGTGACTTCCAAATACAAAACTCAAGAGAAGCATAAAAAGGTAAAAAGGAAAGAGAAATCTTAAGCTATTCAATAAGGTTAAACTGATTATATTCCTACATGGGAAGATGATACTTATTACTCCTAAGAACTTTCTTATTATTAGGGCAGTTAGAAGAAGTATACATTGAGGGCATGGGCGTGAGTTGCATATTATGGGATAATATATAAAAAAAATAAAATTAAGAGGTGAGAAAGGAATGCACAGGGAGAAGAGGAAAGGGAGAGGTAGAATGGGGTAAATTATCTCACAAAAAAGAGAAAAACAGAGCTTTTACAGGGTAGGGGAAGATGGAGGAAGTGGGGGCACAGGGGAAGCGTGTGAACCTTACTCTCATTGGAACTGGCTCAAAGAAGGAGTAACATACACACTGTTAAGAATAGAAATCTATCTTACCATATAGGAAAGTAGGAGGAGAAAGGGATAAGAGAAGAGGGAGGGGCCTGATAGAAAGGAGGGTGGATTGTGGGAGGTAAAAGTCAGAAGCAGAACACTTTTGAGAGTGGACAGGGTGAAAGGAGAGAGAGAATAGGATAAATGGGGGGAAATAGGATGGAAGGAAATACAACTATATGATAATAGTTTAATTTAATAATATATTATTTTATTATAGCATAATAGCATAATAGTTTATAATTTATTATATAATTATATAATAAATTATAATACAATAACATGTCATACAATAAACAATATATTTTATATAACATAATATAACATTGATATGATATGTTATAATATATTATAATATATAATTATAACTATGAAAAAATTTTACAGCAAGTTTCTCTGATAAATTTTTTTATTTCTCATTTCTCAAATATATATAGAACTTAGTTAAATTTATGAAAAATAAGAACAATTTCCCAACTGATAAATGGTCAAAGGACAGGAAGAGGCAGTTTTCAGATAAAATAATCAAAACTATCTATAGCTACAGGAAAAAATGCTGTAAATCACTATTAATTAGAGAAATGCAAATTAAAACAACTCTGAGGTACCACCCCACATTTATGACAAGCTAATATGGAAATGTTGGAGGAGATGTAGGAACATGGAGACACTAATGTACTTTTTGTGGAATTGTGAACTGATTCAACCATTCTATAGAGCAATTTGGAAGTATGCCCAAAGGGCTATAAAACCACGCATACCCTTTGACCCAGCAATACCACTATTAAGTCTGTATTCCAAAGAGATAAAAAACTAAAAGGAAAAGGGCATATATGCACAAAAATATTTATAGTAGTTCTTTTAATGGTGGCAAAGAATTGGAAAAAGAATTGGTGGAAAAGAATTGGAAAAAGAATTGGTGTCTCTCAATTGGGGAATGGCTGAACAAGTTGTAGTAAGATTGTGACAGAATACTATTGTGCTATAAGAAATGAAGAGCAGGATGCTCTCAGAAAATCCTGAACTTACATGAACTGATGCAAAGAGAAATGAGCAGAACCAGGAGAATATTGTACACAGTAACAGTAATACTGTAAGATGATGATCAATTGTGAATGACTTAGTTATTTTCCACAATACAATGATCCAAGACAATTCTGAAGGACTTATGATGAAAAATGCTATTTGTTTTCAGAAAAAAAGAACTGATGGAGTCTGAATGCAGATCCAAACATACTTTTTTTAAAACTTTATTTTTCTTGTTTTTTTGGGGGGGGTGGTCTTTTTTTTTCACAACATGACTAATATGGAAATATGTTTTGCATGACTGCACCATGTATCAAATTGCTTGCCTTCTTAATGAAGGGAAAGGGGACAGAGGGAGAGAATTTATTTATTGATTCATTCATCTATTTATTTATGTGGGCAATCAGGGTTAAGTGACTCACCCGGAGTCTCACTGCTAGCAAGTATCTGAGGAGGAATTTGAACTCGGGTCCTCCTGCCTCCAGGGCCGGTGCTCAATCCCCTACGCCACCTAGTGGAACCGAAGGCAGAGAATTTAGAACTCAAAAAATTTTTTTAAAAATTTAAAAATTTTTAAAAAATTTTAAAAATTTATATGTAGTTGGAGGAAAAAATAAAATAGATAATTAAAAGAAGGAAGATGAGTTTTTAACAGGCGTCTTTTTTAGGTCAAGTAGGCCTAGGCTTTGTGGGCTGGGGCCAGGGTTCAGGACTGGTGCTCACTCATGCTAGGGGGAAAATGGGGGAAATTGGTAGCTATGTGACATTCATATTTCCTGCTAATGGGAAAAAAGGGGTTTGAGGAGGTTCCTTCTGGTTTTACTCTGACCGTGTTATAGTTTTGGGGTTTTTTTTTGAGCCTTCTAGGGTTTCATCATGTAGTTGGTTCCAAAGGCTACTATATCCCTTACGATAATTATTTCCACCCTCCCCCACCTTCATTTTACAAAAGAAGAAACTAGTCCAGGGGTAAGGAACCTGCAGCCTCCAGGCTACATGTGACCCTCCAGATCCTCAGGCTTGGCCTCTGACTGAATCCAAACTTCACAGAACAGATCCCCTTAATAAAAGGATTTGTTTTGTAAAACTTGGATGCAGTCAAAATAACACACTGGAGGACCTAGAGGGCCACATGTGGCCTGCAGGCCGAAGGTTCCCCACCCCTGTACTAGACAGAGAGCTAAATTTAGAGCAGGATCAAAATTCACAGCCAGGACTTATGCCTCAAATCCAGAGCCGTTTCTATTGCATCGAATCACCCACTGTCTCCTCATCAAGTTACTTCACCCCTTATCTCTCGCTACTTTGGATTCTTTCCATATCGCTTACATGTGCAGTATGAGTGCACGGGCCACAAGCACTTCCAAGATGGCTGCCGAAAGGGGCTTGAAGATATTAATTTAACAGGCCTTTGGTTAGAAAAAAAAACCAAACACATTTATAGGCCCTTTCGGGAGACAGAGAGACTGGCAGACCGCTACGTTATTGTTTGTGCCAGGTTTCCGCCCCCACCACCCCCTGTCCAGCATTTTACCGAAGCCCCTACCTTCTTGGTCCTTTCGCATCGAAGACCTACATGTAGGACGGCAGTGGTCACGTGTAGGACGGCAGTGGTCACGTGTAGGACAGCAGTGGTGTGAAGTCCACCAATTGTCGCGAGCTTTGCTGGCGCTAACTCGTTTCCCATTGGCTCTTCACGCGCTCCCTCCCTCCCAAGCTGGGTGACGGAAGTGAGGTAACCAGGAGACTGGGGGGGAGGGGAAGAGGGTTTTGTCTCTCAACGGAGGCCTGCGTATCCCAGTCAGATGGGGAAAGTGACTGGACTAGGAAGTCGGTTTGGAGATTTATAGAGGGAAGGGAGTTTAGGAACTAGGACGGAGGACTCCGAGGCCCAGAGAGGGCAAGGTCCTAGCCCAAAGTCACACAGGAGGAAAGTAGCGGAGCCAACACTCGAATCTGGAGCCTGTCACTATTTCTGAGCTCCTCTTCCCACCTGACACTGCCTCTGGGGGCAGCGTCGCCATCTCCTCCTCGGTCTCCTGCGCTGACCTTCCTTCCCACCTCTGCTTGGGGAGGCTAGGCAGTCTGCCACAGCCTAGCAACAGATGAGCCCTCGCGGTACCCCCAGTCGCGGTCATTGTCCCTGGGCTGAGGGGGAGGGGTGCGCGGAGGGCCAGGGCTCATCCCAAATTGCTTGTAAATCATGATCTGATTAGGAAGTGATATATTCATCGGGGACTCTGGCATCAGACTTATTCGCGTATTGTGACAAAATAAGTACTGTTTACTTTCGACCGTTTTCTGTGAATTCTAAAGATTTCTTCCACCTTAAAGGCTCCAGTGGAATCTGCAGGACTGGGGCTTGCCCGCTAAGAGTATAAAGGCATGCTAAGTTAAGTTGATTTGCCTGTGAAAGAAACGCTTCCATTATTCATGTCAGAAGCCTGTCACATCAAATTGAGGGAGTGGAGAAAATCCTTTTTTATCTACATTTAGAACCAAGAAAAACCAGCCATTGAGCCTTGAATTTCAATTGGGAGAAAGTCAGTCTGAAAGCAGGGTTCAAAAAAAAAAAAAAGTGGGCATTTGTCTAGTGTTGGCTGAAACTTCTTATATAGCTAGCCAGAATGAAACTTCTTAAAGCCAGCAAGTACTACATCCAATCTTGATGTCTTTCATGTGTAAACGTGTCAAAAGTAGTTAAGCTGATTCAAATTTAAAGCTCTTTGGATTTCTATTCCTGGACTTTTAATTTGTTTATTTTAAAGGATTTCCCCAATGCATCTCTTTGCTCTTGAAAATTTGATGAATATATTTTGTTTTTCAAAGTTCGGAGATTTTGTAGTGTGGATTGGGAGATGAAAAGCAGGCTCAGGGATGAGAGAAAACAGAAGATAGTGAAGGCGAACTCTCTGTACACTTGTCTCTGTGTAAATATTATTTCCATATATGTATGATGCACACAGACATCACTTAAAATGAGAAATAAGACATTAGAAGAATTGAACTTCTGAATCTGAAAAGATTATTCCTGTGGACATAAAATGTAGTTTGTTGGATTGTCTTTTTTCTTCAGGAAATATTTTTAGTGCCTACAAACAAGAATGGTTTCAGCTGAATTTGTAAATATTTGAATATTAATTTAAATGTCTGGTAAACACAAACTAGTGGAGAAAATTTATTTTTATATTTGCATAGTGGAAACTCTTGCATGCTTTTCACTCTCACTTCTACCTTTGAGAAGAGGCGTGGTTTGGCATGGTAGAGTAAAAAGAACTCTCATCTTGGGGTCAAGAGCTCTGTGTGTGAGTTTCTGCTCAGACACTTATAAGCTCTGTATCCTTGGACGGGTTATTTGTTTTGAACCTCAATTTTCTCATCTATAAATTTAAGGTGGATTAGATGATCTCTAAAGTTTCATCCAGTTCTAACAGTCCATGGATGCACTGTAATGTAACATGAAATCATTGAAATTCCTGCACTGGAAGAGATATTAGATATCATCACTTATAGGAACTTTGTTTTTTAATTCAGCAGATTAAATCTTTCCAAAAAGTTTTTTGATGTATCTAATATGTGCTGCATACTAGATAGTTGATTGCATTAAATTGTTAAGTTGGATGTTTCTGCCAAAAGTGATATTCTTTTGTGTGTACTTTGCTTTTTATTTGTCTTTATAAAATATCTTTCAGTATGCTGGGAAAAAAAAAGGCATTTAACTCTAGCTTCTATACTTGTTACCTATTAAGACATGGTAATATTCACATCCTTGAAATAGCTCTGCCCAATCTTGTGAAGAACATTTTAATGCTTTCTAGAAACTCTTACCTTATCTCTGTTATGATGCATAGTTTTATGAGGTCTGAAAACCCTGACTAAACCATTACTACAGTTGAGGTGGGCTCTTCTATAATACTTTATGGTATAATTAAATTTTTATGCTAAACTGAAATTTATGGCTAGGGAAAATTGTGAAGTTCTATCAAATTTTACCTCTTGGAGTGGCCATAGATACAGACAAGTTGTTGTTCTGTTGGAGCAGTGAATTAAGTAGAAAGGCAGTTGTCCTGTGGAGGGTAGTAGCAAGACAAGAATTAATGGCATACAGAGTAGTATTTTGGTTTGCTGTCAGTGATGTTATAATCTCCCCATGTGAGTGTTAATGAGGAATCTATAAAGAAAAAAGGATATATGTTAGGGAGACTATTTATAGGCAGGAATTTAGTAAGACATTTATTTAGAGATGGTTTTGCTGATTTTGCTATTTGCAGTTGAAAAAAACCACTAAGGGGAAATGCTCAACACTGTTTCTCTTACCTGGCAGTTTGTAGTTAAATCCAATATACCAATCCCAGGAGGTAAACTTTTGTATGGAAAAGAAATTATAGTCTCAGTGCAATGAAAATGAAAAATGGTAATTTTCGAGTTTCTAACTGGTCCTGCCTTTTTACTGTTTATTTCTTTGCAAGATATTGAATATAAAATAAATTAATGTAAAGGTGATGTTAACATGTAACCTATAACTCAGATATCTTTCTTTGACCTATAATTGGGGTATTTCCCATTCGTTTAGGTAATATTTCATTTCCACTGTCATAGAGAGGATTGAGAATAGCAGTTGAATGCAGGAGTTTAGATCTTGGCGCATGTGGTATAGTATGGATCAAGATCCCTGTGGGCTGCATGTTGACTTAGTTTTAAAATGTAATATAGCTATATTTTATTGTATTTTTATTTATTTTGTTAAATATTTCCCAGTTACATTTTAATCCCGTTTAGCCTGCACTTGGGAGTGTTGTGGGCTGTATGCTGGTGATTGTGTGTTTGGCACCTCTGGCCTAGAGCACTGAGAAGTTAAGTGACTTGACCAGGGTCACACAGCCTTTACATGTCATTGGTGGGACTTTAATCCATTCCTTTATCCAAGGCCAGCTTTTACTATGCCCAGCTGCTTCTCCTGCCTTCACTTTAAATTGGGAAACATCACAAATGTGTAGTAGCCATAGCTCTTTCATAAGTGTAATCACTTTATCTTTATCAGGTAATGAATTTGAAGAGCTTACTTTCCCTTATTTAGAATACTTTGTTTTTCACAAATATCTACCAGATATGAAGGTTGCAGGACGATTTTTAAAAAATGATTTTGCTCCATCCTTATCATCACTGAGAAAAATGACATTTTCTTCTTTTAGTACAAATACCTATCAAAATGGTTTGGTGCAAGAAAGACACAATAAAGCTCTGATATCATCATGCAGTTTGTTAAATTTAAAATGCCTTCCCTTTCATGGACTGTTTTTAATAAAGTTGATTATTTTTGTAAACCACTTGAAAAACTAAATGTAATTCACATTCATCTTTCCTAGTATAAATGGTGATTTGTGAAACAGGCAATGTGACCAGATTGAGCAAGGGGCCACATTTGCCACTAGTGTTTGTAGAGCTAGCTGTGTTTTAACCTGGCACTGGTTGAGTTCTTTTGTAGGAGAGTTAAATCCAACTCTCCTACATGATATAATTTTTAGTCTGTAAATTATACTGAAATTTTATTATGATGTGAAATAGCTGTGGATAGGTTTGCAAAGCAACAAATCTTCTCTACCATCAGTTCCTTTAAAATTATATTGGTAAATTGTTTTTATATCACCTTATTCCCAAATATATTCCTTTCCCTCCTTGCCCCCCACCACCACAGAGAGCTATCCTTTATTATGATGAATAAAATAGAAAAAAGAAAAATAGAAGAAGTTGAGCATAAATAACTAACAAAGCAACTGTGTATAGTAGCATATGAAGTTTTCAGTATCCATAGTCTCATAGCTAGTTCTTTCTAGAGCCTCCATTTTAAGGAGAAGGACTAGGCCTGCCTTGTCTTTTTTCCTCCCCAGGTAGTGCTCCTGACTCTTATTATCCTCCTGCTCTGGAGGGTATCTGCTCTCCCCTTTTTCAGTTCTTTTTAATGTGCTATTTTATTAGAATGTAAACTCCTTTAGGCCAGGAATTGTCTTTCTGTTTGTATTTATATTCCCAGTGTTTAGCACAGTGTTTGGCATGTAGTAAGGGCTTAATAAGTGGGCAGCTAGGTGGCACAGTGGATAGAGTGCCAGGCCTGGAGTCAGGAAGACTCATTGTTGTGAGTTCAAATCTGGCCTCTCACACCTACTAGCTGTGACCCTGGGTAAGTCACTTCACCCTGTTTGCTTCTGTTTCCTTATCTGTAAAATGAGCTGGAGAAGGAAATGGCAAACCCCTCCAGGATCTTTGCCAAGATCCCCGAACGGGATCATGAAGAGTTGGATACAACTGAATAACAACAGCAGAGGGGCTTAATAAATGCTTTTTGACATGACTTAGTATGCCATCTGTATCCCAATGGTAGTTAGGTGAAGAGGGTAGAGTGCTAGGCCTGGAGTCTTCAAACTCTTCAGTTCAAATCCAGCCTCAGACACTTCCTACATCTGTGACCCTGGGTGAATCATTTAACCTCTCTCTGCCTCAGTTTCCTCAATTGTAAAATGAGTATAATAACATCTACTCCTCAGGGTTGTGAGGATTGAATATGATAATATTTGTAAAGTGTTCAGCACAGTGTCTGGCATGTTGTAGACACTTAATAGATGTTTGTTCCTTCCTTCCTCTGCAAAGAAGAGAGGGTGGTACATTCTCATCTCGTCTTCAAGGCCCATCTTGGTCATTGTAATTACAGTACATAACATTCATAGGCTCATAGATTTTAAGGTCATCCAGTCTAGCCCTCATATTTTAAGGATGAGGAAATTGAGGCACAGAAGTTAAGCAACCTGTCCAGGGTCACAGTTAGTAAAAGTGTCTAAAGCAGGATTTGTACTCAGTTCTTCTTGACTCCAAGTGTAGTGCACTAGCCCCTTCACCATTCAGTTTCAATTATTTTGTTCATTCTTTCCATTTATTATTGTTGTTAGTTGTGTTTTTATTTTCCTGGTTCAACTTACTTAGCATCAATTCATATCAGTCTTCCCAGCTGTACTATGTTCTTCTGCACCAAGGAACTTCTAAGTCACTTATTCTGAAGCCAAATACAGCCCATGGAGGCCTAGTACGTTCTTGAGCAACTGTAGCCTCCAAATGCACAAACTATCCTAACATCAAACCTGCCACAATGAAAATATTCATCTCTTCTTCCTGGATAGTACTCTAGAAAGATATCTCTTATCCCCTTACATTATAAGATTCCCCTCCCCCTTTTATTCTCTTGGTTCCAATTTTGTCCTTCTACTTTCCCATTCTCCCATAGTTAGCCCTGTCTTGCTGAGAGACCTATCTTTCCTTCCTTCACTGTTTGCTCATGGCCATGGTTGGGGCACCTTACCTACTCCCTTGTCTTCCTCCTTTCCCCCGTATTCATGCAACCTCCCACATTGCAACTCCTTTCCGTAACAAACATTGATTCGTCTGTAAGAGGTCAGGGAATTCAATTTAGTCCATGGAACATCAACTTCTAAGTCTTCCATCTTAGCTTCTCTGAATTCTTTTTTTAAAAAATCAATCAATCAATTAATTAATTTTTAGTGTTCAACAACCACTTCCATAAGATTTTGAGTTCTAAATCTCTTCCCCATCTCTCCTCTCCCCTCACCCTAAGACAGTGTGTAAATTGATACAGGCTCAACATATACATTCATATTAAAACTATTTTCCCATTCATCATATTGTAAAGAAGAGTTAGGACCAGTGGGAGAAACCAAGCTTCTCCAAATTCTTTAAATTCACCTTACATCTTTAGACCCTTATATCCTTTTTATTCCTCAGATAGTTCTTTGTTCTTTTACCACATGAGTCACTCTCTGTTTTAAATAAATGACCCGTAAAGGTAAATAACTGATTTCATCATTTACTCTTTTCCTGATAATTAGACTTTTTAAAGTTGTGCTTCTGTTGCTTGGGGTGTTTTCAAGTCAGATAATCTGTTCATGCCCATGTGTCTCTCTCTCTTTTTTTTAAAGCTGAGATGCCTCAAATACCTTTTGGTGAAAGTCCCTCATTTTTGAGGTTAATTAGGCTTGCATTTGTAGGGTGTGTCATTTTTGGGTTGCAGCTTACGTGCCTTAAGTTTTTGGAAAAATAGTTCATTCCCTCCTGAGGATTCTCATAAAAGCAAAATGATCTTGTGTTATTCACATTTCTTCACAATTGAAAGTCTTTCTCATGGCTGCTTCTGAAATTAATATTTGTCATTGATTCATTTAGTTTAAACACTATGTGTTTATGGGTTTGAAGAGCTGGGATTTATTTCTGGTAGTGATCTGTAGATTCAGTTGATGTTTTGTTACCCTTATTAATGTTTTAAACATTTTTTTTGGTTTTTCTTGCATTATGGTATTCAATTTTTTAAAAATTTGTCATGTTCTGAGAGATCTGTGATTGTTGTTACCTCTACACATTCTGTCTTCAAGATAAATTTCTTTAGCTTGTGTAGAATTTGTGTATTTTTAAATTAACGTCTCTTTTATCATGAACTTGACATACAACAAGCACGAGCATTTCAGTATACAGAGAACAAAGTATCATATATGAAACTGAACTTGTTAAATATTTTGAGCATATATTAAGTTTAACATACTACGAAATTGCCTTCCTTGTCTCTATACCCCTAATGAATTTCCTTATGTTTTCTTTTGTGTATTTTTAATGTTTTATGAATGCTCTTTTTTTCTTTCTTCCTTTTGTTTCTGTGTAATTATCAGTACCTACTCCCACCCTCAAAGAAGCCCTCTCTTAAAACAAATGGGTATAGTCAAGCATAACAACTTCATACACTGGCCATGCCTGAACATATTTGTCTCTTTCTATTCTGTATTCCTATTCTTTCAGCTCTCTGGCAAGCGATCAGAGTTCTGTTTCATCATCAGTTTTTTGGAATCACAATTGGTTATTGTACTACTCAGAATTTTTAAGTCTTTCACAGCTAGGTTCCCTTTGCATGAATATTGTCATTGTATAAATTGTTCTGCTTCTGTTCACTTTACTCTCCATCAGTCATTGTATATCTTCTCAGGTTTCTCTGAATCTGTCCTTTTCTTCATTTCTTATGGTGTAGTAATATTATATTACATTCATATAGTATGATTGTCAGCTGTTCCCCAATTGATGAATACCCACTTTGCTTCCAATTCTTTGCTACAACAGAAATTGCTGATATGTACAGACAGGTCCTTTCCCTCTGGCTTTGAAGTCTTTGAGGTATGTTCCTAGTCTTGGGTCAAATGGTATGAACAGTTTAGTGACTTTTAGAGTATCTATCCACACCTCCCTCTTTCCTCTTTTTCCTCATCTTTCCTTTTACTTTTGAGAAAATTGAGGACATTTGACCTAAGCTCCCTTTTCTCCCTTACTCATGCTTTCAAAGCCTCTTGATTTCATTCCTATTTCTCTTCCTTTCCCTCAATCTCTGACAGTGAAGTAACCTTTCTCTTTACCAAGGTTAACCCTTTAGTCATTTGAAATTGCTGTCTTTGAGGTTAACCAAGAATCTCTTAATTGCCAAATTTGAAGATTTTTTTTTAAGGCCATTGGGGTTAAGTGACTTGCCCAGGGTCACACAGCTAGTAAGTGTCAAGTGTTTGGTCTGAGGCCGGATTTGAACTCAGGTCTTCCTGACTTCAGGGCCGGTACTCTATCCACTGCGCCACCTAGCTGCCCCTGAAGATTTTTTTTGCACTTCTTACTTTTTCATTCTGTCTGCTGCATTTGACACTGTTGACCATGAATTCTGAAAACTCACTTTTTTCTGGGTTTTAGTGACCCTATTCTCTTGGTTATTTGTTTACCTAACTGTTCCTCCCTTTTTTGCTGGCTTATCTTCTGGTATTACACTTACTTATCTGGATGTTTGCCAAGCCTCTGTCCTGGATCATCTTCTCTACTTTCTTCCTTGGTGATCTCTTCAGCTCCTATGGATTTACTTATCATTCTATGCAGATGACTCACAGATCTATATATCCAGCCCTAATTTCTCATTTGTGCTTTAGTCCCAACTCATCTAACTCAGTTGCCTGTTAGGCAATTTATGCTGTATCATAGCTAGATTTATAGCTGGAAAGGGCCTTTAAAGCATAGTCTAATCTCCTCCCCTCGCATTTTGCAGATAATGAAACTTGAGGCACTGAGAGGTTAAGAAGCTTGCCCAGTATCACACAACTAGTGAAGTGTGAGGCTCACACCTAGGTCTTCCTCTCACATTGAACTCAACCCTTTTCAAATTTCCCTCTTTCTGTTGAAAGTAATATCTTCTTTCTAGTTTTCCAGATTCTTAACTTCTCCATTGGTCAGTCAGTCAATAAACATTTATTAAGTGCCTAGTCAGTAAACATTTATTAAGTTCCTACTATGTGCCAGGCACTGTGATAAGTTAGGTGGCGATACAGAAAGAGGCAAAAGACAGTCCTCACCCTCCAGGAACTCACAGCCTAATGGGGGACACAACAAACAAACAAATAAGTACAAACAAGCTATCAAACTATAGATATAGGATAAATAGTAAATAATTAACAGAGGGAAGACACTAGAATTAAGAAAGGTTGGGAAAGGCTACCTATAGAAGATGAGATTTTAATTGGGACTTGTAGTAAGCCAGGGAAGCCAGGAGGCAAAGATGAGGAGACAGAGCTTTCCAAGCATGGGGGACAGCCAGGAAAAAATGCCCAGAGCAAAGAGATGGAATGTCTTGTTTGTGGAACATCCAAGAGGTTAGGCTCACTGGATCGAAGGAACACGTGGCAGAAATAAGTTGTAAGGAGACTGAAAAGGTAGTTGGGGGGCAGGGATCTGGGTTAGGAAGGGCTTTGAATGCCAAATAGGGGATTTTTTATTTGATCCTGAAGATAATACAAGGCCACTGGAGTTTGTTGAGTGTGGAGTGTGACATGGTCTGACCTGCAATTTAAGAAAATCATTTTGGCAACTAAATGGAGGATACATTGGGGGTGGTAGATGGGGACTTATGTCAGGTAGCGTTGAAGTTTAGGGATGCTGGAACCCCAAAATCACGACAGGAGGGGTCCTGCCTGAATGAATTCGACCCAAGTCTTCTTTCAGCCAAAGACAAGGTTTATTAGAACATCCACGTCTGAAAAGCAATTGGAAATACAAGTCTGGAGATAAGCCAGGTTGTTAGGGTAGGATGGGTAAATTTGAGAATCATCAGCATAGATACTTCAATTCATGGGAGTTGACAAGGTCACTAAAATCTAAAATCTACTAAATGAAGTGAGAGAAGGGAAGAGGGCCCAGGATAGACCCCTGAGGGACTCCTAGGATTAGAGGGCATGACTTGAATGAGGATCCAGCAAAGGAGATTGAGGAGTCATCTGATAGATAGGAGGAGAACCAGGAGGGAGTGGTGTCTTGATATATAGAGAATATATATCTTGATATATAGAGAAAATAGTATTAAGGAAAAGATGATCAACTGTATGAAAAACTGCATAAAGCTCTATCTCATCACTTGTCTAATCTTGCCATTTCTACATACACCGCATACCTCCCATCCAACCCCTTCTTAGTGCTCTCTTAACTATCACGTTTGTTCAGGCCCTTATCACATCTTGGCCTTGATAATGACTTCTTAATTAATCTAGCCTCTCCAAGCTACCCTATATACTGCTACTAAAGGGACTTTCTGTAAGTGTAGATATGAACAGGCTGGTTGCCCTCTAATCGGTCAACTCCAGAGGCTCTTTACAGCTTCTAGGATAAAATAGGGATTCCTTTGTTTATCTTTAAAAGTCTTTCACACCCTTGTCCCAACCTATCTTTCCAGCCTCTGTGTATATTATTCCCCCTCCCTTACTCTGTAATCCATCATAACTGGCCTTCTCTCTGTACTTCACACAAGATACTACTATCTCTTGTCTTTTTGCACCGGCCACCCTACTCCTCACCTCCATATCATAGAATCCCTCTCTTTTGCCATTTCCACACAATGCTACCACCACTCTGCCGTTATTCCCACTTCCTCTTCACCGGAATCTTGTATTTTATCCCTGGAACCACCCTGGGCTTTCATAGGTGAATTTCCAGCTCATTTTGACTGGAACTCTATGACACTACTGACCATCTCCACACCATACCTTTGACCTCTTACACCTTCCAGCTCTCCTTTATATATTGTCTTCATTCATTATAATGTAAACCCATTAAGGGTAGAGACTACTTTGGTTACTATTTCTATATCCAGCATTTAGCACAGTGCCTGATATGCTTAAACAAACACTTTATCTAAGACTTAGCTCTAACTCTACTTTTCATGTAAACCTTTCCAGATCCTCTTAAATTCAGTTGCCCTTCATCTTTTCCTCCCTCCCACACTATCTTATTGTTAACTACTTTGTATTTATTCTCTTTATTCTCTATGCACTTATATATGTACTTGTCTCTTCCATTAGAATATAAGCTCCTTGAGAGTAGGGATTATTTCATTTTCTATAACGTCAGTGCCTAGCACAGTTCCTGGGACATAGTAGATGATTAATAAATGTTTGCTTATTGATAGTTCCATATTGCTTTCCAGAATGGTTAATCCAAATTCACAGCTCTACCAACAGTGAATTAATGGGACTTTCCTCCCATGGTCCTTCTAATGATCATTTTCCATTTTTGTCATCTTTTCTATATGATGGGTGTAAGGTAGAGCCTCAGAGTTATTTTAATTTACATTTCTCTTATTTTTAATGATGAGGTGCATTTTCATTTATTGATAGCTTGCATTTTTTGGGGGGGAAAACTACCTTTTCATATCCTTTGACTATTCATTTATTGGAGAATGGCTATTATTCTTAATTATTTGTATCAATTTCTTATATTTCTTTGCTCGTGGACCTTCATCAAAGATATTTGCTATAATTTTTTTTCTCCACTGTATTTTTTCCTTTCTAATTACAGTGATTTTGTTTGTGTAAACCTTTTCAATTTTATGTGATCAAAATTGTCCGTTTTATCCTTTTATGATTATCTCTTTCTCTTTTTTGGTTAAGAACTTTATTCCTATCCATAGCTTTGAAAGGTATTTCCTATTTTCCTCTAATTTGTTTATGATTTATGACCTTTTATATTTAGGTGATGTATCAATTTGTAGTTTGTTTTGGAATACAATTAGGGTTAGGGTAAGGTGGTGTGAGTTGTTGGTTTATACCTAATTTGGACCAGACTCCTTTCCAGTTTTCCCAGTAGTTTTTGTCAAATAGAAAGGCCTTAGCCTAGTGGTTGATATCCTAAACTATGATACTAGATCACGTGCTCTTTTAATACTGTTGGCTTTTGTTTCTTCTCCATTGATTTTTAATTAGTTTCATTTTTGTGTGTGTTAAATCTGTTAATCTTTCACAACTCCCACTTTTTTGTAATGTAAAATAATAAACTTTCTATAACATGTTTTTATTTTTTATTGTTATATATTCATTATTATATCATATACATTTAATCCAATGAACATCTTTACCTGCATCTGTTGCTTCATCTATTTGCAACACAAAATAAGATGATTTTACTTTCTCAGTCGGTGGCAAAGCTTTTTAAATACATGGGCACATTTTCTTTCCTGCTTTCTTATCTTTAAGTAAAACCATTCAAAGCCAAAGTTTCAGTTGTATCATTAACTTCGGGTAGCACCAATGTTTCTCTTATTCTATAAGGCACTTTATTCTTTGTAATTTTTAAGCAACTTTATATGATATAAGCAGTACTTTTGATTTTATAAATGGAATTTTTTAAAAATTTGATGTTTATTAAAAGCATCATATTTTCTCTGGAAAAATTCACTTGCCTGGGTATTTATACATATATATATTTTCAAGATGTCATTTCAGTTTATTACATTTAATGCTATTGGCCATTAAAGCACTCATACAAAGCAAACATAACTGTCTTTTTCCTCCACCAGTATTAGTACTTGTGAATAGCAGTGATAAATACAAATAATAATTTAAAAAAACTATTCAGTAAGACAAACCAACAAATCAAGCAAATTTGACATTACATATAGGATTCAATATCCAGAGTCCCTTATTTCTTTGCAAATAAGAGAAGGTACATTCTCATATCTCTTTTCTGGAACCAATTTTGGTCATTAGAGTTTCACAGCATTAGTTTAAATTTTTTTGTTATTTATATTCTTTCCATTTACATCATTGGAGTTGCTGTGAATATTTTTTTCCAAGTTCTGCTAGCTTCATTTTGCCTCAATTCATCTAATTCTTTTTGTGATATTCTATATACTCTTCATGTTTATTGTTTCTCATGGCACAGTAATATTCCATTACTTTCACACAGCATAATTTAGCCATTCCTCAATGAATGGTCATGTATTTTGTTTCCAGTTCTTTGTTAAAAAGTGCTTCTATAAATATTTTGGAGCACGTAGTTCATTTTAAAAAATTGACTTTCTTAGAGTGTATGCTTGATATCTCTGGGTCATAGTATATCAACATTTTAGTTATTTTCTTGGAATTGTCTTCTTTTTTAACTGACTAATGCATAATAGGTTCTTAATAAATTTTTATTTACTTGATGACTGTTGTCTATTATTATTATTATTTATTTGATAAATATAAACATGAACATTTCATTACACAAAATAAGATAGAAAAAGAGGACAGTATTTGACACTATAAATCTTTATTATATACAACTTTTTTTAAGTATATATTAAAGTCAGTAGTTTCAACACTACTCTGTTTGTCTATGTTATTTTCTGAACTTGTTTTACTCTGTACTCTGTATTTCCTAAATGTTTCATTGACAATATTTTCTTTCTTTCCTACTTTTCTTTATATCTCTTCCTCTCTATTCTTCCGGGCCTTCAAAAACCTGCCATATAACAGGTAAGTGTAGTCAAGCAAAGCAAATCCACATTTGCTCTTGATGAAAATGTGTAGCAGTTTTCACCTCTATTTCATTACCTCTATGCCACGAGATGAGAGGCATGACTCATCATTAGTCTTCTGGAGTACTGATTGGTCATTACATTGGTCAGAATTTTTAAATCTTTCACAGTTGTTTTCCTTTTCTGTGTTGTAGTCATTGTATAAATTGTTCTCCTTGTTCTACTCACATCACTATCAGTTTACAAGAGCCCTCCCAGATTTCTCTGAATCCACCTCTTTTGTAATTTTTATGACATAATTATATTCCATTATATTTGTATAATATAATTTTTTCAGCTTTCCTCCAATTGTTGGGCATTCTATTTGTTTCCGGTTTTTTGCTAAAACAAAATGTGCTGCTATAATTATTTTTGTACATATGGTTTGTTTCCCTTTTTCTTTGATTTCATTGAGGATATAATCTCAGTAGTGGTATTGATGAGTTAAAGGATATGCATAGGTAGGTAACTTTTGGGGCATAGTTTCAAATTGCTTTACAGAACAATTAGATCAATTCACAGCTCCACCAACAGTGTATTAGTGTGCCTATCTTTCCACAACCCTTCCAACATTAACTGTTTCCATGTTTCGTTATCTTTGCTAAGTTGCTGAGTGTGAGGTGAAACCTCTAAGGTGTTTTAATTTTACTTTCTCTGGTTATTAATGATTTGGAGAAATTGTTTATAGTGATGTTCACAATTTGAAATTTATCAGAACTGTTTGTTTATATCTTTTTATCACCTATCCATTGGGGAATGACTTTTGGTGTTATGTTTATATTTGTTCCCTGTGTCTTGGTCATCATTGCCTTGTGTTTGGTATAAAAACTTTTCCTCCTGGTTGACAGCTTCTGTTTTATGTTATCTTGTCATTTCTTACAGCATAATAATATTCCATTACATTCATATCTATTATTGTGGAATGGTGCTTGGGTCAATTCCTTGTGTATTTTAACTATTATCCTTGTTTTTATCATGTCTGATCTAATTTTTTCCCCTACTTTACCTTTTCCTTTCTAATTCTGTCTATATTGACTTTATTCATGCAAAAGCTATGTATGTAGTCAAAATTGTCTACTTCATACTTTATGGTCTTTAGCTTTTATTTTGTCGAAAATTTTCCCCAGTCATGGATGTGGAAATTACCTGATTTCAATCAACAATTAGTATTTTGCCTCTGATCTGCACTGTCTCCATCAAAGTCCATGTTATCTGGTAAGGCAAGCCTTGCATTGAGCTTTTCCAATCTGTGAATCCTCTCAGATGCAAAAACTTCCTTCTCCTGTGTTATCCTCTCTGATGTATGAACTTCCTTTGTTGCCAATCAGTTCTGCTCAATGATCCACCAGATCCCTGGAATTCACAAAGTGGCCTCAAGCCTGCACATGTCCATCTCAGATCAACCCTCATTTACCTAAGGTCAAGAAAGAGGAAACACCAAAGTGACAACCTAAAACCCTGGCTTAGGCTGCTTAGACAGGACAAGTGCTTTAGCTGTCATCTGTCCTTCAGGTTGCCATTTCTTCTGGAATAGAGAAGAGTCAGCTCTCTTAGCCCTCTAAAAAGTCTCAGCATTACTTGATTCCATCTGTGCGATTTACTTTCTTTTTTAAAGATCTATTTAGTCATTGGCTCTTCCTTCTTAATTGTCGGTAAGGATATACTTTGCTCTCTCAAAAAGTGCTGAGCCGTACTTGGTTGGCAAGAAGCAGCCAGTGAGTTTGGCATCCCCAAGTGCCAAGACCCTTGATGCTGAGATACTCATAAGTGGTGGGCCAGAAGCATGGAGGTCAACTCTGCATATACCCTGTTCAGTCTCCATTACAAAAATAAAATATTGATGATTAGTGGTTAAGGAAGAATTATGAATAGCAATATTATGAGTGACCTCACTGTTGTGAGAAACTTTGTCCTGAAAAACAAGCCCACCTCTCACCATAATACTATGGTTGTTATTTTTATAAATTGAAAAATTATGAGAGATTTTAGCAATATTGTTTTCTACAACCCATATACTTTTCCTACAATATATATATTTTCTTGTGTGTTTAAGATTTTTATGTTTTTAAAAGGATTATGATAATATTTTCATTTTATTTGAATAAAAGAACTAAGAAAATTATGTATAGATTATTTTTGAAAAGTAAGTGTGAATTTTTTTTTACAAAGAGGAAAGTGTAGATGCATGGAATTTGAAAGCCATTGCCTTAAAGTAAATAAGGTCTTTTTTCATATAATTTCAAAGCAATGCTCCACCATTCTGAGTTTGTGATACCTAATGTCTTTACATCATAATGCTATACAATTTGATTTAATCGTTTCAATTAAACAGCACATCTATTGATAAGATATCCTTAAATAGTCACAATATTGTGTAGGCAAAACAAGAATGAGAGTTCGTAGTATAGTAAAAGGGCATTAGATTTGGAATCAGTGCACCTGGGCCTGGCTTTGACACTAACTGTGTGACCTTGGACAAGTTCCTCCCCCTCTCTGGGACTCAGTTTTTCTTTCTGTGAGGGAGTTGGACTATATGCTCTCTAAAGTCCCTTCCAGATGTAAATCTATGTTCTTATGACCAATTTAGTTTTTTTTTCACTTCCCTATCAATTGGCATGATATAGTGTATTTAAGGGAAAAGGGCATAGACATTGTAGCTGTAAAATAAACAGAAGTGTCAAATGTTGCAGAAATGATTGAGACAACCTTTTTGAACCAAGAAGTCCAAGATATATTAGAATTACAACTTAAAAGCTGGCTATATTCTGGAACTCTCTTTATAAACTTGAATTTCTTTATAGGAAAATTAGACTGACTATCCCTCAATGTCTCTACTCATACATATACATATGAGTGTGTAATTAAAATAAATAAATTGTATGTAGAATATACATATATAGAAAAATTATGTACATGCATCTATTTCATTTAATTTTTTTCAATTAATGAAAATCTATCTTCTTTCCCTCCCACTTCTCCTCTTAATGAAAAAAAAAAGAAAAACAAAAACTTTGTAACAAATATGTCTAGTAGAACAAACATTTTCTCAATGACTACACCCCAAAATATATATACATTCTGGATTCTGCACCCTGAATCCATCATGTTTCTGTCAGGACTTAGGTATCATGCTTCATCATGAGTTCTCCACCATCATGGTTGGTCATTGTTTTGAACAGATTTCTTAAGTCCTTCAAAGTTATTTGAACTTTTATACTTTACAGTATTTTTATCTTTGTAAATTGTTCTCCTGGTTCTGTTCATTTTTCTCTGCATCAGTTCATACAAGTCTTTTCAGGTTTCTTTGAAACTGTGTCCATCATTTCTTTTCTTTTTTTTTTTTTCCTTGCTTAGGCAATCGGAGTTAAGTGACTTGCCCAGGGTCACACAGCTAGTAAGTGTCAAGTGTCTGGTCTGAAACTGGATTTAAATTCAGGTCTTCCTGACTCCAAGGTCGGAGCTCTATCCACTGTACCACTTAGCTGCCCCCTGTCTATCATTTCTTATAGCACATTCATGTACCATCATTTGTTCACCCATTCCCCAACTAATGAAAACCCTTTTAGTTTTAATTTCTTTGCCACTACAAAAAGAGCTGCCATAAATATTTTTGTACATATGGGTCCTTTTCTTCTTTATTTAATCTTTGGAGTATAGATCTAGTAGGGGTTATTATTAATGATCTGGAACATTTTTTACCACATGGCTATTGATAGTCTTGAGTTCTTCCTCTGAAAACTGCCTTTTCACATCCATTGAATATTTATCAATTGAGGAATAGCTCTGATTCTTATAAATTTGATTCAGTTAGAAATGAGAACTTTATTAAGGAAACTTACTGCAAAGGTTTTTTTTTCCCCATTTCCCTCTAATTTTAGCTAAATTAGTTTGTGCAAAAGCTTTTATGTTTTATGTAACCAAAGTACCTATTTTACCTTCTGTGATGCTCTCTCTCCCTTGTTTTGTCACTAGCTTTCCCCCATCTTTAGATCAGATAGGCAATATATTCCTTACTCTTCTAATTTGTTTATAATGTCATCCTTTTTTTCTCAGTAATATACTCATTTGGAACTTATCTTGGTATAGGGAAAGACCCCAAGTGTAATGAGGAGAGGGCTGTTCATTGTGTGGCTTGCAGTGAGGCAGAATAGACATCTCTAGCCTTTTCTCCCCCTCTCCTTCTCCAAGGGAGACTTTCTTTCCTACCAGTAGGGGAAGCAGGAAGTTGGGGCTGAAGGCCACTTTGCTCTCCTTAGTACCTCCAGAGGAGGTACTGGGCTAGGATTATATCTGTCTGCTTCCTTAAATATTACTAGTCTAGGGAGTATGATTTAGAAGTTCAATATAACTTCTAATTGCATTGTCATTTCTGAGTGAAAGGGGATCCCCAAACTCTATATCCAAGACTTGACCCCTTTCCCACCAAATACCACTTCTAAATGAACACATGTAGTAAATAGCAAACAAAACCCACTTATCCAAATTAGTAGCAAAACAGAAATCAGAGGTCTACATAGGAAAATACATACAAAATAATACAGAGTGAAAGAATTTTTCCATTGGCAGTGAGATAACTCAGCTCAACCAAGAGAAAGCCTTGATCACACCTAAGGGGAAACTCTCCACATTCTCTAGTGTAGCAAGCTGGAGATGGAAGCATAATGAAGCCTACCAGCTCTTTCCATGTCTTTCCAGATTCTTTTTCTTCAGCAACCTGAGCTGGGGTAGGTCTCTTCCATCTTCTCTCTCAAAGCTGGCAATTGCAAGTATGTGAAGCGACTCACTACTTGAAGAGTACTGAAGAGTAATTAAAGCTTGAAGAGTTCTGAAGGGGACTGGTGAAGGATGGAGCTCTTTCACCTCTTTCACAGGGCAGGGTCTTCATCTCTACCAGAAAAGAGAGTCTCATATCAGTGGGCTTTGAGACAGGGGTTACGTTTGTATATGGTGTGAGATGTTTGTCTATACCTAATTTCTGCCAAATTGTTTTCCAGCTTTCTCACACACAAGTTTTTGTTGAATGGCAAGTTGTTATTCCAATAGCTGGGATCTTTGGGTTTATCAAACATTAGACTACTCTATTCATCATTTATTTTTCAATATTGTATACTTAATATGTTCTGTTGATTGACCTCTCTATTTCTCAATCACTACCAATCATCTTGATGGTACTGCTTTGTAGTATAGCTTGAGACCTGCTACTGCTAGGTCCCATTCCTTCTCATTTTTTCCCATTATTTCCCTTGAGATCCTTAAATTTTTGTTCCTCCATGTGAATTTTGTTGTTTCCCCCCCTAATTCTATAAAGTAAACATTTTGTAGTTTGATTGGTTTGGCACTGAATAAGTTAATTATATTGTCATTTTTATTATATTGGCTTGGCCTACTCATGAATAATTAATATTTCTCCAATTATTTAGGTCTTTCTTAAATTGTGTATAGAGTATTTTGTAGTTTATTTATGTAGTTCTTATGTGTGTCTTTGGAGGTAGAATGTCAAGCATTTTAAACACTTTTTAGTTATTTTACATAGAATTTCTCTTTCTGTCTCTTCTGCCTGGTATTTATTGATAATATATAGAAATGTTGATAATTTATGTGGATTTATTTTATATGTTGCAACTTTGATGCAGTTGTTAATTATATAATTTTTGTAATTCATTCTTTAGGTTTTTTAATTAAACCTTCATATCATCTGCAAAAGCTGATATTCTTTTTCATTGTTTATGCTTATTCCTTCAGTTTCTTTTTCTTGTCTTATTGCTGTTGCCAGCATTTCCAGTACCATATCAAATAGTTATGTTGATAATAGACATCTTTGCTTTTACACTCTGAGTTCATTGGAAAAGCATTTAGTTTATCCTTATTGTATATTATTCTGGATCTTAATTTTGGATGGCTAGATACTACTTATTATGGAAAGATCCATTTATTCTTATGCTTTATAGTGTTTTAGTAGGAATGAGTGTTTTATCTTGTCAAAAACTTTTTCTGCATCTGTTGATATAATAATATGATTTCTATTGTTCTTGCACATTACCTCCGCTTCCTTCTTGTTTATATAGTCTATGACTTTCACACCCCAATTATATATGATTTCCCCATTCCTTTTCATTACCCTCCCATTCCTTTTCTCCTCATTTTTCTTTGTTTTAAGATCAAAATATTATTAGTGCTGTTATTTATCCTTCGATTTCAAAGAGGACCAGTGACATCACAGGGTGATGTATTGACTTGTGCATGAATTGGATTTAAGTAAGGCAGAGTTGTCATCAAAATCCGGTGGCAAGACAAAAGACAGGATGACTGGTGATGGCCTCAGATGCAGTGAATGAACTTGACATCCTTGATGTCTAACAAAACTCTAAGCTCACCACAGGGTCTGCTTCAGCCACCTTTGTGGCCTTTAGGACAAATTGTTCTCATGTGCCCATTCCACTGGGGAAGTCTTCATGTGCTTGGGGTAGACACCCCCTCTCCACCAACTCACTGCTAGGTTTGAGGCCTGTAGGTTACCTTTAACTTGGTTTAGCACACCTGCTGAGACAGTTTACTAGGGTGTGGCCACTGCACAAGCTACAGCTTCTTGGAGCCACAGCTGAGAGTTGGGTTAAAAAGTACTCCAAGGCCTTCTAATCTTCTTATACTCCCTCTCTAATGACTGTTGATAATAGGGCTCTCCGGAGACACACATATCATCTCTCTATATTACAGTATAATCAGTTCATCTTTATTTAGTCTCTTGTGATTGACTTTTTAATGTTTCTCTGGACTCATATTTATATTTTGAAGTTTTTATGCAGCTCTGTCATTTTCACGAGGAATGCTAGGAAGTCCTCATTCATTAAAGGACTGTTTTTCTCACTGTAGGAGTATAGTCAGTATTGCTGGGGTAGTTATATTTGGTTATAAGCCTATATCATTTGTCTTCTGAAATATTGTAGTCCAGGGTCTCCACTCCTTTATAGTACTGGCTGTTAAATCACATGTGATTCTTTTTTTTAAAATTAATT
>NW_020954930.1:410798-444199 GCF_900497805.2 Vombatus ursinus | reverse complement strand
TATTTTTAGTTTTCAGCATTCACTCCCATAAGCTTTTGAGTTTTAAATTTTCTCCCCCTCCCTTCTCTTCTCCCTCCCTAAGATGGTGTGCAATCTGATATAGGCTCTACATATACATTCCTATTAAACATATTTTCACATCAGTCATGTTGTAAAAAAGAATTAGAACCATTAGGAGGAACCACAAGAAAGAAGAAATGAAACAAAACAGAAGAAAAAAAGAGCAAATAGTATGCTTTGATCTGCATTCAGACTCTATAGTTCTTTCTCTGGATGTGGATAACATTTTCCATCATGAGTCTTTTGGAGATGTCTTAGATCCTTGCATTGCTGAGAAGAGCTCAGTCTATCAAAATTAGTCATCACACAGCATGGCTGTTACTGTGTACAATGTTCTCCTGTTCCTTCTCACGTCGCTCAGCATCAGTGCAGGTTTTCCAGGTTTCTTTGAAGTCTGCCTGCTCATCATTTCTTATAGCACAATGGTTTTCCATTACATTCATATACCACAACTTGTTCAGCCATTCCCAAACTGATGGTCATCCCCTCAATTTCCAATTCCTTGTTATCATGTGTAATTCTTACTGTGGCTCCATGGTACTTGAATTCTTGCTTTCTAGGTGATTGAAGTAGTTTTTCACTGACCTGGAAGCTCTGGGTCTTCATTATCATGTTCCTGGGAATTTTTAGTTTGGAGTTTCTTTTAGGAGGTGACTAGTGGATTGTATCTTTTTTCTCTTTTCTTTCTAGTCCTAAGAAATTTGTGCAGTTTTATTTTATGATTGCTTGAAATAGTATGTCTAGGCTCTTTTTTGACGATGTTTTCCTGATAGTCCAGTGATTCTTAAATTGTCTTTCTTTGACCTGTTTTCTAGGTCAGTTTTTTATGAGTTGCCTTAAATCTTCTTCCATTTTTAAAAGTCTTTTGACTTTATTTTAATATTTCTGTTATGCCATTGATTCATTAACATCTAGTTGGTCCATTCTAATTTTCAAGGAGTCTTTTGCTTAAGTAAGGGTTTGTATTTGTTCTTTCAAGCTGGTAATTACTTTTCCAATTATTTCTTTCATAACTATCATTTCTTTTACCATTTTTTCTCCAGAACTTTCTTTTACTTTTCTTTTTTTTTCATCTAGCACACTCATTTCATCTACAAAATCTAAAACTCTTAATTCATCTTTTCCAGGAATTCTAGTTAAATTTGTGCCTAAGCTGTGCTTTTCTCTGAACCTTTGCTTATAGATACTTTTGAGTCATTTTCTTCTTCTAGGATTGTGTCTTGAATGTCTCTGTAACCATAATAGCTTTTCCTTAAATTCAATTTCATTTTTATTTTTAGCTTCAAATTCTTTCTCTCCTTCTATCCCTTATCTATGTCATTGAGAAGGCAAGAAATACAGTACCCGTTATACATTCAAAGTTATGCACAACGTATTTCCTTATTAGCCATGTTCCCCCCCCCCAAAAAAAAAGAAAGAGGAAAAAATATGCTTCATTCTGCACTCAGAGTCCATCAGTTCTCTGTCTGTAGGTGGGGAGAATTTTTCATCATGAGTCTACTTTGTAATGGATCATTGAATTGATCAGAGTAACTATATCTTTCACAATTGGTTATCTTTATAATATTGCTATTACTGTGTAAATTGTATTCCTGGTTATGTTCACTTCACTTTGCATCAGTTCATATAAGTCTTCCCAGGTTTTTTGGAAACCATTCCCTTCATTTATATTTTAAATTTTTTATTTTCAGTTCCAAATTTTCTCCCTCCCTCCACTCTGCCTGGATCCATTGAGAGGGCGAGAAATACAATAATATTATATATATGCAGTCATGCAAAACAGATTTCCACATTAGCCATGTTATGAAAAAAAAGCAAGAAAAACAAAGAAAGTGAAAAAATATGCTTTAATCTGCACTCAATTATCAGTTTTCTCTCTGGAGGTGGGAAAGGATTTTTCATCATGAGTCATTTGGAATTGTGGTAGATCATCGTATTGATCAGAGTTACTAAGGATTTCACAATTGATTATCTTTACAATATTGTTGTTACTGTGTATAGTGTTCTAGTTCTACTCATTTCACTTTGCATTAGTTCATAGAAGTCTTTAGAGGGGGGTGGGGAAGGGGTGTCTGGTCTGAACTTGTCTTTTATGCCATGCTGCTGCTTTCACAGCTCACTTAAGAGCTTGTAAGTTTTCAGTGCTTCCAACATGATGTGATTTGAGGAGAAGTCCATCCCCTGCCCCCCTGGTTCAAGCTCTGTTGCTTATGTACTTTCCTCTCCACTGTGGAGCTGTGACCTGCAACTAGGTAATGGGTGACAGAGCTGCCAAATGGCACCTTATCCTACACTCAATTCCATTACACAGGTCACCTGGGATCTCTTTTTGGCCAGGTGTTCAGTACTCTTATGGTCAGTAGATGCTGGGCTATTCTCCACTGCTGTTGCCCCTGGTGCTGCTTCTGCTGTTGCTCTGTGTTCCTAGCCATCCCCCATCCCCTTGTCCACAGACCTGTCTGTCTTCCTAACCTGCCCTGGGCTGGTAAAGATGATCCACTGTGTCTTTTTCTTGGCTTTCTTGTTCAGGATTCAGTTTGGCACACTTTCTGTTGTCATTGCGTAAGAGATTTTGAGGGAGCTGTGGCAAAGTTGATAACTCTCACTCTTCCATTTTGACTTCTCCCCCATAATAGCTGGTGGTGGGATATTTTTGTTGTTATTTGCTCATTCTTCTAGCCTTGCTTCCTGGCTTCAGACTTTGTTTTGGGGCCAAACTCTGAGCACTTCTAGGGCAAATATCTTCGTCATATTTGGTTCTGCTTTTTGCCCTCTTGCACCCTGCTGCTGCTTTTTCAGGGTTTTTAGTACTGTGTTATTCAAGGATCTCAGAGTTAGCTCATAATAGTGACCTGAAAGCTTTCAGGATACCCAAAATTGTCAGATCTGAGGTGGTCTGAGCGTTGTTCCCCTCTAGTCTGAGCTCTGCTAACTCCTGACATAAATTTGGGATTGAACACCACAACTGGTCTCATTCCTGGTTGGAGCTCTAGTATACTGTTGCTGGACTAAGCCACTCTCAGCCAGATGGCAGGCTTTAGCAGGTCCAGAGTGGCAGAACTGGAGGTTCCTTTTAGTCTGGGGTTCTTGTCTGGGTTATTCTTCAAGATTTAAAATGGGCTAGGGACTGGATCTGGAATCTTGTTCTGCTCCCTAGGTCAGAGCTACACAGCTGCTACTTTCTTGGGTACTTATTCCTTACTCAGTACACAGCCTTGGGCCTCTCACCCTCCCTCCCCCCAATTGCCTTGGACTTGCACTCCTAGGTGCATTTCCCCTCCTCGATCTGCTCTGGATCTGTAAGTCAGCACTGGGCACCTGTTTCTGTTCTTGTACAGAGTCCAGCTGCTTTCTGAGATCTGGGACCTCTTCTTCCTGGGCACAGCAATGGGAAGGCACTCATTCAGTTTCCATTCAGGAAAATTCTGTACAACATGCCCCTGGCCAGACTCTGTCCACAGACTTCTGTCTCCCTATGCTGACCAGATTTGGAAAAATGACTCTTATGATTTTTTTTCTTGGATTTACTGATCAAGATTTGGGTTGGTGCACTTGCTAGAACTCTATGGAGTCGTCATAGTGGACAACTTGGCTGTTCTTTGTGTTACCCTGCTACCTCGGCTAGTCTCCTATTTATTATTCTATTTTAACAGAACTCTGTTCTTTAATCTTCAAATTATTTTAAATAATTCTAATAGAGTATGTTTTGAACTGAAAATGGAAATTGTAAATGTGTAAGGTGTTAAATATTGTAGGATTTATGTTCTAAACATTTATCTTAGCATCACTAATTAGGATATGACTCTATAGAGATTTTAAGCAAATTAAAAAGCTGTCTTTCTGGGATAGCTTGAATTCAGTCTTGCTTAAAGTTGGATGTAATATCTATAGCTCTCAAACTCACCCATAGGGTAGTTTGAGTAGGGTAATGGAGCAGCCTCAGAACAGTTTTCTGATCCATTATATAACCTGAGCTGTATATGCATCAACTTGTTATTACAAACATACCTTTCTAACCCCCACTACTTGATCTGTCTTTTGGGGCTGGGGTCAGAGGAGGGGGGTAAAAGATACAGATGTACCACAGCTGCTCTCTTGTGTACCTTCCCAGTGGATCAACATGCAAGAATACAGGGTAGACTCCCACCCAGGCAGATACTCACATATCTATAACAGCACCATTTCTTGTTTATTACAAGCTTACCTAAGTCAGTTTCTCTTTCCATTGACAAACCCAAACAAAACAAGGTTGTTACTGGTCTTAAATCCTATCCTTCTTAAATACCTCACCATACTTCCTCCACAGAAAAAATTGGCAATGTAATTATTTGCTAAGTAGCTCACGTGCTCTGTAGCACTGCTGGGTTACCATGTCAGTCATAGGCTGATGGACTAAATGACCTCTTGAAGTCTTCCTACATTGTGATGTACTTTCATTTGCAGGCAAGCTTTCCTTCCATTTTTTCTTTAAATTCACTGCTATCATTATCCTTTTTTTGGTCACATAATCACACCTTTTCACTGATATCCCTCTTCCCCCACCCCCAATTAAATATAATTACATTCTGCATAATAGGGCTTAAAAAAACCTATTCATGTAAAACACAGGACATATTTCCCTAGCCATCTAATAATCTAGGATATGTTGCTTGGAAAATATCTTTAAAAAATAGAATGTTTTTCTTGTTCAACATCAGCTTTATTTATCTAATCATATATATTTCTTCCATACTTGGAAACTTTGAACATTAATATTTCAATGGCTCCCATGTAGAGTACTGCTAAAGATTTGTGAGTTCATTTACATGTTTATCTACTCTGTTCTCCCAGAGAGTTGGACTGTTCTTCCGCTTGATGGTTAGAATGAATTGGATATTTTGAACTCATCCATCAGACTTGGAAATGATCTCTTAATTGATGAGGGTGTTTAACAGTTAATTGAACATTTCTGCTTTGAACTTTCATTATTCTTAAGTGCAGAAATAGCATCGTAGAAAGAAAGACAAAGAAGAGTGGATCATGCACAAATTCTTTCCTACAAGTTTTTAAAAAAAAAAACTTGAGAATTTATGAATATTTAGTTGTAGCATAACAGCTTTATTTGTGTACTTTCTGGGGATTGAGCAGGTTGAGAAGACATGTTAAACCTTCTGTGGTCATGCACAAATGAATCATATGGATGTGGTATTTGGTATTTAGTCATAGTCATTCTCCTCCATGTAGTGATATAATCTGGATCTGCAGACCCCATCAGCTTTCTAAGATGGTGTCTCTTCATGCTAGGCAGCTGCTTCTAGGAGAATTGTGATGATGTGTGAGAGAAGTGCCTTGGAGAGAGTGGAGCATGTATCAGTATTCTTTAACTGATTCTAGATGGCCTACCATGTGGTGGTTGTCGTTGTTCAGTCGTTTCACTTGAGTCTGACTCTTTGTGACCCCATCTTGGCAAAGATACTGGAGTGGTTTGCCATTTCCTTCTTCAGCTCATTTGGCAGATAAGGAACAGGGTTAATGGACTTGCTCAGGGTCACACAGCTAATAAGTATCTGAGGCCAGATTTGAACTCAAGAAGATGAGTCTTCCTGACTTTAACACATCCTGGTGTGTTAATGCCTATAACACATACTGGTGGTATGATTCTGGGCAAATTACTTTAATCTTTCAGTGCCCCAGGTAGCTCTCTAAGCTTGAATGTTGCTGATCTGCATTGGTAAAGGGAGTTTCCACACTGGGAGTTCCCACTACCAATGAAATCACAGGTTTAGACCAAAACCCCAAATCCTAAATGTACATAGTAGGCACTTAATGCAGGTTTTTTAAATTAAAAAATTTTTCTTGGTAGGAAGGATATCTTGTGCCTCAGTTCTACTCTCTCGCCTTGAAAATTTTTTTCCATACCAAGAGATTTATCACTGTCATTGCAATACTTAAGAGGGTCTCTGATTTTGTTTGTGTGGGAAATTCCAGTCTTCATATCACAACCTTTATATAATTTAGTAGAGATTCTTAGAGAGTTTCTATGGCTAAGACTTTTATCACCCTGTGGCTAGTTTAGTGATGAACCTTTCTAGCTAAGTGACTAGCCTTAGCTAGTTCTGGCCTGGTTTTCATATGGACTGTTACTAAATCTATGACTTATTATTTTTTTGTTTGTTTTGGAGAAACAAAAAAAAAACAAAACGAAAGAAGTGATAATGGGCCAGTGAACTAAGGAAGAAAAGAAAAGGTAGACAAAATCATCAATTGACAATTAATAAGTGTTTGTTAAGTACCTACCACTATGCGGGGCACTGGAGGTACAAAAGGAGTGATGTAATCTCTATGCTCTCTCTCTCTTTTTTTTTTTAATTTGAATATTTTATTTTTTCCTCAATAACATGTAAAAACAGTTTTTAACATTTGTTTTTTTTTTATTTTGAGTTCCAAATTCTCTCTCTCCCTTTCCTTTCCCTTCCCTGAGATGTCTAGCAATTTGATATAGGTCATACATGTGCAATCATGTAAAACATATTTCCATATTATTCATGTTGTGTAAGAAACACAAACCAAAACAAAAAAATAAAACCACCAAAAAAAAAGTGAAAAATAGTGCGTTTTGATCTGTGTTTAGACTCCATCAGTTCTCTCTCTGGGGATGGATAGCATTTTTCATCATGAATCCTTTGGAATGGTCTTGGGTCAGTGTGCTGCTGAGAATAGCTAAATCATTCACAGTTGATCATCCTACAATATTTCTCTTACTGTGTATGATCTTCTTCTGGTTCTGCTTACTTCACTTTGCATTGGTTCATGTAAGGTTTTTTTTTTTCAGGTTTTTTCTGAAATCATCCTGCCTGTCATTTCTTATAGCACAATAGTATTCCATCACGATCATATACCACAGCTTGTTCAGCCATTCTCCAATTGATGGGTGTCCCCTCATTTTCCAATTCTTTGCCACCACAAAAAGAGCTACTGTAAATATTTTTGAATAAATAGGACTTTTCCCCTTATTTGATCTCTATGGGATACAGACCTAGTAGTGGTAAGCAATCTCTGTTCTCAAAGAGTTTTCATCTTAACAGGAAAGACAAAGCTAGATAGATTGATAAAATATATACTGAAGAAATTTTAAGAGAATAAATACAAATAAATACAAAGTAGCTAAATACATTGTAGTTAAGGAGTCGGGAGATACTGTTGGAGAAATCAGGAAATGCTTCTTGTAGAAGGTGGTGCTTGAACTGGGTCTTGAAGGAAGAAAAATTCTCTGAGATGGGGGTAAGGAAGAAAATGCATTCCTGTCATAAGGGGCTGCCAGTGCAGAGGCATAAAGAAAGGAGATGGAGTGCTATGTAACAGAGAGACAAAGACAGAGTGATAGAGACAGAGAGAGACAGAGAGACAGAGACAATCAGGTTGAAAAGATAAATTGGGGGAAATGTTGTGAAGGGTTTAAAAGCTAAAGAGAGGAATTTATATTTAATCCTAGGGGCAATAACTAGAGTTTATTGAGTAGAGGAGTCATGTGGTCAGATCTACATTGAAAGAAAATCACTTTGGTAGCTTTATGGAGGATAGGCTGTAGTGGGGAGAGATTGAAGGCAGGGAGGCCAGTTAATCGGCTGTTGCAATAAAATAAGCACTAGATGATGAGTGCTAGAGTGGTGACCTTGGAAAGTTGTTGGCTTCTTTCTAATTTTCATTGAAGAGACACTGTAATAGCTTTGTGCCTTACTCTTAAGACCAATCCTGGCTGCAGACATGAAAGAATTTAAGGTTTAGAGTTTTTAGAGTTAAGCCTTGGTGCTGCAGGGCCCACTCTCTGATAGCCTAGTTACAGCTTGCTGACAAACATGTATTTCCTCCCTTCTCTTACTCTCCACCCACCCTTCCACTCCTACTCCTTACAGTGTTGATTTTCTATACTGTGTTGCTGTTCTTGTATAAACTGTTCTCTGAATTCTACTCACTTCACTCTGAGTCAGTTTATACTACCTAGGCTTTTCTGAAATTGCGTCTTTTGTTATTTCTTACAAAGCAGTAACTTTCTATTATATTCATATACCATAATTTGTTTATAGCCATTCCTCATTTGGGCATCCCCTTAGTTTTTAGCTCTTTTTTCGCCTGCCTTTTACTCCCCCTTCAGGATCAGGAAATTTGTTTTTCTTGTGACTATTCACTCTTCTTACCTGTCTACCCTGTCCCCCTCATCCCAATCCCTGCTTATTTTCCTATTAAGTTTTATGAATTTTTACAGCAAACTATGTGTTCAACTTTTCTTTGTCCAGTTGAGCTAAGAGTCAGGTTCATCTGATGCCCACTTCTTTTTGCCTCTTTCTGACCTCTCTTTTTCAGTCTCCTTTGCTGGATCTTCATTCAGGTCACACCTATTAAGCAGGGTGTACTCAGGTGCTGTCCTGGACCCTCTTCTCTTTTCGCTGTATGTTATTTTCCTTGGTGATCTCATCAGCTCATGTATATTCAATTATCATCTCTATGCAGATGATTCTCAGAACTACTTATTTTGCCCTAACCTTTCACCTGACCTCCATTCTCACATCTCCAACTTAATGTCCAATAGACATTTTAAGCTCAATGGGTCTCAAAATAAACTCCTTATTTCCCTGCCACCCCTCCTAACTTTCCGATTATCTTGGAAGGCACCATCATCCTCCCAGGCATTCAGAATTGCAACCCAGGTGTCATCCTCTACTTTTCACTCTCTTACACCTCCCCTATATCCAATCTATTGCCAAGTCCTGCCAATTCTACCTTTGTAATATCTTTCCTATACACCCCTTTGTCACTTGTGGCACTTCCACCAAGCTGATGTAGGCCCTCATCACTTTCCTCCTAGACTATTGAAATAGCCTTCTGGTTCCCCTCCATGCCTCAAGTTTCTCCTTACTTCATTCTATCCTGCACTCTGCTGTTAAACTGATCTTCCTAAAATGCAAGTCTGACCATGTCATCCCATTCTCCTGCCTCCCCCCCCCACAAATAAACTTTAGTGGCTCCCTTTTACCTTTAGGATCAAATATAAAATCCTTTGGCTCTTTAAGCACTCCATAACCTGGCCCCTTCCTACCTTTCCACTGTTCTTATTCCTGTTTCCCTCCATGTAGTCTCTATGATCCAGTGACATTGACTTTTTTGCTGTTACTCTCACAAGAAGCTCTGTCTCCTACCTCTGTCCTTCATTCCTGGAATATTCTCCCTCCTAATCTCCTTTTTCCCCGGCTTCCTTTAGGTCTCAGCTAAAATACCAGTTTCTGCAAGAAGCCTTTCCTGATTTGCCTTAATGTGAGTGCCTTTCCTCTGTTGATGATCTTCAATTTATCTTGTATATATCTTGTTTGTACGTAGTTGTTTGCAGGTTGTCTCTCCAGCATTAAACTGTGAGCTCCTGGGGAGTAGGGACTGTTTTTCGCTTTTCTTTGTACCCCTAGCTCTCAGCACAATGCTTGGCGCATAAGCTTGTTAACATCTTCCTCTGTTCTTCCAACATACTCCAGTTATGAGAAATAGCAAGCTGTACCTCATTCTTCCTTCTTTCCATGGTATTGTATTCCTCCTTTTTTTCTTCTCTTCTCTTTCCCCTCTTAAGACCCTCAGAACAGAACCAGTCTCTCTCCAGGAACTCTGTTTTTCTTATCTAGCCCCCTTAATACTTTTCAAAGATACTAAAATTTTGAAGGGACATTTGTTTCTTCTCCCTCATTAGAATGTTAGCACTATATATCATCATTCACCTCCATCCAGTTGCTTAAATAAATTTAGTTTTCTAGGTTTCTCTGTTCTCTTGTGTTTGTATTTCAGTGTGCCTATGCAGCTTTGGTCTTTTAGTAAAAAATGCTTGAAAGCCGTCTTTTCCATTAGAGATGCATCTTTTTTCTCCTGTAGGATTGTACTCAACTTTTCAGGGTAAGTTATTCTAGAGTGTATGCCTATCTCTTTTGCTTTTTGGAATATTGCATCCCAAGATCTCTGATTTGTAGTAGAAACTTCCTGGTCTTGTGTGATTCTGACTATGGTTCCTTTCTACTTGACCTCTTTCTGCATACTTGCAATATTTTTTCTTTTATGTGGAAGCTCAGAATTTGATATTACTGGTACTTTTCCTTTTGGAGTTCCTTATAGGAGATCATTAGTAGATTCTTTCTACTTTTAGTTTCCCTGGGTAGTTTTCATTTATGATTTTTTTAATCGTGGTTTTTAGGAAGTTGAATTATTCTTAGATGATCTTTCCTTGACATGTTTTTCTCATCATTTGTTTTTTTATATCAGATATATTATATTTTCAATTTTTTTCAATCTTTTGATTATGCTCATATATATATATATATATTTGGCAAGGCAATTGGGGGTAAGTGACTTGCCCGGGGTCACACAGCTAGTAAGTGTCAAGTGTCTGAGGCCAAATTTGAGCTCAGGTCCTCCTGACTCCAGGGCCGATGCTCTATCCGCTGCACCACTTAGCTGCCCCTGTTCTAATGTCTCTTGATGTCTTGTGGAATCACTGATTTCTGTTTGGCTTATTTTAGTTTTAAAGGACTCCATTACTTGAGTAAGGCTTACCATTTTCTCTTCTAGGCTATTTATTCTCCTAACTCTTTCTTCTAGAGATTTTATTTGATTTTTATGTTTTCATTTCTTCTATTCATTTAGAAATTGTGAAAAATCTATTTTTTTCTTTGAGTCTCTGCTTGTAGTTGTTATGGAGTTACTTGTTCCTTCTTTGGTGGAGAGAGAGAAGGGGATCTCTAGATCTATAATACTTTTTAATACTGATTGAGGTCTTTGATTTATTCATGTCTTCATAATCCTTGAATTGGGGCTTGTGCCAGGGCCAGGCTCTACCCTTTGTTGCATTTTGTGTTGGGATGATTGGCCCTGCCTGTTCCCATCCTGGATCATGTGGATTCCTTCATGGACTTTCCAGCTCCTGGTATTTGGGCTTCTTGGATCTTTGAGGTTCAGAATACTGAATCTTTAGGGCCCTTCCTTGTATCCCAAGACAGAGTGTAAAGGACAGCAGTACCCCTGGGCCTTGAATATCCTAGTGTGGGTGATGTGGCACTACTGCTGGCCATTATTTTACCGCCCCCCCCATAGAATTTTGCACATTACCAGTCTACAGACTTTGTCTCTGGTCGAGCTGGGAGGCTACCCTTTGCTGAAGTTGGCTTTTCTGGCAACTCCTTTTCTGTTGCCATTGGGATTCTAGCTGACCTCTTATGTAGTCCTGGGATGGAAGAAATCACTTAATCTAGTTTCAATTGGATTACTTCATCATTTTTCAGTCTGATATGAACCTCAGGGTTTTGCTGCTAGAGTAGGTATGTGGCTTCTGGGCAATTTGCTTCCTGTTTGAGTAGCCTTCCTCAGCCTTTTTCGGGGACTAAGCTTGAGGGCAGGGACCATTTTTTTTTCCTTTGCATCCTCAATGCTTAGCATAGTGCCTAGCACACATTAAATGCTTAATAAACGCTTATTGACTGAATGACAGCCTGACTGTCCTTGAGCTCTAGGCCTTGCTATGTGTTTTTTGACCTCTCATTTGCTCTGTTCTGCCCACCTGGTCCTCTACATGTTACATGCTGACACACTGCTGCTCCCTCACCTTTCATGTTCTTGCTAGCATATTGCTTATCTACTTGGAATTTCCTGTTATCTGTGCCCAGGACCTCCCCTGAAAGACTGACCTGGCCCTATGGGTTGAATCTCGGTTGTGACAGAAGTAGGTTAAAAAGAAAGATTTAAAAGAAAAGATATGTCATTAGTATATTAAGAGGAAAGTGATTTTTGTGGAGAGGAGGAGGAGACAAGTGAGGAAGACTAAATGTAAAGAAAGTACTGTGGATTCCATGCATTTGTATGTGGATGTATAGAGAAGCAGCCTGAAAAGTGCCCAGAAACGGCCTGCATTCAAGGTTTGTCTCTTATGTGGACTGGCTGTGTGACCCTGAGCTAGTCACTTCACGTCTCTGGGCTTCAGGCAACTCTGGGTTCCTAAGTTGTAAAGAAGACACTGATCTGCAGTGATAGAAGTTCTCCCAGGAAGCTCCCTAATGAAATCCTAGGTTCTTGCACCACCCCATCCCTTCATTATGCGTAGAATTGTTTCTTACGATAACCCTGTGATGCCAGTTTTACAGATGAGTAAACTGAAACTCTTAGAGGCTAAACAGTGGTACAGTATAAAGAGTGCTGGGTCTGTAGTCACAGAATTTGCATTAGATTCTTTGCTTCTGTCACTCACTGTTTGTATGGCTTTGACAAGCCACTTCCCTCTTTGGGACTCAGTTTCATCATCTTAAAAATGAGCACGTTAGACTAGAAAATCTCTCATGTCCCTTCCAGCTCTAAATCTGTGACTCTGTGACTTTGCCAGGGCCACATAGCTGGTAAGTATGTTGTGGCAAGGTCTGCACTACTCCAGCTCCAGCACTTGCTTCACCGTATGGTGCCGCCTCTCATGCATGTAGAAGACCTTAAGAAATATCCTTGAGGAAGTCTCCTGACTCCCAATGGGCTTTCTACTGTCATAATTATAACACATTTATATGGCAGAAAATGCTTTATAATACTTCATTTGAATCTCAAAATAGCCTTTTGATCTAAGCAGGGCACAGACAGGGTATTTTAATTTAATTTAAACCATTAAATACTTAAATTGCAGCAAGACTTCTTGGATGCCTTGTATTTTCATTCTGTTTCACAGAGCAGGAAATAGAGGTTTGAAGAAGTTTAAGGACTTAGAGCTAAGTGAATGGAGCTGAAATTTGATTCCCCAGTTTCTCAAGTTCATATCTGGTGTTCTTCCCATTATATTCAGCTGCCTCACCAACCATATTACTACACTTATTGAGATGATGGAATTAGCTAAGGATCATTCTGGAGCATGGGACAATTATAAGATGAGGGAATGGAGCTAGGTGAGGTACTGCACTGGAGCTTTGGACATTTGGCGACCTCAAGTAACTGTACAGTAGGGAAAAGAAGGGTACCAGGAGGTGGAAATAATAGGAGATGGGAGAAACTCAAAGCCAGATACCACCAGGAGTCCTTTCAATGTTACCTCTGGCTCACCTGGACCGTGACATTTGATGTTACCTAGCCAACTGCTTAGCTCCAAGATGGGGAGGAAGGCAGTTCCTCATTAGCATTCATTGGCATCAGTACTGTACTAGGAGTGTTTTTTTCTCCCTAAAGCCTCCCCTGAAGAAACTTGAGTTGCAGAATAAGAAAACTCTGGGCAAATGGTCAAAATGTTATTCTTATGGTACCACAACCAATTAGCTGTACAAGAAATATGTTAGGTAACATTCAGTTCTCTGACCAAAATGACATTGCAGAGAGATGAAGATGTCTGGCTAGCTACTTGGATTTTTGTTTTTAGATCATCACTGTAAGATTACCACCTTATCTATAACGAAATAATCTATTTACAACAGTCAGTGTTTCAGAAAGCTCCTCGTTTTTCCAATCTTTTCTTGATCTCTAAAAAGAAAAACATTCTCGAGCTCCCTCTGCTGGATTTACGGTACAAGCACAAGGCTATGAATATCTGCTCTGCTTTGGGAAGGGTCGCCCTCAAAGAACTAACTCTTCCCTCTCTTCTTCCCCACCATCCAGGTACTGTTTTTGGTAATGTCTTGTTTAGGTTTTCAGACTTTTCTGGCTTACGGTTATGCAGTGCAAACTTTGAGGATTGCCTACTTCCACTTCCTTCTGTATTCTGGGGAGTCAGTCACTATGACGACTAAGTGCTTGACTTAAGTGCTGACCA
Source organism: Vombatus ursinus (assembly GCF_900497805.2). Classification (NCBI taxonomy): domain Eukaryota; kingdom Metazoa; phylum Chordata; class Mammalia; order Diprotodontia; family Vombatidae; genus Vombatus; species Vombatus ursinus. Next base: position 430,362 of record NW_020954930.1, on the reverse strand, counting down.
TGTGCCAGGCACTGTGATAAGTGCTGGGTTTATAAACACAAGTTGAAAGGAAGACAGTCCCTGCCTTCAAGGAGCTTACACTCTAGTAGGGGAAGACAATGCATGAAAAATGGTGTTTGTGTGGGAGAGATGGTGGTACACAGCGAGGTGGGGATGGCTGGCCTGGACACTTTCAAATGGAGGATGTGAGAGGACCCATTTAATTAGAGGGAGAGACGCAGGGATGGAGGGTGCGGTCAGCATGTGCATTGTAGTGCTGGAGTGAGACTTCAGGATGAAGATCTGGAGCATGGCAGAATAAAATGCACAGTGCAGCCTAGAGAATGAAACTTACTTTAATTTACATCCATATTCTGGGGAAGTCTGGATGCTAGTTCCATTGCTGTTCCTGACATGTTTTATGATCATGGACAAGTCACTTCTCTTCTCTATTTTCCTTATCTGTAGGATAAGGGAATTGGATGAGATGATCACCAAGGTCTTTTCCAGCTCATTCACTCAGGCTCTATTAATCTACTCATTGAAATGTCAATAACAACAGCATCAAGAAACATTTTTTGAGCATCTGCTACATGTACAGCACTATGCTAGGGTACTGGTGGTGATACAAAAAGCTAAAAGAGATATGACCCCTGTCCACAAGGGGTTCCCAGTCTAGTTGGGGAAATAGGATGTATACATTGAGATAAATAGCAGCACCAAACATTATATGCTGAATGTCAAATGAGTACAATATAAAGTAGAGCTCTCTAGGACACCAAAGGGGAACAAAATAGTTGTAGGGAGTAGAACCAGGGAAGGCTTATGGAGGAGTTGGGCCTTGAAAGATGGGTCCTACAACTTAGATAGAGAACAGGAGAGCAAATAGCTAGAGCTGATAGAACAGGGGGATAGAACTGCCTGAACAGAGGCATGGAGGTGGCAATATAGATGGTGTGTTGGGGAGCATTGAATGGACCAGGAATTTGGTTTAAAGGGATATAGTGAGAAGAAAGACTGAAGAGGTGGGTAGGCATATGGTTCAGGGCTTTGAAAGACAGACTCAAGAACCAGACCTTTATTTTGTAGACTATAAGGAGCATTATTCTCTGAACCTTGTCCTGAATTTGAATGTACAACAAGAAGAAGAAACTTAGATTTCCTCCCTTCTCCTGTTTCACAACCCAGGGGACTGGAAGCAATCTTCCAGTACATCATATAGATTCTCTATGAAGGATTTATGGAAAGGTAGGCACCACCAAATCACACAGGATGAAAAATCATGGATGGGTTGCAATCTGCATTGAGGGGAGTAAGTGTAAGCACAAATCTATTGAACTATCGAATTATAGAATTGGAGAAGGTCCATAGTTAGAAGGGACTTCAGAGCTCTTATAGTTTAAACCCCTCATTTTATTTTATTTTTTTTGGCGAGGCAGTTGGGGCTAAGTGACCTGCCCAGAGTCACACAGCTAGTGGGTGTTATGTGTCTGAGGCCAAATTTGAACTCAGGTCCTCCTGACTCCAGGGCCAGTGTTCTATACACTGCATCAACTAGCTGCCCCATAACCCCTTATTTTACAGATGAAGAAATTGAGGCTCACTCATCTAGAGAGAGTGATATGTCTAAGGTTGTATCTATACATTATTGAATGCCTGCTATGTGCCTAGCCCTTTGCTAAACAGTTCAGTATAAAATATGTGGCCTCATCATACTCCTTTCTCTTGGAGCTTATAGTCCAGTCTAGGTGGGGAGAAAGAAAATGTATATAGAAATACAAAATACGGTAGCATCTGCCAAGTGTCTTACTCCTGTTTGCATTAGGATTTAAGGTTTACCATGTGCTTTTCTCACAACAAACCAAGAAAAATAGGCAGTGCGAGGATTATTGTCTCCTTTTGAAGAAGAAGTAACTGAGGTTTATGACTTGCTCAGGGTCACATAGCTTACAAGCACATAAGCCTTATTATTATTATTATCGTTATTATTTTTTATTGGCAATTGGGGTTAAGTGACTTGCCCAGGGTCACACAGCTAGTAAGTGTCAAGTGTTTGGTCTGAGGCTGGATTTGAACTCAGGTCCTCCTGACTTCAGAGCCAGTACTCTCTCCAATGCGCCACCTAGCTGCCCCCACATAAGCCTTATTAGAGGCAGAATTTGAACCTAGGGTTTCTGGTTCCAAATTCAGTGTTTCTTCCACTAAACCCTAGTAAGTCACTGAGGGGGAATGACCAAGGACAGAGGTGTCAGACATTTGACCCTCATGCTCTGGAGTGTGGCCTGAACCAGATTAAAATGTAATTGGGAAATATTTAACAAAATAAATAAAAATACAATAGAACATAGATGATGTTAATACGTAGTTTTCTAAGTCAATATGCACTGCCAGGATCCTTATGTAGGGTTTAGTGGCCCTCATTTCTATTTGAGTTTGACACCAGTGACCTAGGGTATTGACATATGTCAATGGCATTATGTTGATTTGCATTTGTTTTTAAGCCTCTGAATATTTATATGTCCCTTTCTTAGGTGTTTTTCTTGTCTCCTTATTAAATTGGGGACTTCTTGTGGGAAGAGATTGTAACTTTTTTCTTTTTTATAAGCCCTTACCCTCACATTGTTTTACCTACAGTAGGAGCTCAATTAATTTCTTAATCATTTTAATAATTCAATTTTTCTGTGTTTCCTCATCTATAAAATGGGGCCCGTAATATGTATACTACCTACCTTATGTTGTGAGGAAAGCACTTTGTAAATTGTGGAGCACTACAGAAAACTAGACTATTTTTATTAATTCTGTCCCTATTTAATGTGAGCCCGATGATGACAATCTCTACTGCAGTTACCATTTCTTCTTTGGGTTCACTCAGCCTTCATAAATGAGAAAATACTGGACATTCAGAGGAGCCTCTCAGAGAGGGAGCTGGTGTTCATGTGGGCTCTTCTCAGGGTGAGGAAACACTATCTTGCTTTCCAATTTCCCATCACTTTTCTTCTATGTGCCACACACATTGGCCCTGAATTATATTCTGTCTTGTATTGTTCTGTCATTGTTTTTTGCGTGTTAGTCTTGTCTCCCCATCAAGGCCATAATGGCCCTCAAGGGCAGAGACTATCTTAGGTTGCTTTTGAATTCTTCCGGGTACCACGCACAGGGCAAGGCCCTGAGGAGACACTCAATAAAGACTTGTAGAATCCAAAGGGTGGTTTTAATTGGAAATGACATTGTTTTGGCCTGTGTCATTTGGATGCCACTATTTTAGCCGCATTTGTTTTGACAGCAGTTCTAAAGAAGAAAAGGATTCTCTGCTTGGGGAGAAGCATATCGCCTAGGGAGTACCTGCTCCCATTCATCTGAATTTCATCACTCTATACAAAGATGACCTGGCCCCAGCCACTGTCAGACTTGCTGCATATTTTGACTCCCAAACAGTATTTGTCCCATTTTCACGGGTGGGGAGTTACTGATTATGGCCATCAATTAATTATTCTAGACACTTTGGAGATGTATGTGCCTAATAAGATATGAGGATTTGAATTGAGCCATAGAAAACACTAGTCTATAGAGGCCATTGAAGGATTTGAACCCATAGTGAGTGGGAGTAGCTTTATAGATTGTTCCAGGAGAGCATCAAAAGGTATTCTGTATCTTTATGCATTTACAAATATTTACAGATCTTTTAAGGCTCAAGTCCATCATTATCAGCCTGGGCTGCTGTAGATTGTCAATATCCACTGTGACCTCAGGAGAAGCCTGTGCTGGCCGAGTGCTGCTCTGGTATGTTCAGCTCTGCTGGATCTCCATAGAGTGGGACTGGAATGCGGGACCCAACAATAGCCAGAGCTCCCGAGAGCCAAGAATGAAGGGCAGTGGAGTTTGATAACCACATTAAAGCACCACCAACATCTGTTCAAGCCAAAGCCAACACTATCTCTAGGAATTAACCTTCTGAACCACTTAATCATTAACCTCAGCCGGGAGAAAGTTAGACAACAAGAGCCTATTTGTCAGCCAGCCCTTGGAGAGATGTGGTGAGCCATATTTTACTGACCCAACAGCGTGAGAAGGCCTACCCCAGCTTTGTACATTTCAAACACAGAATATATTTGTGTGGGAAACATGCAGACAATAGAGGTAAATAAACAGCGGATGCTACCTTGCAAACTTTCTTAGTTCATTGAACTCCAAACCAAAGGAGACTGGAATAGATCTGTCTGAAAAATAAAACTTTTGTGAATTTGCTTTCTTATTAGTGATTTCCCCTTTATTTGATTGACTAATGGGAATTTTAAAATAACGTGAAAATATATAACCCATTGGAACTAAAATATGCATAAATACTTGTGATAATAGAATTAAGGGGTTGGGTGGGAGAGGAAACAAACAACTTTTAGATGAACGTGATATTGATCCTTGCACAGACAATAAGCTTACCATTTCTGAGAGATCATGTGAGAATCTGCATCTGTTGGGGCTGAGAGAGAAAATTTAGGAAAAATCAAGCAATTAGCCTAGGCCAGGGGTGGGGAGCCTACGGCCTGGAGGCCACATGTGGCCTCCAGGTCGTAGGTTCCCCACCCCTGGCCTAGGAGAAACCACAAAAAGCTCTTCACAGGCCTACACATTCTATAGGAATCTGTCATTATGGGTTTTCTTTTGTAAAACCTGAAGACTAATGCTTTCCCTCTAACTGGTTTGGTGGCATGTACTTAGAAAATAGGAACTTCCCTCCATTTTTTTTCTGATGCCTCTCCTTGGAGCTGTCTTTTATTTTTTTAATCAGTGTTGAATTGGAACTACTAATAATGGAATCTTAGACCTTTAGAACTGCAAGGGACCTTAGAGGCCATCTAGTCTGACTTTAAATTTACATATGAGGAAACTGTGCCCCAGAAAGGGGAATGGGTGAGCCTAAGGTCACACAGCTAGTGAATTAAGGAGCTGGTATTTAAACCAAGGTCTTCTGACTAATATTCTTTCTACCATACCACACAGAACTATTAAGTTAAACTTTTCTTTAAACCTACAGGATGTAAAATTTTTTCCCTTGTAAAAAATATCTACAGTTCAGCAAGAGGAATTCCCACAATGGCTATGTACAAAAGAAAAATGTATTTCTCATTCTTCATTTTTATGTCTCTCACCTTCCTGGAAAGAGATGGGTAGCATTCTTCATCATTATTCCCCTGGAATCATAGTCAGTCATTGCACCGATCACAGTTCTTAAGCCTTTCAGAGTTGTTTGTCTTTACCATGTTGTTGTTATTGTATAAATTATTCTCCTGGTTCTGCTCACTTCACTCTGTATCAGTCCACCTAAGTCTTCCGAGGTTCTTCTGAAGCCATTTTCTGTCGTTCTTATAATGCAGTAATCCATTTCATTCATGTACCGTAATTCAGCCATTGCTTAATCGATGGATACCCCCTTACTTTCTAGGTCTTTGTCACTACAAAAAGAGCTGCTGTAATATTTTTATGCGTGTGGGTCTTTTTTCTCTTTCTTTGATCTCTTTAGGTTCTAGGCCTACAAATGGTATCACTGGGTCAGAGTTTAAATAACTATTTGAGCAAAATTCCAATATGTTTTCTATAATGGCCAGACTAAGTCACAGTTCCACCAGCAGTGCATCAGTTTGCCTGTTTTCCCATAGTGCTTCCAACAATTGTCATTTTCCATTTTTTTTGTCATATTTGCTAATCTGATGAGTGTCAAATGGAACCTCTGAGTTTCTTTGATTTGCATTTTTCTAATTATTAGTGATTTTGAGCATTTTTTCTTATGTTTGTCAATAGCTGTATTGATAATTTCAATGGAAAATTGCCTGTTCATATCTTTTGGCCCTTTATCAATTGGTTCTCATCTTATAATTTTGAATTAATAACTTGTAATTTTCTCTTGAAACTTAAAGGTAACTGAAGGGTGGTATTAAAAAATTCAGAATTGCTTTTTCAATGCTATCCAACTTATCTGTTAGTAGACTTAAAATTAAATGAGTCAGAAGTGTAAGGAAACAGACAAAATATACCATTTTGTAACTCTTATCCCTTTTTGTGTACTGTATAAACAGAAAACATGGGTTAATTAGATAATTTGCTGAATGAGTATAAACTTGTAGCTGAATAAACTGGTTGAGTTTTTCTGAGATCCTATGTAATATTTTTTCTTTTTGTTTACTGTGACCACAGGTACAATGCAGTTAATGTAGAACTTCTCCAGTAGTATTGCTCCATTGTATAAAATGAATCTACTGCAATACCAAAGGCCTGCTGTGAACCAGCATTTTCTTGACTTCAGGAAAAAAGAATCTGTGTCTACAAATGGCAGTTACTTGCTTGGGAGACCAAGTGAAGCCAGAAATGATAGTGCTAGAACCAGACTTGTTCTGCTTGGTTCCAGAGGGCAGAGCTGGGAGCAACTCCACCTGGTGGAAGGGTCAAAGAAGCAACTTTAGACTTGAGGTAAGGAAGATTTAATAACATTTACACTTATGTGAAAGTGGGATAGGCTGCCTTTGGAGTGAGGGTAGTAGGTTCCCCTTCACTGAAGTTTTAAAGTTAAAGCTGAATAGTAATGTAATAATAGCCAGCATTTATATTGTTCTTTAAGGTTTGCAAAGTGCTTTGCAAATATCACTTCGTTTTATCCTCACAGCCACCCTGAGGGGTAGGTACTATTATCATTCCCATTTTATAGATGAAAAAACTGAGGCAAATAGAGATTAAGTGACTTGTCTAGGATCAGCACAGCTAGTGACTGTCTGAGGCTGGATTTGAATTCTAGTCTCTGGGACCAGTGCCTCATCCACTGTGCCACCTAACTGCCACTAATGAATGAACAGTCATTATTATCAGGTATTTCAGAGAGTGGATTCTTGTTGAGGCACAAGTTGGATAACTGCTGAGGTCTCTTCCAGCTCTGAGATTCTGTGAAACAAATAATTCGTAGTTCACAATCAGCAGATGCCAGAGAAGTCGTTGAATTGGCAGAGTTTAAAAAAAATTTTTTTTTAAATGTGAAAGAATACAATAGTTTCTAGGTCATTTCCATTTATCTCTATCATATGAGAAGTGTCATTTTTTAATGTTTTGTTTTATACTGTATGAGAAATATCCACTATTCATAAAGGTTTTTGGCCTGTTTGGAGTTCCTTGGGACAACTTATAGCTTTCTAATGAAAAAAAAATGCTAAAAAAATCACTTGTCTCTGGGTTAGGCTGTTTGTAATGCTGCTTGTCATATCTTAATCAAAGTCATTAGGTTCTCTAACATTTGGATACCTCTCACAGGCACAACAGCACCAGACTAGAAGGTATTGCTGTTTGGTATGTCTCAGATTCTTTCACTTTACCTTGTGTCCAGCTCAGGGTTATTTCAGGGTTGTGAATCTGAACTTAGGTGGGCCTAGAAGAAAGCCTGGGATACAGAGCTACCCTAATATAGCTCAGTTCCCATTCTAGGGGCTCCTCAGGTAGATATGGGGTAATTTTAGGTACTCGATAGAATTTGGATATCCTTGGGGTAAAGGACTAGGGTTTTATTTGTGTTTCTATCATTAGGCTTTAAGTCAAGTCAAGTCAGCGACTATTAAGTGCTTATTATATACTTAGCACCCTTGCACTTGTGTCTGCTCTCTACAGAGCAGGTAGACAAGATGCAAACAATTATGTACAAATAAGATATATACAGGATAAATTAGAAATAATCTCAGGGAGAAGGCATGAGTATTAAAAGGGGGATTGGATCTCTTATCGAGCTAATTGTAGAAAGAATGAAAATAGGATCTGATTTCTAATAGGTTTGAAAGTCTAATAGGATAAACAGAAATGAGCAAAAAATTGTTGCGTTCTTTTATGTTTACCAAAATTTTTAAAAAATTCCTGCCACTTCAGTGGCTGTTTTGCATGTGCTCGTTGTGAAATAAGAATTATATGTTTCATAGAATCTCAGAGTTGGAAGGGACTTCAGCATCTATCCAGCCCAACCTGTACTTCAGCAAGAATCCATATTTGTCATGTACTCTTATGAGATTCTGGGTTTCTTGTATAGGACTTCCTAGATGACTATTAAGCATTTTCCTGAGGTGTGGAAAAGGAAGGCCACAGTTTGCCACTTTGGCAGTACTCAATTTTTTTTTTTCTAGTAGCGTTATAAGGCTTAGAACAGTATGCTTTTTGGAGACTGTCAGTGCTGCCAGGATTGAGATTGGAATAAGAAATAAAAATGGGAAGTGGGATTTGTTTTTGTTAAAGGGTAGGGTGGAGTTCTAGATCTGTGATTTCAGTGGTGAGGGGAACTTCTGGTGGGGAAGCTCCCTTCACTGATGGAGAACCGCAATCTACCTTTAGTTTATATTCTTAGAGAGTTTCCTGGGGTCCCGAGAGGTTAAATGAGTTGCCTGTTGTCACAGTCAGTTTGTGTCAGGGATAAAATTTGAACCCGGATCTCCCTGATTTCAGGGGCAGCCTTCTATCTGTTATGTTGTGCTGCCTCTTGAGATCACTATATAATTCGAATGACTATATGTGTGCCTTTCAGTTTTGTGTCATAGATAAAGGGCTGGACTTGGTGCCAGGAAGACCTAGGTTCAAATCCTACCTCTGACACTTAATGGCTACAAGACTCTGGGCAAGTTGTTTAACCTCTCAAAGCTTCAGTTTCCGTATCTGTAAAATGAAGAGTTTGCACTCTTTGTTCTATAATGTCCTTTCCAGCTCTAGATCCTAGGATTTTGTTTTATTTCCCCAAGTTCTTAAGTGAGACAGTTCTTTAATACATAAAGTCACAGAACTGTTGGGGTTTACAATGGTAATAGAGTTTGTTTCCTGGGAATTGATGATACCAATGAAATCTTGTTTGTATACTAAAACAAACAAATGAAAACCCACATTGCTTAATATAACCTGAATAGCAATGTGAGCTTGACAACCAAAAGAACCAATGAATTCCGTTCAGAATTTGTCCAAACTGAAGCATTATGGTCTTTAAAAAACAAACAAACACAACGGGTTTTTAGTTGTTCATGTTTCAGCTGCTTGGGTTGGTATCGTGTATCCACAACCACCCTTTAAGCTTATCCTTTAACTGCCTGATTTTGTTCCGTACCAGCAGCCAGGTCAGTTAAGCTGCTGTGGAAGGGGGCCCACTGAGCCCCAGGTTGGGGGCTGACGGCCTCTTGGTTCCTGGAGGCCTCAACTTGGCCATCATCACGGCTGCTGTTGTTGTTGGGAGGCTGGAGCCACAAGTTTTACTAGGTTCTCTTGTGTATTAATGCCCTACAGATTTTCCAGTGATGGAGGGGCAATTAGTCTTTGTCTGAGCACAAAGAAGGAGCTTGACCCTTGCCCGGGGTTGATTGCCATATGAAACTCTTGTAGCCACTTACCTAAGGCTTTCTCTGAGGAAACAGCATCTTGCCTCCTGCACCTGCCTTCATCTTTTCTCCTAGGGAGCTGTTTTTGTCTAATATGCTATCCAGCTCAGAGCAAATCTGGCAAAAGGAGCTATCAGCCACTCAAGTCAAGACTTCCTTTTATTTGACTTGAATCCTTTAATCTGGCTTTTAGATAATTCCTGGGCCAAAAAGCATATTGCTGGGCGCCAGAGAAGCTGCTTTTCTTGTGAATTGAGAATTTATGTCTCTGTATCCACACGTTATGTTGGGGTTTCTTTTGGTTTTTGTTTTTCTGATCTGGGAATCTGAGGAACTCTTGGTGTCAAAACCCCTTTCACCAATGTAGATCACCCCATGTTCTGAAACTTACAATCTTCGTTTCTTGGCAGCACTGGAACTGAATAGTGAAGTGACTTGTGTGTGCTCACACAGCTAGTATGTGTAAAAGAGGCACAAGTTGACTCTGAGTCTTCCCAATTTCATGGCTAGCACTCCATCTTCTCTAAGAGGCTATCTCTTGCAAATAAGATCTAGAAATATAAAATATAAATCTATAACATTGGAGTACAATACCAGAATGCTATCTGGAGGCAAAGAAAAATCCCAAACAACATGAGATGTGACTAAAAATGGATGTAGCTGCTTTTATAACAGTTAGACTGGAGCTTTGACAGCTAAGTGAGTGGTGTCTCCTTCAAAGTCATCTCCCTAAAAGGGAATGCACTGAATCCAGGAAAGCTGCTATCATTCAAACTGTGTTTGGAACACATCTTTGGGAAATGCCTTCAGAGTTAGAGTACTTACAGTCTGGGGTGTGTGAGGTATTAAGGGAGGACTTGCACCTCCCTTAGGTGAGGGCTTGTCGTGCCCTTTTCAGGGCTGCTTATCTACCTTTGGTGTCTACCTGGAACTCAGCTCTCACCTGTGGATCCAAAAAGCTGTTGCATGTGCATCAGCCACACCCCAGTAAACAGAGACGAGCTAAACCCCGTGGAGGATAACTGACAGGCCTCAAATCCATTGGTGAGTCATGGGGATGTCTACCCCAGGCATGTGAAGACTTCCCCTGGTGGTATGGGTAGATGAGAACAGTTTGTTCCAAGGGCTATTCAGGTGGCTGGAGCAGGAGGTGTGAAGCTTGGTTAGACATCCACTGCATCCTGGGCCACCACCAGTCATCCTGACTTTTGTCTTGCCACTGGATGAGTCTGAAAGAGAGAGTGAGGCTGACGACTGTGCAATTCTGCCTCACTTAAATCCAATTAACGTAATAGTCAGGACATCATCCCATGATGTCATTGGTCCTCTTCAAAAATGAGAGATAAACAGCAACAACAACAACTTACAATCTGGGTGACTTCTCTAGGTCTCTGTTTCCTCTTCTGTAAAAGGGGTTGGACTTGAGGACTCCCAGACTTATCCAGCCACGTATTATCTCCATTCAAGCCCTTACCTCTACTCTTCCCCCCCTGGAAAATTGGACTCTGCTTGTGGAATCAACCTTGCCTTTGATAGGTCAGCTTTGGCTTTATTGTGCTCCATTCCAGGACTCCACAGAACTTCCTGAACATCTTCAGCCATGCCCCCAGTGAGTGTACCACTCTGCCCCCTTTCTCTTTTCAGCTGCCCTTCACCTACTATCTAACCCAATTAGAATGTTAACCCTTTGAGGGCAGGGATAGTTCTTTCTTTCATATGTATCTTCCAGTGCTTAGCACAATGCTTGGCACATAATAAGCACTTAATAAATGCTTTTTTTATCTAAATCTATGGTCCTAAGAGCTTTATTTTCCAGGCTTGACTCTGAAGTTTTTTCCAGTGATGAAATCTACTCTCAGAGGATGAAGATTTGCTGCTGTTGAAGACAGTGAAAAGAACATGCCTCAGGCTCTTAAGGTAATTCCCAAAGGGGGATGCTCAGACATTTTGAGCACTGGTAGCATCATTAGGATCTGTGCCTAGCTTTCCAAAGGGACCACTGTGAAGAATAACAATTTGGATGAATTTGTTCTGGTTCATTTGTTAGAACAGTCTCGTTGCTTCGGAGGCCCAATTCATGTTTCTTGGGACTGTTAAAGGTGAAATAGTACCATAGAGAGCACATAGTCCAACACCTTGATTTTACAGATGATGAAATTGGTAGGAGTAAATATTTTATCAGGTTTCTAAATTCAGTCAAATATCAGAAATACTGATTTTTAATCTGTTAGGTTTCAAATTTCATGCATACTGGCAAAATACAGCCACTTGTAGAGGAAAAATGTTGACTATTGATATAAAAATGCACAACCATTGAAACAGCTTTCTTTGGTAACATAGTTTATTATTTGCACAAACCATGAATTATTAGCAAAAAATTATTTGCAGAGCAGGATTTTTTTTTACATATGATCCATCATGCTGAGTTGAAAGTACCCTACCTTCTGGAGATTTTTCATCACCTCTGCTGGCACTATGACTTATAGCAGTGACCAAAAGACTTGTGATCGTGTAATACTTCTGCTCAGTAAGTAATGAGTAAAGTGTAAGTAAGCTCACGGAAAAGATCACATTTGGGTCTAGCAGCTATGGAAGAGGATTCTAATACAAGTATTGCATTATGGATGTGGCATTTGATTACAGTTATTTGAGATACCTGGCAAACCCAAACCTTAACTTCCTCTCTGCACTCAACTTATGTTTACCTAGCTTGCTAAGCTTATTTCTTTCACAGATATAGCCATTATGGTCCTCATTTTATCATTCCTCCATTATATTGAAGAAAAGAGAGTCAAGACCCAAATGACCAAAGGAATTGTAAACTTCTTTTAATACTCAAATTATTTGAAAATATTAAACCAATTAATCAAAAAGCATTGATTATTACTTCCTACCAGACATTGTGCTAGGTATTGTTCATATACCTACAAATATAGGGATCTTCAAATATCTAAAACATGTTTCTGATAAAGCCATTTGAAGTTTTGATTTGATAGAATGATAAGGCTTGGACCTGTCCTTTCATCAGTATGGGGAATTTCCAGCTCCTTCTGATTTCATAATCTTAGAAATTTGCCTAGGGTGCTTTGAGATTATGAGACTTTGATCCAGATGTTTCTGACTCCAAGGCCAGTCCTCAATACTATGCTGCCTCAATTTTTTTTTTAGTTGCATGAAGAAAAAGAAGAATACAAATAAATACAAGATACTTAAGGAGTGAAGGAACTAGAACTTGGGGGGAAATCAGGGAAAAGCTTCATGGAGGAGGTGATGCTTCTTGAAGGAAGAGTTAAGAGTTCAAAACCAAACCAAACCAAAGAAGTTGTCAAATGTCACATCTGTTCTAAACTGTGCAGGCAGTCCTTGACTTCCATGCACATTTAGAGTTTCTAAACAATTACAACCATGTTACTACCTTCCTAAACTTCATTCAGGCAGTCTGTCTCCTGATGTGCTACCTGCAGGAGACTTCCTCTGGCTTTCAACCTTAAACTGGACCCACAGACCTGCCCTCTAGAAGGGACCTAAAGGTCATATAGTCTAATTGCTTCAGTTTAGAGTTGAGGAAACTGAGAGCCAGAGAGGTTAAGTGACTTGCCTGAAGATACACAAGTAGTCAGAGGCAGATTTGAACCCAGATTTTCTTGAAATCCAGCACCCTTTCCATTGAATCACACTAGTCCAACCCCTTCATTTTATCAAGCCAGAAACTAAAGTCCAGAAAGGGGAAGGGACTCTCCTCAAGTCCCACAACTAGTAAATGGGAGAGCAGAGCTTTGAACTTGGGTCTCCTAATTCCAAATGTGTTCATTTCACCACCTAGTTCAGTCTATTCAAATCTTTCAGGAAGAGCTCTTGGGATGTGGGCCTACTTGTTTCTTCTTTTGAATTCTTTTTCTGAACATTTGACCCCATCCTCTCATGTCTTCTCCAGCAGATTGCCCACTCAGTTATCTCATCCCTCTTATCTCATCCCTCTTAATTTGCATTCTCCCTGTCTGTTGGTTCCTTCCCTGCTGCCTACAGATGCACCCAAATATCCTGTCCTTTTTTTTTTTTTGAAGGCAATTGGGGTTAAGTGACTTGCCCAGGGTCACACAGCTAGTAAGTGACAAGTGTTTGGTCTGAGGCCGGATTTGAACTCAGATCCTTCTGGCTTCAGGGCCGGTGCTCTATCTACTGCGCCACCTAGCTGCCCCCAAATATCTTGTTCTTAAAAATACTTTTGGAGCCCCTACCCATCCCTCATGCTCCTGTTCTATATTACTCCTCCCTTTCACAGCCAGAGTACTGGAAAAGCTCTGTACATTCATTCCCTCACTTCTTTTCCTCTCTTCTAACTTCTCAGCTATTTACAATCTCTCTCCTAAGCTTATCACTCAACTGAAACTTCTCTCTTCAAATCATTGCTTCATTGACAAATCTGACGGCTAATTTCCATTCTTTTCAACCTCTCTGCAGAGTATTATTTGATACCGTTTATCTCTTCTCCTCTTGGATAGTCTCTCCTCTCTGGGTTTTCATGACACTGATTTCTTTTGGTTCTCCTTCAACCTACCTAAGGGATTCTTTTTGGTGTTCTTTGCTGTTCATCAACCATATCCATTAGATTATCAGCTCCTTCAGAACTAGAACTTTGTAATAATTTGTAATAATTTGCCATTCTTTGTAATAATTTACATAGCACTTTAAGGTTTGCAAAACCCTGTTACCTGATTTGATCCTCACAACAACCCTGGGATGTAGGTGCTATTATTATTCCCATTTTACAGATGAGGAACATGAGGCTGAGAGAAGTCAAATGACTTTCCTAGAATAACACAGGTATTTAAGTATCTGAGGCAGAATTTGAACTTAGGCCTTCCTGACTCCAAGTCGAGTGCTTTGTAACTCCTTTGCTTAGCACAGTGTTTGCCGCATAGTAGGAACTTAATAAGTGCTTATTGATTGACTGATTGATATGTCTTCCTTCTTAACCTGTTGTAGCCTGAGGCTCTGCTCTTTGGTTTTCTCTCTATACTCTGGTAACCTCATCAGATGACATGGGTTTAATTATTGTCTCTAAGCACATAATGCCCAAATCTGTATATCTAGCCCCAGTCTCTCTCCTGGCTCTAGCTCCATAAGTCTGCCAGATATTTCAGACTGTACATTCTATAGGTTTCTTGAATTCAGCCTGTCCAAAACAAAACTCATTATTTCATCCATCCCTCAAATCCAATACTCTTGAACTTCTGTATTTTTCATGAGGATACTACCATCCCTTCCAGTTCCAAGTTTGCAACCTTGCTGTTATCCTGTACACTGCATAGCCAATCAGTTGCCCAATCTTGTCATTTCTACCTTGACAACATTTTTCTTGACTCTCCCCATCTCCTCACACTACTACTACCCTAGTTCAGGCCCTCATCACTCTTCCCCTGGACTATTAAACTAGCCTGCTAATACATCTCCCTGCCTCTAATCCCTAGCTACTCAATCCACCCTGCATATAACTTTTTTAAAAACTTTTTTTGGTGAGGCAATTGGAGGTCAAGTGACTTGCCCAGAGTCACACAGCTAGTAAGTGTTAAGTGTCTGAGGCTGGATTTGAACTCAGGTCCTCCTGACTCCAGGGCTGGTGCTCTATCCACTGTGCCACCTAGCTGCCCTCCATACAACTTATTTTTAAAATAAATTTTTATGTGCATTTATAATCTTCCTCTCCTACTATTCCTTCTCAAATGAACAACAATTATTACTAAAACAACAAAGCTGAAAAAAATAAAACCCTCTTCATAAACATGCATATTTTAGCAAAACAAATTCCCACATTGGCCCTGACCAAAAATGTGTGTCTCTTACTTTAAGTCCCTCGCTTCTTTGTCAGGAAGTGAGTGGTATGTTTCATCTGTAGTCCTTTTGACTTGTTGTTTATCATTGTGTTGATCAGAGTTCTAACATCTTTCAGAGTTGTTTTTCTCTAAAATGTTATTGTCATTGTGTACATTGTTCTTCTAGTCCTGCTCACATCACTCTGCATCAATTTTCAGTTTCCTCTGAAATTACCATTTCATCATTTCTCATGGCATAATAATATTCTCTGACCTGCAACGACCACAATTTGTTTGGCTATTCCTCAATAGATGGGCAGCACCTTAGTTTCCACTTTTTGGCTACCATGAAAAGAACTGCTATAAAGATTTTTTTACATATGGATCCTTTTTATCTTTAAAAAAATCTTTTTGGAGTATAAGCCTAGTAGTGGTATTGGTGGGTCAAAAGATATGTACAGTTTAACAATGTTGGGGGTATAGTTTCAAATTGCTTTCCAGAGTAACTAGACCAGTCAGTTCACAACTTGGCCAAGAGTGCCTGTTTTCCATCAGCCACTCCAACATTTGTGTCATGCACATTGGAATGGAGTTCATGTGAATGACATGAACCAACATTAGCATAGGTCAAGATACTTCAGAGATGTAGCCAAGCCCAATATAGGAGGACAGATGGGCAAGGATTCAGTTAGGGATAGGGTCAAATGTGACCTCCCTCACCCACACCATCCCATGGGGCCGAACGCACCATGGTGGGCTGGAAGTGCAGTGAAGTGTGTGCTCTGGTTGAAGGTCCAGAGTCATTAAGGGGTTTTGGGTTTACCTAGGATTTTCAGGCAGAAAGTTTACTGTGGCAGCCATGTAGCTGGCGGAGGGATGTGGTCAAGGAGTATTGGCCAGTAGCAAAGGGAATTCTCTAAAAGTTAACTAGGAAGCCATATTCTAACTGTGCCGCAGAGATTGGAGCACAGAAATCCTCAGGATGAAGAAGATGCAATTGTAACTGCCATATCATTAAGCTTTCAGGAGTTTCAGCAGCTGATTCTAACTACAACTTGTTGGGTTAAGCCTTAATTGTACCAGCATTATGTAATAGGAACTAAGCCCTGAAGAGTGGGGCTGGCTATTTAATTTCTTTTTCTTCTTGTCATCTTTGCCAGTCTGATCAGTGTGAGGTGGAATCTAAAGGTCAGCATACAACTTCTAAAGCGATTTTCCTAAAGCATAGTTCTGACCACTGTCACCGCCCTAATCAGTAAACTCCCATAGCTCCTTTTTGTCTCTTGGGTCAAGCATGGGCTCCTCTGTTTTACTTTTAAAGCCCTCCAGAACTCTACCTATCTTTCCATCTTTATTATATATCACTCCCCTTCCCACACTCTGTGATCTACTCAAACTGGACCCTCAATGTTCCTCACACACCACAATACCTCCCATCTTTAGAGCTTTGTTACTAGTCACACCCCATAATGTAATACACTACCTTTCCCCCCTCACCTCTTAGCATCCCATTTTCTCTTCCAAACTCAGCTCAAACACCACCTTCTACATGAAGCTTTTTCTGACCTCCACCCCCCAGCTGCTAGTGCCCTCTGTCCCCAAACTACTTTGGCTATATTTTATATGTACTTGTATATGTAAATGTTGTCTTCCCTCTTAGAGAATGTAAGCTCCTTGAGGGCAGGGACTGCTTCATCTTTATAATCTTAGTACCTCACCCATAGTAGGTGCTAAACAAATAACTTGGTGAGTGATTTCAACATATATTTCTTGCATACTACATGCTAGACACTGTGCTAAGGGTTGGGGCTACAAATACAGGCCTTGCTCTCAAGGAGTTTATATCTTATTGGATTGTGGGAGTGGCGAGGGGCCAAGGAAGGGAAGGAACAACAGGTTAACAGATGAGGAATGGCTCACTTAGACAAAATAAATACTGAGTAGTCTTTTGAGGGAGAAATGCAAGTGGATGGGAACATACTGTGACAGATTTGTGGGAAGATATGGACAAGGATCACTCTAAGATAGACAGACATTGATGGGGCTGTGATCTGCTTTGTTCAAGGGAATATACCCATATTGCGGCATGCCAAAGGATTTTGGGAGACCTGCAAAAAATGCAGAGGAAAACATCCTTTGTATGTAGAGGAAATCCTTTAGCACACTGCAAGTGGCCACAAGGGCTTTCGGGCCACAAGTTGTGCAGCCTTGTCCTAGACAGATGTGACAAATAGCAGTTCCTAAATGCTACTGTCTCTAGAGTAGTATGGACAAGTCCTCTGGGTGGCCAAACGAGCAACCTGAACCCCCCCCCACACACACACCCCAGACCGTTTGTCCACTACCTTTTAAGGGAGGACAACTATTTTGGGGTAATTTTCTTAGAATATAATTAGTCATTAGTTCAATGAGTTGATTAGATTAGTTGAGTGTTACCTGGGAAGGCAGGAAGAGCCTGGCTCTGAGAGGATGAGCTGTGGGACAAGAGGGAGCAACTGATGGGGTTGGGGGTAGGGCACCAAATGTAGGCCACAGCTAATGAAGATAAGGTCTGAGTGGAGCCACCCAGTGGAGACTGTATGCTTTGGCCAATGGCAAATTAATGACAATTAGCACAGCTGGAGGTCTGAACTTTCATGAATTCTTGTTCAGTTGAAAGGAGTCAACACAGAACGGCAAACCTAGTTGTTTATTTTGACTAAAAGAACCTCAGACAGGCACTTAAAGAAGGAAGCCATTGGTGACTAACCTTGCCTCGTAGGAACACAAAGAAGGTGGGGGAAAATAGGATTTTCAGGAAAACCTGACTACTTCCCTATGTGATATGGGAATCCATTTTCTTCCATCTTCAAGCTCATTTCACTCAAATCTGGAGACTAGCTTCTCTCCAAAACAACCTTTTGCTACAGATCCTGGTTAGACATCCTGCAAACAGGCCTTAGCCCTAGGGCTGAAATTGACTACACATGCCTCCTTAGATTAGGTGTCCATTATAATTCCCCCTCAAATCCTCTCCTCTTCTGAACTTCCTTATTACTGTGGAGAGAGCCACCATCCTCTCGGTTACCTAAGCTTGAAACCTAGCTGTCATCCTCAACTCCTCAACCTCTCTCATCCGTTATGCCCAACCTGTTGTCAAGGACTGTAGAATTTACCTTCATACTATCTCTGGCATATATCCCCTTCTCTTATCTGACCCTTGCCATTACCCTGTTGTAGGACCTCATCAACTCATGCCTGGACCATTGAAATAGTCTGCTTTATTGGTCTCCTTACCACAAGTCTCCCCTGTTCTAATCTGTCCTCCACTTAGCAGTCAAAGTGGTTTTCCCAAAGCATAGGTCTGACTGTGTTCCCCTGCCACCCCCTCAGTGAACTCCAGTAGCTCCCTTCATAACCTTCATATGAAAGACCTTCATAACCTGCCCTCCCCTCTCCAGTGTTCTTAAACCTTCCCCCCTCCCAATGTACTGTGCAATCCAGTAACTCCAGTCTCCTTGTTCTTCCTCAAATAAGACTCCATCTCCTGACTCTCCCAGTTTATTGTTAGTGGCACCAGACTAAGTATAAGAAGCCAACTGATATTACATGGGAATGAAATTATACTTTTCTTTCCAGCTAAAGAAGTAAATATAGGAAACTTTGAGGGAGCTCTTCTCAAAAATAATAAAATGCAGAAGCATCCTTACAGAAAAATCTGTAATTATAGAAAACATAACCTCAAGGACCTTTATGTTCTCAATGACATCACACTGCTGCCAAACTCTTTTTTTGCCGGGAAAAAGGAAACAACCTTTTAGGACTGAGGTACCTGCCAGTTGTCACTAGAAAGATGATTTTTAAAAATACTAGAAAGGCAACTAAATACTTCATCTCTGATTTAATTCAACAGCAGCTAGACCAATTTGCTAGATTGCTCAAAGCTACTGGCAGCTGAGAGGAGCAGTCCCAAGGGAGTTGGCTACCAAGCTGGCCTGAAGCTCCTAAGCCAAGCAGAATCCTGGGAAGGATTTGCCTTTAACATAACATAAGGAGGTCGAGTCATTGAAAATCACTAGTCAGTACTTCTCTGTGGCAGTGGCTTTTAAGAAGCTTAGGTGGCTAAAGTGTGAGACTTGGAGTCAGGAAGACCCGAGTTATCAGCTGTGTGACCCTGAGCAGATCACTATACCTCTCTCAGCCTCAGTTCCTCATCAGTAAAATGGGAATTAAAATAGTACCTACACACAGACTCACAGACTTGTCTTGATAATCAAATGGATTTAAAAGAGATAACATATGAAGTACTTTGCAAACCTTATTAAACCACTACATAAATGCTTGCTATTATAATTTTTAATATTAATAAGAGAAAATAATAAATATGGCAGCTGTGTCCTAGTTCTTTCTCTGTCTCCC
>NW_020954930.1:407950-410691 GCF_900497805.2 Vombatus ursinus | reverse complement strand
CTCTCTCTCTCTCTCTCTCTCTCTCTCTCTCTCTCTCTCTCTCTCCCTCCCCCCCTGACCCCTGTGCGTTAGCCTTCCTTGGTCATGATGTGCTTGGTGAGAATTTTGCCTTCTTCATGATTTTGACTACTAGTTTTTACATCTTATCCTTCCCTTTTTCCTCTGCTATCTTACCTCAGTAAACTGGTCTCTGTATACTTTCTGCTTCTTCTTATATCCTTTGGGTTTATGTTTCTGGTTCACTACCCAGCTACCTACTTGTTCTATTGATCTGTCAGTGTAGCATCTGCTGACTGTTAACCCCTTACCTCCCATTGCTCTTTGGGAGCATTTATTTCTTTAAGATTGACTCTGAAATCTCTTTGAATGATATCAATGTACATTTATTTTGAAAGTATTTTAAATTAATAGTGCATTGCAAATTTATACCTGTAAGTTGTGTGTGTGTGTGTGTGTGTGTGTGTATTTGCAAATTTTGTCATCTGAATCTCAGGCAATGCTCACACCCTGTAGCTTAGACCTTGTGACCAGGGTACTATCATCACCTAGTAACAGTGTACTTAAATTATGGGTTCTCTTTTTTGTGTGGGGTGAATAAACCTCTTTTAAACATAAAACTGTAAATGCAAATATAAATCCGTGAAGTGATAGTATATATCACAATGACACATTATCAGAAAGATTCTTATGTTTCTCCTATTTTTTTCTGAATTGAGTTGCCAGATCTTACATGACACAGAAACCTTCAATCTATTAAGGGGTAAAATCATGTTCATTGTGAGCGATTCAAAAATGGCAGCATTTCAGAAATACCCTAGTCCTATATACCTTGTTTTAAGAAGAGGTAGCAGCCATTTCAATTAAACATTAATTGAGCTATGAAGTATCTTCTTTTTGAGGATCTCATTATTATGTGGAATTCCCCTCACCCCCACCCCTTTTTGAGGCTGCTTTCATCCTCCTACACTTAGGATCCATGAGATAATAGACTTAGAGCTAAAAGGACCTCAGCCATCATCTAGTACAATCCCCTCATTTTTCAGAGGAGGAAACTGAGGCATCCCAGAAAGGTTAAGTGACTTGGCCCAGTTCACCCTGGTTGTAAGTGGTAGAGCTGAACACAGGTCTTCTGATTTTAAATCCACCACTCCTTCCCCTGCACCGAACTGGATGTTATTGGCAGAGACTTGGCAAGTAATTTGATAATCATTTTTTGCAGATGGACCAGACCTATACAGTGAATGATCCATACATCCATTAGCTGGATTCACCACTGGCTATTATGCCTTTAACAAAAGCAGGTGTAATTTAGCCATTCTGAAATAATTGCACTTCACACTTTACCTTTAGGGATACCACATTTCAGCCTTAGCCATTAGTGTGTATGAGACAAATAATGCATTCTATTCTACTTACTGTGCCTGTAACAGATTTGAGCTGGGAAATAATCTTCTTTACTGTGAATGGCAATTATTTTTGGTCATTGTAAAACCACTTTTATGTTCCATCTTAAAGCCAGAGTATATCAGAGCTAGAAAGGACATTAGCAATCATCTAGCCTCCCCTCCCGTTTTCTACATAGGAGGAAACTGAGGCCGAGGATAGGGTAGGGACTTGCATAAAGTTATATAATAAATCCCTTACATCTGAGTTTTGCATCAGCTATGTGTAGCTTGGTTATATTGTGTGAAATAGAAGAGACAGGATGGCATAATGGATAGGTCAGGGGCCCTGGAGTCAGAAGGCGCCAACCCTGACACTGTCTTTGTGGATAAATCACTATTTACCTTCTCTGAATTTCAGTTCCTTTACCTTAAAAAATCATTCAATCAATCAGTAAGCATTTATTAAGCATCTTATTGTCCAAGCATTGTGCTAAGTCCTGAGGCTGAAAAGACAAAAATGAAACAAATTCTTTCCTCAAGGAGTTTACTTTCTTTCAGAGGAAAAAACAGATACATACAGAATAAATATAAAGTAGTTAGTGAGAGTTAGCACTAGCATTTAGGGGGATCAGGAAAAGCTTGCTGATATTTGAGCTGAGTCTTGAGGGAAATGAAGAGACAATGCACTTCTAGGCTGTATTCATTTTGAATTTCTTTGCCTTTTTAAAAAAATCATTATTATTATTGATGTCTCATGCAGTCATTAGTTTCTGTTTGGTCAATTCTAATCTTTAAGGAGTTATTTTCTTCAATAAAGTTTTGTACCTCTTTTACCAAGCACTTAATTCTCTATTCATAACTTTCTTACTTAGCTCTCATTTCTTTTCCCATTTTCTCCTCTATTCCTCTTATTTGTTTTTTTTTTCAGCCAGAGACAAGGTTTATTAAAGACCCACCATATTAGCCAGACTCTTAAGGAATCTGAGCATCTGTGAGATATTGGCTAGATTGTAAAAGTCTGAGCTTTTGGTTATACTGTTAAGAATCTGAGCATTTGGCTAGATTATAAGAATCTGAGCAGTGACTAGATTTTAAGAATCTGAGCACCTTAATGGAGACAAGATGGACTTTATATACAGAAAGACTGTGGGAAGGATCTAGGAGTGGCCAACTAGTTTGGGGTGACTGGAGGAGAGGTCTAAGGAAGATCTGGATGGGAGTGGCCAGTAAACTGGGGAACAGAATACCAGGGACCTGGACCACCTGAACCACGTGGCCAAGGGAGAATAGAGTCTAGATAGGATTAAGGATGGGAAATGGCCCAGGCCATCTGGAGGTAGATTGGGCATAGGTGAC
>NW_020954930.1:406838-407917 GCF_900497805.2 Vombatus ursinus | reverse complement strand
AATGAAAGGCCAGTTGATAGGATTATAGCCTCAGGCAAATGCCAGAGATTTGGCCATGTGGAAAGTCCAGGGTTTTTCCTTTTTGAGGTCCAGATCATCATTCCCCCCCTCAAACAAATGGGACCCAGATTCTTTTGGGGTAAGAGGCGAAGGTCTTGGCTTCTGAAACTGCTTCCTGCTGGCAAGGGGCGTAGAGCTGTCCCTGCCTTGAGGGGGTCCCAAAGAGGAGGTTGACTGGAACCGAGCATCCAGGGAATGATGGGGGGACATTGGCTGGTACCCACTGTTTGCTACCAACTGTAGGTGAATGACCTGTAGTCTGGAAGACACAAATCTGACAGAAAAGGGCCCAGATATGACAATGATAAAACATCCTTAGCTCTGTTTGGATTCAGGTAATTCACAGTTTTCCAACCATGCAGTGTCAAATCCACCTCATAGCCAGACTCAGGAATACCCAGGTGGGTAACATTCATTTTCAAAGGAACATAATGGGGAAACTGAGCCAGGAGGATCTCATCTTAGACTGAGGCTAAAATTGTCCTGTTAGCTCTTCCTGATGCTGCCTTCCCACCAGTATCACATTCTGAGTAGCTTGTGGCATTTTTCTCAGATGATGGATTATTGATTATCAATGGATTATTATGATCCATAAGACAACTCAAAATAAAATCCTATGAGCTTTTACCTCAAACAGCAAGTTTCACCAATCACAGCTTAGGAAAAACTTTTCCAGGATTTACATCTCAAATTTAAATTTGTCCTGGTATAAAAAGCCAATCGTTAGACATTATTTCTCTACACTTGCAAATTCTCAGTGAGCCATAACCCAAACAAGCTTCTTGGCAAGTTTACACATTAAAACAATAATCAACAATAGCCAAATTATTTTAGCGGTAACCAAATTATGAAAAGTTGCTTGACATAATGAATACAAAAAGTTCACCAATTTGAAACTTGAAACAAACGCCATTACCAATCAGATGACTTCAATTTTGTTAAACACATTTCCAAATTACTTTACACAGAGAATCAGCATCTCATCATTAACAGTTAAAACTACAACTTTAAAAGATCGA
>NW_020954930.1:382426-406795 GCF_900497805.2 Vombatus ursinus | reverse complement strand
ACCCAAGTTCAGAGGCCAGCTTCTTTACCCTGAGCAGGATGTGCTGAACCTGGGTGATGCTTCAGGCAAAGGTTGCCCTAGGGCCCAAGGCCATTGCCAGGAGGGCCCATGCTGTAGCTGCTGCCCCTCCCCCCTCCTTCCTGGTGAGGTGGGGGAGGGCAACACTCTCTCCTATGAGAGGGATTAACAGATACCCTCTTGACTCAAGGGAAGGGAGTGACCAGGGTTGTAAAGAGGTGTTTCAAAAGTCCTTAATGATTGATCCCAAAACTTTAGCTGTTTTTAGCTATTCTAACTTTTCCCTGTAACCTCCATGAAGGAAGATTCAGGGGTGTAGAGGGAAGGGAGTAAGTAAACCTCAGGGAACCAAAAAGCACCTGCAGTTTTTCCAATTCTCTAGCACTGAGAGAATTGACAGAATTGGGCATACGCTTCCAGATAAGGCGTCCATCCTTGTCCTCTCTACTGTGGAAGGTGTACCCAAGTCCATGGTCTCGAACCGAACCAGTGCACCAAGAGCCTGAGAGCGCCAGGCCGAGTGTGAGACAGCCTGGTAACCGTCAGGCCAAAAAGCACCTCCAAGCCTTCCTAGGTTCTTGGAGAGGGACCCCAACTGCAGGGCAAGAAAAAAGAGAAGGAGGCTTATGTACCTTCCGGTCTTGGCTGGAGAAGAACTTGGGGTTAGGCAGTTTCTTTGTACGGGCCACCAAAATGTTGAGGTTTAGGGGTTTAGGGTTACTGGGACCCCAAAATCACAACACGCAGGTCTTGCCCGAATAAATTTGATCCAAGCCTTCTTTCAGCCAAAGACAAGGTTTATTAGAATATTGTCATATTAGGCGGACTCTTAAGGAATCTAAGCATTTGTATCGCTAATGCAAGCGGGCCAGATTTTAAAAATCTGAGCCCGTGGCTAGATTTTAAGAATCTAAGCCTCTTATTTGGTTTTTAAAATAATTTTTTCTTCTATCTTAAGCCTCTCTAGGAATTCTTGTTGGGCTTATGTCCAATCTGCATTTTTTTTCTTTGAAGTTTTGCTTATAGATGTTTTCAAATCATTTTTAAATTCTTTTTTTTTTCATCTCTTGCACCATTTCTTTGAGAAATTCTAATTGATTTTGTGGACAAACTGCCCTTTGTTATTGTTCAGTCTTTGCTTTTTGGTATTTTGGAGTTATTCTTCTCTTCTGGGTTTGTGTCTTATCACTGGTCTCATAATAGCTCTATCTTTTTAATGTTTGGTTATTATTCCAGTGTTTTGCTCTGAGCAACATTCTGTTTTCTATTCTGTACATTTAAAAATGCTTTGCTCTCCCCCTCCTCTTTTTTTGGCATTACCGTTGCCTACTCCTTAAAACCCTTCTCCCTTCCAATTAACAGAGAAAGAAAGAAAATAAACCTTTGTACCAAATAAGCATAATCATTTAATATGAATCCATGCAATGGTCATGTTCAAAAATGTCTGCCTCTTTCTTCATTTTGTATCTATTACTTCTCTATCAGGAGGTGAGTAAATTGCTTCATTATAGGTCCTCTGGAAATATGGTTGGCTACTGTTGGTTACAACTTTGCTGTCCTTGTATGAATTGTAGTCCCGGATTTTTTTTACTTTTTTCTGTGTGAAGTCGTACTACTCTGAATTTTCTGCCATCTTCTATTTTGTCATTTTTTATGGCACCACCCACCTTCTGAAGGAAGAGGACAGGAGGCCACCTTACCATCATGCTCCATGTGTCTATTCCCATGAGTTTCCTGACTTGGCTCCAGACTCTGGTGGGAGTTGGAGGGGGAGAGGTGAATATCATACCATTATTCCCTGTGTCTCTGCCTGATCTTGACAAGTCTCCTGCCTGGTCTCCAGCTTCCTGTGGGAAGAGGAGAAGTCTTCCTGACTTCTGTGTTGCCACTGGACTTCGATGACTCTGGAAGAAGAGAGTGAGGCTGACAACTTTTGGCAACTCTGCCTCACTTAAATCCAGTTCACAGGCAAGTCAAGACATCACCCCATGATGTCACTGGTCCTCTTTGAAATGAAGGATGAACAACAGTTTGATCCTCAGAACAACCCTGGGATGTGGGTGCTATTATTATACCCATTTTTACAGTTGAAGAAACTGAGGCAAACAGAGGTTAAGTGACATACCCAGGATCACACAGCTAGTAAATGTTTGAGACTGGGGATTTAAACTGGGGTCTTCCTGACTCCAGACCCATCACTCTGTCCATTGTATCACCTAGCTGCTCTGATATAATAGCTAATATCTATACAGTGCTTTAAGATTTACAAAGCACTTTACAAATATTATCTCATTTGATTCTTACAACAACCCTGGGAGGTAGGTGCTCTTACTATCTTCATATCTGCCTCCTGGGTTTCCTGACTACCTTGAAGTCCCAGGTAAAATCCTACCTTCTACAGGAAGTTTTTCCCTTTCCCTCTTAATTTTGTTCTCTTCCCTCTGTTGATTATTTCCTATTCATCCTTTATAGATCATTTGTTTGCATAGTTGTTTGCATGTTGTCTCCCCCATTAGATTATGAATTTCTGAAGGACTGGGACTGTTTTTTGTCTTTGTTTGTATCTTTGCTCTGACAAGTTGGTGGTCTGGCTATACATAGAAACCCGAGTTATCTATCTTTCTCAACCTATCTGCTACCTTTGATATTGTAGACTAATTTTTCCTCTTTGGGCTTTTTGGGATCTCTCCGGTTCACTACCCACACCACCTACTTGTCTGGCTGTTCCTTTTCAGTTTGTTTTGCTAGGTCATCATTCACAATGTGCCTTTTAGCTGTGGATCTTGCTCAGGGTTCTTTCCTGGACCCTCTGCACTTCTCCCTCCGTACTGTCTCTCTTGATGGATAACTTCAGCAGCTTAAATCTTTAACAACATTTTCTGTGTAGATGACTCTCAGATTTATATATCCAGCTCAGTCTTTCCCCTGACTTTCAATCATGGTTCACCAGTTTCTCTTTGTTCACAAATCTGACCATGTAATTTCCCTACTCAACAATCTCTAGTGGCTTCTTATTGCCCTTGTGATAAAAAAAAAAAATAAAATGTCTCTGTTCAGCTTTTAAAGTCCTTTGCAATTTTGCCCCAACCTATTTTCCAACGTCTTTGGATATTACTCATCCGCCTTCATTTGCATTCAAGTCAAATTTGTATGTTCTCTTTATTCCTCATTTATGAAACTAAATCTCCAGTCTCTGTGACTTTTTTTGGCCATTTTCCATGCCTGGAGTCTACTGCCTTCTTACCTCTTTGCCTCAGAGAGTCTCTGTCTTTCATTAAGATGCAGCTTAGACATTTTCTTCTACATGAAGCCTTTCTGGATCTGCCAACTGCTAGTGCCCTTCCAAACTACCTAGCCTCTGACTATCTTTTATTTATATATATTTATTAATGTTGTATTTCCACTGTAAATATTTATATAGTTATCTTTTTTGGACTTGTATCCCTAGTACCTACCACAGTGCCTAGCACATAATAGTTGTTTAATAAATATTCCTTGATTGACTGAGGGCTGTGCTCCACATCAATAACAATAATGTAAATATTTATTTTAGGCAATTGGGGTTAAGTGACTCACCCAGGGTCACACAGCTAGTAAGGGTCAAGTGTTTGGTCTGAGGCCGGATTTGAACTCAGGTCCTCCTGATTTCAGGGCTGGTGCTCTATCCACTGAGCCACCTAGCTGCTCCTAACAATAATATAAATAATATCACATAGTTATATCTTTTTAATTAAAAAAAATTTCAATTGCATGAAATGGAAAATCTTTTTCACGAACAAAAGCAATGAAGTTAGAATAAGAAGAGATGATGTCAATTGGGAAAAAACTGGAGAGAAGACAATGTAGAGTTGAACCGATACATCAGGAGATCAAGATGAGGAAGGGAAGAGAGTACAATATAGCCAGTGCAGGGTGGTGGCATGGGAATGAACTAAAGGATGGAGGGATTGGAGGTTAAAATGAAGACATCACTAAAACTTAGTTTAAAGATGCAAATAACAGATTTTCCAGGGATCCTCAATCCTCTCATTCACCTTTCAGTGTGCCTTACTCTAATCAAGTAACTCCCTCATACCTAAACAACTGAACTAGGTGATTAGGCTACTTTGATTTAAGGTAAGGAGGGTGTGAGGGCAAGGCAGCAGTGTAGACATGTTTAGAGAATCAGAAGGTAGTTTGAGGCTGCTGGGAAGGAATTAGAAAGGAAGCTGTTAGAAACACACTTCACCACCATGGTGATTTGACACAGAGCTGATAACCACCCAGTGTGGCAGTGCACAGAAGCAGATCTTATACCCTTGGCATACGTGCTTACTCTGTAGTTTGCCATTTTCCCCTTAAAAGTAGCTTCCTTGAACAAATCCCTGATAATCAGCTGGTTCATTTATTTTTTCCCTTTATAAAAGTAAAGTGTGCTGGAGGGAATATTTTGATTAGGGGATTCCAGAGAAACCAAAATTTATTGTATATGAAATAGAAAATGGTCAAAAGAAATCAAAGGAACATCTGGAAATAATTGAGTTCAATTATATGCAAGGCACTGTCCTAGCCCAGGGGATAGAAAGAGGAAAAATGGCACTGCCCTCAAGGAACTTACATTCTTTTGGGGTAATGTAATGAATGAATGAAGCATTTATTAAACTTGTTTTGTGCTTAAATGCTGGGGATACAAATGGAAAAGTCAGACAATTCCTGCTTTCAAGAAGCTCACATGCTAATGGGGAAGACAGCACAAGTCAGCTAGAAAGGTCTCATGGTCTTTAAGGCATAAAGGCAAAGCGGATGGATAATACCTCTTCTTTTATGCCATTTCCACTGATGAAATAATATCAATATCTGATGCTGAACTATTTGACAGTGCCAGAGTCATTGGGAGCAAGAACTTCCTTTTCTGAGTCTTGAGTAGAGGTGACTGGGGCATCTGTAGGAGGAGTTGCCAGGATGCATTTCCTCAGGGCTTGCCCAGGATCACGGCTGTAGGCACCAGGCTGGAAGCACCAGGTTCAGGATCTTGGACTGTCCCCATCAGGATCTAAGAAGATATAGTCAAGATGGTGGTGGTTTGACTTACCTAGCACATGCTGCTTCCTGTCTTAAATGCTGAGTCTTAAGTCAGGAAGAATCATCTTTCTGCGTTCCAATCTGGCCTCAGACATTTAACAGCCCTGTGACCCGGCAGGTCTTTCTTGTTCAGTTCAGCGTTCTGGGACTGGGCGACAACAAGTAAAAAGGCTAGAGATGTAGTGTCTGCCTGGGCAATAACAAGAATACCACGTCCTGTTTGAACCAGTGACACTGGCCTCCTAGCTGATGCTCCTAACTTCCACTTACAACATGCTTCCATTTCCTGGCTCGGGAGATTTCTCTGACAATCCCACATGCCTGGAATGCTATCCCTCTTTATTTTTTTTAACCTTTCTTTTTTATTTTTTATTTTTAGTTTTCAACATTCACTTCCATAAGATTTTGAGTTCCAATTTTTTCCCCATTTTTCCCCTCCCCGCACCCCAAGATGGTAATCTGATATAGGCTCTACATATACATTCATATTGAACCTATTTTCACATTAGTCATGTTGTAAAGAAGAATTAGAACCAATGGGAGAAACCATGGCTCTACCTCTTTAATTCTGCCTACTGACTTCCTTGGCTTTCTTTAAATCTCAACTAAAATCTCATCTTTTAGAAGCCCTTTCCGACCCCCTTTAATTCGCCTTCCCTCTGTTATTTCCTATTTATTCTGTATTAACTTGCTTTTTATGTATTTGTTTGCATATTGTTTCCTGCATTCTTTTGCAAGCTCCTTGAGGCCAGGGACTTGTTTAGTAGCTCAGTCATGTCTGACTCTTTGTGACCCCAGTGACCATAGTATGCCAGGCCCTTCCATCCTCTACTATTCACTGTCCAGAATGCTGTGTTCAGTCATTTTCAGTTATGTCCTGTTCTTCATGACCTCATTTGTGGTTTTCTTGGTAGAGATAATGGAGTGGTTTGTCATCTCCTCAAGCTCATTTTACAGATAAGGAAGCTGAGGCAGACAGGATCAAGTGACTTGCCCAGGG
Organism: Vombatus ursinus; assembly: GCF_900497805.2. Lineage (NCBI taxonomy): Eukaryota > Metazoa > Chordata > Mammalia > Diprotodontia > Vombatidae > Vombatus > Vombatus ursinus. The sequence goes on along the minus strand of NW_020954930.1, from coordinate 400,716 downwards.
TCACACAGCTAGTAAGTATCTGAGGTATTTGAACTTAAAGTATTACTCAATACTTAATACTCAGATACTTAAGTATTTGAACTCAGGTCTTCCTGACTCCAGGTCCCAGTGTTCTATCCACTATTCCACTTAGCTGTCTGGAATGCCATCCCTCCTTATTTCCATCTCCTAGTTTCCTGTGGTCATTTAAAACTCAGCTCAAATCTCACCTTTTGCCTTTTCCACTTGTCTGATGCCCCCTCCTCCCTTTACTCCCAATTGCTAGTACGTTCCTCTGAGATTACTTTCCATTTAGAAGGCATAACATGCCTGTGTACTTAGTTATTTGTATGCTGTCTTCCCTGTAAGAATGTGAGCTTTGTAAATGTAGGGACCATGCTTTCACCTTTATTTTTATCTCCAGTGCTGAGTACAGAGCCTAGCATATAGTAAGGGCTTATTAAATGCTTGTTAACTGACTTACTGTTTCAGCTGGTGGATAGATAAAATTAAAAAACAGGGCCTCCTTTCACAGATCTATCTAGTTCTGAAAGGGATCTTAAAAGTTATATAGGCCAACCCCCTCATTGTACACATGAGGGAAGTAAATGACTTGCTTAAAGTCATACAGGAAGTAAGTTTCACAGCTGAGATTTGAACTTAAATCCTTTCGACTCCAAATCTAGGATTCTTTCTACTGCATCTTGTTGCCTCTAATCTTGTCTGATCCATAACTTTTGAAATAGCTATGTGGGGAAGTGGAAAAATTCTTGATTCTATATTCATAGATCCTCATCCTTCCAAGGAAAAGAGAGTGGTACATTTCCTCATCTCTTCTCTGGTCAGATAACTTCACAGCCTTTGCCTTTTTTTGTGTGTTCATTTAATTTGCATTATTCTAGTCATTATGTATATTGTTCTTCTGGTTTCACTTAATTCTTCACCAGTTTATATAAACCTTTCCATATTTATCTGAATTCCTCAGAATCTTGCCTTCTTCTCTTGCGAGGCAGTAGTATTCTATTACATTTACATGCCACAATTTGTTTAGCCATTTTCCTACTGATAGTGCCTCTGTGAACGGCTTGTGCTCTTGTGAACTGAACTTCTTTTCCTTTTTAGCTCTTTTCCTTCTTCCTCAAACTGCAGAAGACTTGTTGAGGCAGTATGCCAGGCACATCCATGGAGTCTCCAGATTGCAACATTAAAAATCAACAGCAATCACACTCACACTGTATACTTTATGGAAAAGAAAAGTTAGGTAGCTTTCCTTGTGAAGATTTTCAAATGTTAAACCTGGGGTTTCGGTGATGATCAATGAAACCCTGCAGGGCCTCTTGAATGTGTAACAAAGTGAAATGTTGCCTGTTAAATTCCCACCTGTCTCAAACACTGTTATCTTCTCATTTCTCTTACTCCTTTCCACTCACCTGGAACTGAACACTTCCCCTTGTTTTATCTTATCAAGGCAACAAGGAAATTCCACTGATTACAGGTAAATATGACCTTTGTGAACTGGCAAGAGGCTTCCTAGATGTGTTATCCAGTGTTAGATACATTTGACAGTGGCCCAGTGAGATTCTCTACTTAACCATGGATATCTTAGGATTCTTTAAGACTTCGCTTCATGAGAAGGATATGAGGTTAAGCCAAATGCTAGTGAAGTGCTGCTTTTCGTGTAAAAAAAACTGCAGAGATGATAAAGTTTTTGGAAGGATGGTAAATCTTATTTGTTATTCCATTTCTTTTCACTAGTTCACACTTTTAATTTTAAAAAGGTAAGTCTGATGATCATTTTCATATCGCTTCTAGAAATGTCATAAAAGCCAGATTTTGGAATCCATCAAACATTTAAGCTCTTACTATTCTGCTGTTACAGTGATGGAGGAATTCTTGTCTAGGTAACTAGTCTAAATAACTAATAACTTTTATAAATAACTAAACATGGTATACAGAGGAATCAGACTAAATATTAATAACATTAATACACTGTGTAATTGGAATAAAGTTGTTAATAAGGGGTAATAGTAAAGGAGTGAATTTCTACTAAATTTCTCGTATTTGATAGTGTCAGAAGAATGTAATGAAAGGTTGCTTATTTCTCTTATCTTTCTGAGCACTGGAACTACTCACTACTCACTAGCAGAGGGAATGATGGGACTGTGTGTCTTCCAGCTGTGACACAGAGAGGTCCAGGTAGCGATTAGTAAGAATGTGAAGAATATACCAGGCCTGAGTTTGGAAGGCTATGGAATGGACACATAGATGTGATTAGCCCAGAATGCTTCAGAGTTTTTAGGCTAGGATCTCAAACTTTTTCATGTTCCTCTTGTTAATGACAAGGTCTAAATCTGAACTGGATTTTAATTATAGTTTACACGAACTTGGCATTGGGGAAGACTCCAAATGTAAGGTTTAGGCTTACTTTTTTAAAAAATGGCAGGTAAAAGGTAGGAAGGGATATTATGGTCGTTAGGCCAATGACTTTGTCTTCTAGATCAAAGGATTATAGATCTAGAGTTGGAAGGGACCCCGAAGATTATTTGGTCCAACACCCTCATTTTACAGATGAGGAAGTGGAAACTCATGATGAGTTAAGTGATTTGCCTAAGGCTACACAGGTAGTAAGTATGATAACAGATATTTATATACAACTAGCACTTTATAGTATTTGAGCCTTACAACAACCCCACAAGATAGAAAGGGGAAGCTAGGTAGTATAGTGGATGGAGCACCAGCCCTGGAGTGAGGAGGACCTGAGTTCAAATTCGGCCTCAGACACTTGACACTTACTAGCTGTGTGACCCTGGGCAAGTTACTTAACCTCATTGCCTAGCCCCCAAAAAATATTCACTATATAAATATGAGCTACACTGTCTCATTTTCCAGAAGAAAACACTGAGACTTAGAGAAGGGAAAGTTACTTAGCCATAGTCCCACATATATTAAACGGTAGAAATGGTAGAGCCACAACTCAATCCAAGGTCCTCTAATTCCAAGTATAGCACTCCTACAATATTCTGCACCCTCTCAGAGTTAAACAAGAACTGTCAATCACACAGCAACAATCTGAACAGTAACAATTTCTTCTCAAGGTGCTGTGCACCTAGCTTCCCCTATAGTGAATATTTTACAAGCTAATAAGTAGCACAGTATAGTAGAAAGAGTCCTAGATTTAGACACAAGACAACCTAGGGTCTGCTGCTTACTCGTGTCATGAATTGAACAAACAGCTGCTGTCTCTTCTTTTTTCTCTACTTTCCTTTGTTATAGAATATATAAGTGAAGGGGTTGGTCTAGATCTCGAAGTCCCTTCCTATTTGAACTCTATGATCCTAAGCATTTTATACTTAGGTAGGTTTCATGAATGATTTTTGACCTTGACAATCCAGGAAGCCAAATTGAGAACATTGTGGTGACCACTTTGTAAACTGTAAAACAATCGCTATACCTTTTTTTGGGTCTTTTTATTACTGTAGACAGATTCATCCCTCATTTTGCTCATTAGATTTTGTGATCTCCAATACTCTGAAATATTCCAGCAATAAAGTCCATTGCACCCAAAGACTGTGTTTTATCTCTCGTTAATCATTTAGAAAATCACTAGCAAAGGGCTTGGATAAATGACCTATTTTTCACTGTTTTCACCCCAAAACATTTCTCTTTTCCACTTCACTGATAAGATTTCAGTGGTAGCTTCCTCTGGGCTTACCATTATACTTTGATGATTGCCTCTTTAGTTACCTGATATATGTTGGAAAAAAAAAGTAAACTTTTGTGGAATGTTCCTCTGAGACAAAATAAGAAGGCCTGCCTTCAAGTGTGAAGATGAGATTTTTTTCTAGATAATCTTGCCAGAGCAGATTACCTTCTTCATCAGATTGCATTAACAATGAAATAAGTGGAGAAAAAATTCTGAATCACTGAGCTGAAAAGGGACCTGAGAAGTCACCTAGTTTAATTTGAACATTTTACAGATGAGGAAACTGAGGCCCAGGGAGGTTAATCAATTGCCCATGTGACACAGCTAATAAATATGAATGAATTCATAACTTTAAATGTGGAAGAGACATCAGAGGCCATCTAATCAAACTCCCTCCTTTTCTTCCATGAGAAAAATGAGTGTCTTGGCCAGTTCCACAAAGATAGTAAATGGGAGAGCCAAGACTAAAATTCAGGTCTTCTCATTCCCAGTCCAGTGCTGTTTTTACTACCTTCACTGAGCTTCCTTGTCAAAAAGCTGTCATAGTTTATATATTCTTTTTCTATTTTCCTTTCCACTTTTCTTGGTTTTTATTTAAATTATTTATTTTAGATTTCTATTTTTACTATTGAAAGCAGCATTCTGTAGTGGATAGAGAGTTGGCCTCAAAATTAGGACAAGCTGTGTTCAAGTACTACCTCTGACATGTAATGGCTCAGTGAACTAGGTGAGGCACTTAACATCTCAGTGCTCTGGAAAGCTCACCAAGACTCTTACATGATGCAAAAGTTGTTGACCTTCATTGGCAGACAGAACTGTCTTGCCAGAAGACTAATGAAATCACAAGTCTAGTTCCTGTCCCTATCCCTTTTTATTATGAATTTGACAAATATCAACAAAATAAACATTTCTATTCATAGTGAAGAACAGAAAAAAGAGGATCGTATATAGAGCTATAATAATTATTTCAGAAGACTCAAGTTTTTTTAAAGTATGTATTAAATTTAACATGCTAATTCCAGTATTGCCCTGCAATATGGAATTATGTCTCCTTCTGAACTTCATTCTGCTCTCTGTGTTTTAAAAATATTTCATTTATGCTCCTTTTTTATTTTTTGGCATCACTATTAGAGTACTACCTCTTTTCCCCACTCTCCAAAATAATCAGTTCCTTGTAACAAATAAGTATAGCCAAATGAAACAAATCTACATGCTGATCGTGTATGAAAATCTGCTACTCATCCTATACCTCTAGTCTAGTCCATTGCTTCTCTGCCGGAGGTGAGAAATGTAATTCATCATCAGTCTTTTGGAGTTGTGACTGGTTATCACATTGGTCAGAGCTAGGTTATATTCTTGATGAATATAAAGACTCCCTTTACTTTCCAATGGTATCTTAGCCATTATTTACCAGAGCAATACCCAGTGAAAGCTCTCAAGCAAATCACATAATCCCAGGCTCAGAAAGCCTACACACAGATGGCACATATGTGTAATACAAACGAGAACAATAAAAAGTCATTCCTGGACAAAGAGGCACAGTATTGTTGTGCAAAGAATGCTAGATGTGGAGTTAAAGGACCTGTGTTCAAATTCCAGCTGTGCCACTCACTACTCTTGTGACCTTCAGCAAATCACTAAGTTCCCTGGGCCTCAGTTTCCTCATGTGTAAAATTATGAAGTTGAATGAACAGACCTTCAAGGTCCTTCTAGCTCTAAATTAATAATCTTGTGAAGAGATGCACTTAGAAACAGATGTTCTCAGAATATTTTGAAGGAAGAAAACTTGAGAGCAATGGCATGCAGGAGGTGGTTAATAGATTTTCGTTTATTTTGTTGTTATTCGGTCTGTTACAAGGGTGAAGAGAGCCACTGAAAAAACTGAATGCAAGTGGGAGACCAGAGACAGCCTAATCCCTGCTGTTGACTCAGAGAGAGAAATTGGAATTTCCCTTTAACTTCGTGAGTATGTTTATGTGTGTATCCTCTTGGGCAGAATTCAGTCCTAAATGATTTCTAAACTGTACCAAAAGGGACAGTGCTTAGCATGGTACCTGTAATAATGGTCCATAGCTTCATACACAATCTCTTTTTTCCCATCTTCATTGTGTATAATTTGGGGAAACTGAGACTGTATCTTCATGATTTGAAAAGTACCCGTCAATTGACCAGCAGAGTGGGGAAGAAATTAGTTAAACTGGTGATTTCGTATCCCATGGACAAAGGAACCTGTTGTCTGGCTGAATTTTTCACTTTGCAACAAGTTATTGTGATGTTCCTCCTTCCCATGGCTCACAGTGGTGTGGAGGTGACCCTGGCTTCTTGAAGGCAACACCAAAAGGAACACAAATTCTGGTAAGTTCTACCAAGTTGGAAAGTCTTCAGTTAAGAGAACTGACTGTGTGGGTACAGTCTGATGACCAGCCTGGAAAAGAGGTGCACCAGAAGGCAGGCCACCAGGTGATGAATCTCTTTTATCTCAACCGCTCATGAAAGCAATCTAGGAGGGCGTGGAGGGGGCGACTCCTAGGCTTAATAGACACTTCAGTGAAATCATATCTCTTTTGAACTCTTACATTATTATGAGATGCACTATGGTATAATGGATAGAGACCTGGACTTAGTCAGGAAGACCTAGATTTAATTCTCCTAACGAAACTTATTAGCAAGTCCCATAACCTCAGTTTTCTTCTCAGTGAAATTGGGATAATACCTCACAAGACCGTTGTGACGTTCAAATGACATAATGTGTGCAAAGTTCTTTACAAATTTTAATGGTCTTTATGAATATCAGCTACATTTCTGTCATCTGTCTTGTCACTGACATTCTAAATCAACAAATATCAATCATTGGCATATTCAAAATTCTTTAAAATCCTTCCTAGAAAGAATATTCATAACTTGTATGTGATGTTTCTTCACGCATGAGACATATAAAATTCAGTGATAGATCAGATGTATGCTACCTTTTTCTGTATTATCACCAATTTAATAACAAATTGCTTTTTAAGAATTTATTAAGTTGGTTATATGGAACTTGGAAAACATTTTCCTATAGAAATGATGTCATATATGGTTCCCAAGTTAGTCTACAAAAGCTATCGTGAATTCCAAATTGCAGCTCTGGGGAAGAGCTAACCTAGAAACTGAAACAATCTCTTCCCTTTGCTGCCTCCCAAGCCTGAGGGTGAAAGGGAAATCCTTCCTCTGGCTGCCACAGAAACAGAGAGGGGATCTCTTCTTCCTGCAGCTGAGACCTAGCCTTTGAAAGAATGATCTCAAGTGAGGTATTTGTACCTTATACTTTGGGTTGGCTTATACTTTGAGGATGGTTTATACTTTGAGGATGGCTTGTACTTTGGATTGTGGTTGTTGTGTCTTTTTCAGCATTTTTTGAGAAACAAAATAGTAGTTCTGTCCCCTTACCCCCTAAAAAAAGGAACCCCTACCTTTTCCACTTGCATCTTTCTTATATCTGGGCTCCAGTCCTGACTGACCCAGAAGTCATTTGGAGGCGGAGAGGTAGTTGAGCAGATGGAATCTACACACAATGGTCAACAGCTATTGAGCATACATTGTGTGCAAAGCATTGTATAGGCTTCTGTGAACTGAGCCTGGGAGCAGCAGGCACATTCAACTTAACCCACTGTGTACCAGAAAAAATAGGGAAGAGAACCTCAGAGAAGCTGCCTTTCTCCACGCTTCAGAAAATGTGCAAGTTCTCTCTCTTACGGGAGTTGTGTCGCATTGCATAGGATATAAAGCATCCTAATGCTCTCCATCTTAGAGGCCTGATACTCATTTCTTTTTTAGAAGTGTGATGTTGTAAGGGTACTAGTTAGGACTATGTATGTTAGTCTGTGATTATGAGGATTGAGAAATGGCTATTGAATTTGGCGAGTAAGTTCTGAGGAGACAGAAGCTTTAGCAGTTTGTACGGGAAACAAGGATGGGGAGAGGACTGAAGACTAGGAACTGGGAATGTTTAGCCCAGAGAGGAGAAAACTTAGAGGACAATGATAAGCTGGAGTACAGCTAAAGGAGGATGACCAGAATGGGAGAAGGCCTTGAGATCACATCACTTGAGGACTGGTTAAAGGAAGTGGGTTGTTTAGCCCACAGGGAAAAAAAAAGACTTGGGGGGGAATATGATGTCTGTCTTCAAGTATTTGAAGGGCTATCATGTGGAAGAAAGATGGAATACATTTACTAAGTGCCAGGAAAACCGTTTGCTTAGTGTCCTGAAAATCTGATCAAGATTTTTAAACAGATAACAGAGGCAAAAGGAAAAAAAAAACTGCTCATGTATTTATACTAAGTCAGATACCATGACAAGCTACAACATAGAAAGAGGAATAATAGTAAAAAGGACTGGTAATCCACAGGAGACAATACTCAGCAAAACCCATTACTTCAGATGTCTCTATACAAATTCACCAAATATAACTAGTGATCAAAGTGAACTTGGTATGCATTAGCATATTGACAAATTCTGCCTCTTTGGTATCACTGAGTCTTGGATGGACTGGAACCCATATCTGGAATATCGCTAGAGAATGGTAAGTCTTATTTAAAAGGAATAAAAAAGTCCAAAAAGATGTTTTCCCCCCAAAAATGGTTTTAGTGATAGCTATAGATATAGATATTTAAGACATGATAATGTGAGGAAATGTATAAACTGAAATGGGGAAAATCATTCTTGAAAACATTGGGGTTAGGATCAGTGGAGGGAGAAAGAGGAACAGTATTGTCATAGCAGTGTACAGTCTATATAGAAGAAGGAAACACATCAGAAACCATACATGTAAGTAGCAATAGAGGTCTTCAGTGATGTGGATATCTGCTACAGAGCTTTCTCTGATAGGAACAGAATAGTTGAGAAATTCTTGACATACTTTGTGATAATTTTACTCAAAAGGTGGAGGAATCTATGAGAAAATATTATTTTGGATTTGATATTAATTAACAGGGAAGAACGGGTATCTGAATTTCAAAAGATGGGAATCTTGGGAGAAAGTGACCTTTCCATCTTGGAATTTGCGATAGAAGAGAGGAAAGTCTGATTTACACCTCAGATTTTGGGAAAGCTGGTTTTCAGAATTACATTCTCAGTATGTCAGTGGTATGTGTATACCACAATAAGCTCAAAATGGATACAGGATTTGAATATTAAAGGTCTAAAAAATTAGAAGAGAGCCAAATGAAGTACCTTTCCCAGCTTTCACTAGGGAGAAAATTCTTAACCAAGAAAAGAATAGATATGATTGGAAAAGATAAAATAATTTCTAGTACATGAAATTAAAAAGCTTCTGCATTAATAAAATGAACATAGCAAGGATAAGAAAGATGTCCATCAGGAACATTTTTTGTATCAAATCTCTGACAGGGGTCTGATATCAGAGATCTATAGGAAATTAACACAAATATATAAGCCCAAGGTCTATTGACCCAATGAATAGATGGTCAAATGATATGAACAGTTTGAAAAAGAATTACAAACCATTGACAAACATATCGAATATTGCTCCAAGATATACAGTTAGAACCATATAAATCAAAACAGCTTTGAGATTTCACCTCACCTTCAGCAAATTGACAAAAAAAGACAAAAGATGGGAATTTCAGGCAGTATTGGAAGGATTGTGGAAAGACAGGCACACTAAATACTACTGTTGGAATTGTGAATTGCTCCAAACTTTCTGGAAAGCGATTTTGAATTACACTGAGAAAGTGACCAAAATGTCCATATACTGATTCGAAAACCTCACTACCAAGCATATGATCCCAGAATGTCAAAGGTAGAATGGCCTCATATATGCCAAAATATGTATGGCAGTACTTTTTGTAGTAGCAAAGAATTGTTGGCAAAGTGGATGCTCATCAACTGGCATATTGCAGTACTTGAATAGGATATTACTGTGTCATGGGAAACAATGAGTATGAAAAATAAAAGGAGGCTTGGAAAAAATTATGGACTGATGCAAAGTGATTTAAGCAGAACGAGCAAAATTATTTTTACAACTGTTGTTACTCAGTCGTTTTTAAGTTGTGTCCAACCTTTTGTGACCCCATTTGGTGTTTTCTTGGCAAAGATGCTGGAGTGGATTGCCACTTCCTTCTCCAGTGGATCCACTTTGTTAGGAAATCACACTTAAGTGTCTTGCCCAGGATTACACAGCTAGGAAGTGTCTGAGGCTGGATTTGAACTTGTATCTTCCTGACTTCAGGCCCAGTGCTCTGTCCACTGAGCCACCAACTAGCTGCCTCTACACAATGATGTAAATGGCAAGAACGGCAAAACCAAAATTGAAACTGAAAGTGAAGGCCCAGAATCTCAGCCACTTCTTCATTTCCCTCCAGCCACATTGCTTGGTTTCAACTCCATCATCATCATGCCCCTGCCTGGGAACACTACCCCTCTTTTCATCATCCTTTTGTGTGTTCTCCCCTATTAGATTGCAAGCTTCATGAGATAAGGACTGTCCTTTTCTTATTTGTATCTTCAGCACTTAGCATAGTGCCTGGCATATAGTAGGTGCTTAATACGTATTTATTATATCATATGGATGTAATGGCCAAGCCTGGCCCTAAGGAGGAGATGTGAGAATATAACTCTCCATTTGCAGAGGTAGAATACTATGGATGTGGAATAACTGATATACTGTGAACTTAGTTGATGCATAGGTTAGTTGAGTCAAACTTTTTTTTTCTTTTTAGTTCATTCTTGGTTACAAAGGATGCCTCTCTATGTCATGATGGGGGAAGGGATATATTTAGGAAATAAAAATGATGCAAAAACAAAAGATATCAATAAAATTTTTTAAACAAAAAAGTCATTGGTATGTCCAAAAAAGCCAGCATGATCTTAATCTTTATGTTACCCAACAGGAGAGCACTTTAATTCTGCCCTAATCAGACCTCGGCTTAAGTATTATATTCATTTTAGATTTAGGTAGTTTAACACAGTGCCTGGCACATAGTAGATACTTGATAAGTACTTGCTCATCTGGTTGATTTTTTATGAAAGACATTGTCAAGCCAGAATGATTGGGTGTGGGGAGGATGATGCAAGGATTAACTCTCGAGTCATATGAGGATCTGTTGAAGGAACCTAGGTATGTTTATTCCTGGAGCTGACTTAGGAGGTAGGGGAGGCATGATAATTGTGTTCAAGTATTTGAAAGGTTGTCATACAAATAAAGTATTAGTTTTATTCTTTTTGGCCCTAGGGGGCACAACTATGACTAATGGGTAGTCATTGCAGAGGTAGATATAGGCTTAAGGTAAGGAAAATTTCCCTAAAAATGATATCTGTTTCAGTGTGACATGGTTTACCTTAGGAGGTAGTGAATTTCCTTTCACTAAGTTCTTCCAGAGGAGGCTGGATGACCACTTGGTGGGGATGTTGTAGTGTGGATTCCTGTTCAGGTACAGGTTATGTACATAGCCCAGGAGGTTCTTTCCAATTCTGAGATTCTCAGATTCTGTGATATATTTTTGAGTGTTAAATATAAATCTAAAATAATAACTCCATCACAAACTTTTTTGCTCTAACATTTCTTACCTTGAAGAGTCAGACTAGTCTTAACTTACATAATCACTTCCAGGATCTATGGTTTCATCCCATTAGCTACTCCTTCCACCAATACAGATCTCAACCCTTCTGTATCTTAATTGGTGGGCAGCCTTTTGGTGGTAAGCTCCAAACTTAAGTAGGTGGTCCTGAGACAACCAATTGACCATCTGTTCCAAGCCTAGACCTGATGCTTTCTAGTTTTTTATGACCTGTCAGATCTTGCCTACGTCCTTTGGCATAGCTTTGGAAAATCCAGGGACATCTTGGTGCTGTAATTGTAGAAGGACATATTGTAGAGTTTAGCAAAGGGAGCTATTTAATTAGATTTTGATAGGTTGTTGAGTTTAGGACAAGAAGGAGTCAGATATGAGAGTAATTGGGGAGGCTAGAAGCTGGCACAGAACTAAAAGTTGGAGAATGTGTTAGTGAGGGGCCATAAGGGAAGATTGCAGAATAGTTATCAAGGGAGTGATTTAGTATTGATTGGGAATATGTTGCTGATGATTGTACTTCAATCTGCCACCTTTGCTTCATCTCTTCTGCCTTAGAATAGTAATAACTTGCATCTGTATGGGGCTTTAAGTTTGCAAAAATGCACCATAAATATTATCTCATTTGAACTTTATAATAATCCTGTAAGATGTGTACTACAGGTAGTCTTCCCATTTTATAGATGGAGAAATTCAGGGTCAAAGAGGAAAAGAATCTTGTCCATGGTAAGCGCCAGAGATGAGATATGAGATCAAGTGTTCCTTCTCTGAACCCAGCTTTCTTTCCACTAACTGGGTAGGTTAGGAAGGACACCTCCTGGGAGAAGGGATTAGAACACTGGATCTGACTAAGGTTTGCAAAGAGACTAGGCATTCAACTCCATTTTTTACTGGAGAGGCAGGGTCCTGGGTTTGCTTTGCCCAAGTCTTCTTTCTGATTAGGATTGATAGGAGAAAAGGAACTGATAAGAAATAATCACTGTTATAAGCCACCATAAAGCCTAGATAACACAAGTCCATTTGTGACTGAAGCTTCTATCACAGAGCAGAGGCATTGTGTCTTAACAATAGTGTGTAAATAACTGGTGGTAAGGGTTTGAGAGGCCAAGTGTTTTAGCAAATAAATTAAAACTCTGTTATCTACTAAACCAGTAACCAGTTCCAGATTAAATAGTTTGCAAGCAGGTAGCCAGGATAGTAATAGGAAAAGCAGACTGTAGCAAGAACACAACTGAAGTTTTGAGTTCTCTAGAGGAAAGAATCCTAGCAAGTGAAATCTAAATCCTACGGCTGTCTTTTCTGCCCAGAGTCTGCCTTTTAAATGCAATCTAGTAGTAGTGGACAGTGCAGAAGGACTAGGAATAAGCTTTTGTGTGGGCAGGGTCTCCCAGTGTCCATAGCCACCTTTTCTAGGAAAGGCCAAGAAAGACAGTCATATATATGACCTGTCTTTAATGATTTAAATCCTTATTTTACTATATTTTTCCATTACACATGGAGTGATTTTAAACAAATGACTTAACTATACATTTATTATTGTCTGCAAAAAAAGAAAATTTTTTTTCATGTGTTGTTGTATCCTACATAAAATCTTATTGCCATGTGTCTTTTTGAATTTGTAGTCAATATTAAGTATCTTCTACGTGCAGGACACCGAGCAAGCCTAGTGATAAAAAGATGAAAACCAATTCAGTTCAATAAACAGGTGAGAAAACAATTCATTTCAACAAGGCTTTATTAAATGACTGTTCTGTGCCAGGCACCCCACTAGGAGCTAAAGATATGAAGACCTTGATGAAAACAGTTCTAGCTGTGAAGCTTATAATCTAGTAAGGGAAATAAGACATGTACAAAAATAAAAGGTAATATAAGGTAGAGTGACTTGAGGAGAGTGAGATCACTTGTTGCAGGGGGTGGGGGGTAGAGATGATGGGGAGAGACTGGGGAAAATTTCATCGAGGAGGTGGCACCTATGTTGGAATTTAAGAGAATTTCACCAACTGGAGATGTGGAGAGAAGTTGTTCCTAGCTTAAGAAATAGCCTGTGAAAATTAAGGAAGGTAGGAAAGGACAGGACAAGACTGGGGAATAGCAGTAACTGGGGAATGATACAGTTTGGTCAGATTGCAGAGTGGCTGAAAGAGAATATAGTGAGACAAAGCTGGGGAAAAAATAGGTTGGAAGCCAGTGGTGGAAGTCCTTCAGTGCTTGGCTAATGAATTTGTATTTTATCCTAGGGGCAATAGGGAGTTAATGAAGGATTTTAAGTAGTGGTGATGTGATCATGCCTGTACATTAGGAAGATGATTTTGGCATTGTATGAAGGAGAGATTGAAAAGGGAGAGATACTAGAGGCAGAGGAAATAGTTGAGAGACTCTTAAAATAATACAAGCAAGAGGCAAGAGGGGATGGATGTGACATGTGAAGTTAGAATCTATAAGATTTCCTGAAGAGATCATAAAAAAGGGAAAAGGACTCACATGTACAAAAATATTTATAGCAGCTCTTTCTGGGGTGGCAAAGAATTGAAAATTGAAGGTATACCCATCAATTGGAGAATGACTGAACAAGTTGTGGTATATGAATGTAATGGAGTACTATTGTGCTATAAGAAATGATGAGCAGGTGGACTTCAGAAAAACCTGGAAACACTTGTATGAAGTGATGCTGAGTGAAGTGAGCAGAACCAGGAGAACATTATATGTAGTAACAGCCACATTGTGCAACGACTAACTTTGATAGACTTAGCTCTTTCTTTTTTTTTTTTGGCTAGGCAGTGGTTAAGTGATTTGCCCAGGTCACACAGCTAGTAAGTGTCAAGTGTCTGAGGTCAGATTTGAACTCAGGTCCTCCTTACTCCAGGGCTGGTGCTCCATCCACTGCATCACCTAGATGTTCCTAGACTTGGCTCCTCTCAGCAATGCAAGGATCTAAGAATCTCCAAAAGACTCATGATGGAAAATGCTGTCCACATCTAGAGAAAGAACTATGAAGTCTGAATGCAGATCGAAACATACTATTTGCTCTTTTTTTCCTTGTTTTGTTTTGTTTCTTCTTTCTTGTGGTTCCTCTTATTGGTTCTAATTCTTCTTTACAACATGACTAATGTGAAAATGTTTAAGGCTATGAATAGGAATGTGTATGTAGAGCCTATGTCAGATTGCACGCCATCTTGGGGAGGGAGGAGAGGGAAAAAGCTTATGGAAGTGAATGTTGAAAACTAAAAATAAATTAATAATTTAAAAAAATAATCTATAAGATTTGGCACCTGGATATGAGGGGTAAGGGAATGGGAAAAGTCAAAGAGGACTGTGAGAATATAAGCCTGAGTAGCTGAGAAGATGATGGTGACATCAGTAGAAATAGGGAACTTTGAGGAAAAAGAAGTTTTTGAGGCCATGGAGGAAGTTTGAGGGGCTGAAAGAATACCCAGTTTCCAATATGCATTGGAAAGATGAACGAGATAAAATTGAAAGTTGTCCACATAGACATGATAAGTGAAGCCCTAGGATTGGATAGAATACAGTGGGAGAGAGTTTAGGAAGAACAGCCAGGACAGAACCTTAAGGGACATGCTCAGTGGGCTGGAAGAGAAGGAGGAATCAACAAAAGAGACTTAGAAGTGCTCAGGTGATTTAAAAAAAAGAGAACCAGGAGAGAGCAGTGTCACAGAAGCTAAGAGAGGAGGAAGTTTGCAAAAAGGGGGGGAGGTTGAGGACACCCCCATCCACTTAGTCACTAGGCTTGCAACTTCAGTGTCATCCTCTGCTTCTCACTCACTCCACCTATCCACTCTGTTGCCCAGTCTTGTCATTTCTGCCATCACAACATTTCTCATTTATGTCCCCTTCTTTCCTCTGGCTTAGTTTCCATCCTAGTTTAGGAACTTATCACTTATCACCTGAGCAACTTCAATAGCTTGGTCTCCCTGCTTCAAATCTCTCCCCACTTCAGTTTATACTCCACTGAACTTTCAAGGTGAACTTTCCAAGATGATTTTTGAGGCAGCTAGATGGTACATTAGATAGAACTGATAGGCCTTGAGTCAGGAAGACCTGAGTTCAAATTCAGCCTCTTATACTTAGTCACTTCTGTCTGTCTCAATTTCCAGAGTAAAATGTAAAGTGTAAAAAATGTGAAAAATCTGTAAAAATAATAGCACCCTGTTGTTGTGAGGATCCAATGAGATAATATTTGTAAAGTGCTTAGCATAGTGCCTGGTACATAGTAGGTATTCTTTGCACCTATTTGCTCTTCACAGGGTCACCAGGAGAATCAAGTTATGTCCCTTATGTCCTTTATGCTGTTTCTCCAATGTTAAAACCTTCAGTTTGGGGATACTTCAGTCACTAAAGTGATTTTCCTAAAATTCAGGTCTGATTATGTCACCCACCCCCCAACTCAGTAAACTCCAGTGACTTCCTATTGCCTCCAGGAGCAAATACAAAATACTGTTTGGCATTCAAAGTTCTTCATAACCTAGCCACTTCCTACCTTTCCAACCTTCTTACATCTTACTCCCCAACACATACCTTTTGATCCGCTGATACTGGCCTCCTGGCTTCCTTTAAGTCCCAATTAAAATTCTGTCTTTGACAGGAAACCTTTCCCAATCCCTTTTAATTATAATGCCTTTCCTCTGTTAACTATTTCCTATTTAACCTGTATATAGCTTACTTTGTATATATTTGCTTGCATGTTGTCACCTCCATTAGATTGTAAGCTCCTTGAGGGCAGTGATTATCTTTTGCCACTTTTTGTATCTCTAGCACTTAGATGCTTACTGGCACACAGTAGATGCTTAATAAATTTTTTATTGATTGAGATAACATAGACCCAAGGAAGGACGAGAGTCTCTACTAGAATAAATAATTAAGCCTCAAGACACTGTAAGGGCCAAAGAAGGACCGGGTCCCAGCGAGAACTGGCACATACACCAGTGTTCAGAAGATATAAATCTTGAAGCATATTCATGCTTTTCCCTCTTTCTGAATGTGCCTGTGCTTCCCCTGATGTAGGAGTCAATCCTAGGAGATTTAGACTGAACCTTGCATCAGGGAACAGGTAATTAGCAACATCTGGCTTCCATAAGAACCACAAGGGCAGAGGCTGAGCAGTAAGTAGCTCTTGGTAAGTAAATCTTGAAAGAGACCAACAAAGGAAGCCATTAAGAAATTAGTGATTCAAGCCCTGAACCAAAGTATAGACCCTGCCAGGTTCTAAATATTAATATACCAAGAGACCAGTCTACAGGCCACCTAAAGAGACCTCCGTGACCATCAGTGACTCTATAGGCCCCTTTGAGACCTCTTATTCTATCCCTACCATCCTTCACACAAAAGTGTCCAAATATTTGGCAAGAATTAACAATTATTAACATACCCAAAGCCAACAGGTCAACGAGCTTTGATTCCCCCTTGAGGAGGGTTCTTTACCCATCTAACTTAGGAGAGAGAGGTACCTGAGGCTTGGAGTGGTCAAGTGACTTACCCACTGTCACAGAGCTAATAATTAAAGTTGAGATTTTACCCTAGGACTTCCTAATTCCAAGTCCAGAATTCTCTTCACTACCTATGCTACCTATCACATAAAGCATAAGTGATACCTCCTATGACTGATTCTCACCCAGATAGGATCAGGAACAAAGTTGAAGGATGGTTACCATATCAGTTTGCAGCTGCCATTCCTAAAAGATTGAAGAAGTTACTTATAAGCATGCTAAATGAGAGTGTAATCACCACTCATCTTGCTCTATTTCATCCCAAAATCATTTGTTCAGTTAAGTATTTACTAGGTAAAAACTAAGCAGGTAGCACTGTGCTAGGCACAGTGAGGGATAAAAATTAAAATGTCCAGTAGTATGTTGGAGATGTGAAATTGGAGGTCAGTAGAGAGATTGGAGCATGATAGATAGATTTAAGAATGATCAGCCTAGAGATGGTAATTAAATCCATAGGAGCTGATGAGATCACCAAGTGAAGTAGTATAGAGGGAGAAGAGAAGAGGGCCCAGGACAGAACCCCAAGGGACACCCATAGTTAGAGGGTGTGATCTAGAGTAGGGTCCAGCGAAGGAGACTGAGAAGCAGCTGTCAGATGGGTAGAAGGAAAACCAGGAGAGTAGTGTCCCAAAAACCTAGAGAGAAGAGGGTATCTGTGCTTACATCCTAAAAAATTCTCTAGTAGGCCTCAGGCTTTTGATATGCATTAGATTATATGGTTTTAGGTCCTTGCCTTTTATTCCCAACCTGCTACTCCCCATATTTTGGTGGTGTTAGCACCTTATATAATCCTTCAGGGGAAAAAAATGGTCATTCAGTGAAATAGAGGATTTTCAAGCATTCTTGATGAAAAGACCAGAGCTGAGTAGAAAATTTGACTTTCAAATACAAGACTCAAGTGGAACATGAAGAGGTAAACAGGAAAGAGAAATCATAAGAGACTTATTAAGGTTGAACTGTTTACATTCCTGCATGGAAAGATGATATTTGTAACTCATGAGACCTTTGTCTGTATTAGGGTAGTTGTAGGAAAAGAATTATATGTATAGATAGATTGATAGATGGAGGGCACAATGTGAGTTGAAGATGAAGGGGTCATATCTGGAGAATAAAATTAAGGGGTGAGAGAGGATTATACTAGGAGAAGGAGAAAGGGAGAGGTAGAACAGGGTAAGTTATCTCACAAAAAAAAACAGAAAAGAAAAGGCTCTTACAGTGGAGGGGAAATAGGGGCAAGCGAGAGGGAGTGAGTGAATCTTATTCTCATAGGATTTGACTTAAGGAGGGAATAACATACACACTCAATTGGGTATGGAAATCTGTCTTACCCTACAGGAAAATAGGGGGGGAAGGGGACAAGAGAGTAGGGGGATGATAGAGAGGAGGGCAGATTGGGAAAGGGGGTAACCAGAAGCAAACACTTCTGAGGAGGGACAGGGTCAAAAGAAAGAATAGAATAAATGGGGGGCAGGGGCGGGATAGCATTAAGGGAAATAGAGTTTGTTTTTCACAGCATGTCTACTATGGAAGTGTTTTGCATA
>NW_020954930.1:380498-382416 GCF_900497805.2 Vombatus ursinus | reverse complement strand
AACTCAAAATCTTGTGGAAGTAAATGTTGAAAACTGAAAATAAATAAATTTATTAATACAAAAAAGAAAGAACGATGGAGTTTGAATGCAGATCAAAGCATACCATTTGCTATTTTTTTTCTTCTGTTGTATTTTGTTTCCTCTTTCTGGTGGTTCCTCCTATTGGTTCTAATTCTTACTTTTCTTTCACTAATTTTTTACTTTTAATTTTTTTAATTCACTTTTACTAATTCTTTCACATCACTAATGTGAAAATATGTTTAATAGGAATGTATATGTACAGCCTATATCAGATTGTGCACCATCTTGGGGAGGGAGGTGGGGAGGGAGGGAGAGAAAAATTTAAAACTCAAAAGCCTATGAAAGTGATTGTTGATAATTTAAAATAAATTAATTAAAAAAAAACAACTTCCATAAAAGTAGATGTGACAGAGGATCGTTGCATTATAGATCTGGTTTGATACCTCCATGTCCAGTGCTTTTTTTGTTTCTAGAAAAGAGGTAGTGACCTCTGATACTTCATCAACATATATAGTCACCAACCATATGCCAGATTTCAAAAGGAGTTATTTTTCTGTGGAAGTCCTGTGCTTTTCTAGGCATCAGTGGGCAACCAGTTTCATTGTCCATCTGTTCTCTCTCATTCTTGGTACATTACCATAGCACTCCTTTTTCTGATCCTATGTGACCATTTGAGTGTTTCTTTCTCCATTTCTTAAGTGTGATTTAATGGGAGAGGCAGTATGGCCTCCTGAATAGGGTTTGGATAATCCTCCTACACTTCGTAGCAGTGCAACTAAGGGCAAATCACTTCAGTTTGATTTAACAAGTCAGTGTTAAGCACCTGCTATGAGCTGAGCACTGTACTTGGTGTTGGGGATACAAAGAAAGATAAACACAACCTCTCCCTTCCAGGAGTTTATATTCTACCCAGTGCCTTACTTTCCTTCTCTGTAAAATGGGGATAAGAATACCTTTAGTTCCTACCCCATAATGTTGTGAGGCTCAAATGAGATAATGTATGTAAAGCACTTCATAATCCTTAAAGTGCCAGAGGAATGTCAGATACTGTTATTGGCCATGTTCAATCGTAATATTAAGGATAAGCAACTTGGCAGAGTAGCTAGACAGCTGACCTTGGAGTAAGGAATCAATTACCATACAGATGCTTGGTGTTTAAGCAACTATTCTGTGTATGCCATGCCAGGTGCTAGGGATACAAAGACAAAAAACAACCCAGTCCCAGCCCTCAAAGAGCTTGCATTCTATGGGGAATACAATTTATACACATTTAAGTCAATATAAAATATCTACAAAATAATTTCTGGTGGGCACTAACAGTGGGAGGGGTGAGGGGAGGGTTTAGGATAGACTTCCTGTAGGAGGTGGTATCAGAAATAGGCTTCGAAGGAAGGTAGGCAGGTATTCTAAGAAGGGAACAGTAATAGCATTCCAGGCACAAGATACTGCCTATGAGAAGACACAGGGATGGGAGATGGAATGTGTACAGAGAATAGCAAGTAGACCAGTTTGGTTGAACCATGGAGTATGTGAAGGGGGAATTATATATAAAAAGGTTTTGGAAAGATAGTGAGGAACCAGATTGTGGAGGATTTTTTTTTTACATTTAATCTTTATTTTTTTCCCTTCAATTACATGTAAACAAAAAGTTTTAATATTCTTTTACAGAAAGTTTTGAGTTCTCTCCTTCCCTCCTTTCCTCCCCTCCCCCCTCCTTGAGAAGACAAGAAATTTGCTATGGATTATACATGTGCGGTCATGTAAAACATATTTCCATATTAGCCATGTTGCAAAAGAAAATGCAGACCAAAAAAAAAAACCCAAAAATAATAAATAAAGAAAAAAAGTATGCATCAGCCTGCTTTCAGAATCCGTCAGTTCTTTCTTTGGAGGTGAG
>NW_020954930.1:355171-380433 GCF_900497805.2 Vombatus ursinus | reverse complement strand
CATTTTTCATCATAAGTCCTTCAGAATTATCTTGGATCATTGTATTGCTGAGAACAGCTAAGTCATTCACAGCTGATCATCAAAAAATGTTGCTGTTTCTGTGTCCAGTGTTCTCCTGGTTCTGCTCACTTCACTTTGCATCAGGTCATATAAAGTCTTTCCAGGTTTTCCTGAAATTAGCCTGCTCGTCATATTTTATAGTACAATAATATTCGATCATAATCATATACTACAACTTGTTCAGCCATTCCCTAACTGATGGGCACCTCCTCAATGTCCAATTCTTTGCCACCACAAAAAGAGCTGTTATAAATATTTTTGTACATATATTTTCCTTTTTTCTTTGATCTCTTTGGGATACTGATGTAGTAGTTGTATTGCTGAATCAAAAGGTATGCACAATTTTATAGCCCTTTGTATCCCCAGCACCTGGCATGGCATATTGCTCTCCAGAATGGTTGGATCAGTTCACAACTCCACTAACAGTATATTAGTGTCCCAGTTTTCCCACATAACCTCCAATATTTGTCATTTTCCTTTTCTGTCATGTTAGTCAATCTGGTAGGTGTGAGTTGGTACCTCAGAGTTGTTTCAATTTTCATTTCTCTAATTAACGACGATTTAGAGCATTTCTTCATATGACTATATATGGCATTGATTTCTTCATCTGAAAACTGCCTATTCATATCTTTTTATCATTTATCAATTGGGGAATGACTTATATTCTTACAAATTTGACTCAGTTCTCTATATATTTGAGAAATGAGGCCTTTATCACAGAAACTTTATGTGAAAAAAAATCCTGGTTTCCCGTTTTCCTTCTAATCTTGGTTGCATTGATTTGGTTTGTGCAAAACCTTTTTAATTTGATGTAATCAAAATTATCCATTTTACATCCTGTAATGCTCTCTATCTCTTGTTTGATCATAAATTCTTCCCTTATCCATGAATCTGACAGGTAAAATACTCCAAACTCCCCTAATTTGCTTATTGTATCATCCTTTATGTCTAAATCATGTACTCATTTTGACCTTATCTTGATAAACAGTATGAGATTTTAGTCTATATCTAGTTTCTGCCAAACTGCTTTCCAGTTTTCCCAGCAATTTTTGTTAAGTAGTGTAGTTCTTTTCCCAAAATCTTGAATCTTTGGGTTCATCAAACACTAGATTACTATGGTCATTTACTACTCTTAGCCAGTACCAGGTTGTTTTGATGATTACTGCTTGGTAATACAGTTTGAGATCTGGTACTGCTAAACCACCTTCCTTAACATTTTTTTAATTATTCCCTTAATATTCTTAACCTTTAGTTCTTCCAGATGAATTTTTGTTATTCTTTTCTCTAGCTCTGTGAAATAATTCGTTGGTAGTTTGATTGGTGTGGCACTGAATAAGTAAATTAATTTAGGTCAAATTGTCATTTTTATTATATTGGCTCAACGTATCTACCCATGAGTAATAAATATTTCTCCAGTTGTTTAGATGTGACTTTATTTGTGTGAAAAGTATTTTGTAATTGTATTTATGTAGTTCCTGGGTTTGTCTTGGCAGGTAGACTCCCATGTCTTTTATGTTGTTTTCAGTTATTTTAAATGGAATTTCTCTTTCTATCCCTCACTGCTGGATTTTGTTGGTAATACACAGAAATGCTGATGATTTATGTGAGTTTACACCCTGCACCTTTGCTGAAGTTATTAATTATTTCACTAGTTTTTCAGTTGGTTCTCTAAGTATACCATGGCATTGTCTGCAAAGAGTGATAGTTTTGTCTCCTCACTGCCTATTCTAATTCGTTCGATTTCTTTTTCTTGTCTTACTGCTTCAACCAACATTTCTAGAATAATATTGAATAATAGTGGTGATAATACGCATCCTTGTTTCACCCCTGATCTTATTTGTGGAGGGCTTTAAATGCCACACACAGAAATTTGTCCTAGAGGCAATAGAGAGCCACTGGTGGGACACCTACAGACATGTGCTTTAGGAATATCACTTTGGCAGCTATGTGTAAGATGGATTGGAACAGTGAAACAGTGTGGCATGGTGTACAGAGAGTCAGCCTAGGAATCAGGAAAACCTGCATGACAGAAAGACTTGCTGTGGGTGAGCTGCCTTTGTGGTCATTTTGCTGTTTCATTTTTACAATGCCTCAGCAAAATGAGGGAGACATTGTCAGGGAGGGGTGAGTGGGAAGGCTTCAGCATCTCAAGCCAACAGAAATCTGGTTTATTTTCAGGGACTGCAGGACCAGAGTAGGCTTCATCCTTGAATGTCACCAAGTAACCTAAACAAGTCTCATGCAGATAGGATGAGCCATTAATTTCTTCAGGCTATACTGTCAATCAGGTCTTAACCTTGGAGAGATATAGTAAGGGACATAATTTGATTCTCCTGGGGACCCTGTGAAGAGCAAACAGGTACAAAGTTAATTAGGTGCCAGTTGGTCCTCAGAGCTTGAAAACAGGCTTACTAAAGTGAAAATGCTTACTGAGAATTACTGTAAAGACAGCTATTTTAACATGTAATTTTGATAGTATCCTTTTTTGTATGTGAATTGGGTTATATATACCTGGCCAGTTTCTTTTGCTGACATTTAGCCCTGCTCTTATACTATGTAAATTAGGTTTTCTTAGCCTAATGCAAAGTATCTGCTGGTGATGGAACAACAGCAACCAGTGTGCACCCATGTATGGAATGGAACATATGGCCCGGACTAGCCCTTTGTATAGTGGAATATAGTGAGTGGCTGCCTCTGCAGTGCTTTGAAAGGGCAGTACAAGGCCTCACCTGCCCCTGAATTCTGGTCTCTCTTTCCTGCCCTGCCTCAGCCTGTCATGATGAAGCCATTCCCCGGATAACTGACCAGAAACTCCCACTCCTTTGGATTAGCTAACAAAGGAGGAGAGCGTAGTCTCTAGAAGAACCTTACTAAAGTATTACCTGTTGCCTAGGCGGGGGTGGAGTGGGGGGGGGGTAGGGGGGGTGGGGGTGTGTCTCCCTAGAGCCCGTTCCTGGTTAGAGTATCAGATGGCCTGTCACCTGGGAAGGCGCAGATCCTAACCCTGAGGGAATTAAGTACAGGACAGGGACATTTCAATAGGCCAGATGGTTGAGCCCTGCTTGAATAGGAAGCGGGGGCTGGGGCAGGGGCCTGGGCCTGAAGCCTTGACCAGAAAAGGCAGCCCTGCGTATTTGGGGAACAGCATGAAAGCAGGGTCTGGGTGAAGAGTTGGAGGCAAGGGATGATTGGATTGGCTCTGCCTATATCTTAATTCTTAACCAAGGTCTTTACTATGTGCTGGATAGCAGGAGATTTAGACTGTCTGCGCAAGGTTATGGCATAGTTATGTATATGTATAATATGGCAAAACTGTATGAGATAGTTTTGAGAAAATGACTGATCAGTTCTGTGAAATCACTGATGAATACTGCCACATCATCAGTTGGCCTTTTTCCTCCCACTGAATTAAATAGTGAGAAGCTTCACTGCTTCGATGACTAGATCAGCCAGTTTGGATGCTTGGCCCAGAACAGACCCCAGCTACTGATTTATTGCATATGCCTATCCTTCCCTCCTTCCTTAGCTCTGCTCCTCCATTTCTATGAATAAGGGAGGAGGTAGTCTAGGTATTTGACAGCAGAATTGACTGGATTAAACAGTTTAAATTCTGGGTACGTACTGTCTTGGAATTTTGTTGGATGTTTCAGGTTACTTGATTTCCAAAATAAGCAGAAGGAAATTGCCAGCAGTTTAAAGGTGAGAGGGAAGTGAATTTCAGAGAATCTCAGTGGCCATTCAGTGCATTCCCTACCTGAAAAACAAACTTGTTACTGCCTACCTCAGTCATCCAGCTTGAAGACCTCTGTTAAGGGGTTGTCTACTGCCTGCGTCAGTTCATTCCACTTACAGCTGTATTTGGTAGGAGCTTTTCTCTAATATTAGGTTTAAATCTGCCTTTTTATAGCTTCTACCTGTGGCTCCTGGTTCAGTCCTTTGGGACCAAACAGATCAATCACATCCTTCTTCCATGTGGCATTTCAAATTTTTTAAAACAATGGTCATACATTCCACCCCTTTCCCATCTACCTCCCAGTCTTTTCTCCAGGTTTAACATCCCCAATGTCAACATTCCCCCATTAGTAGAGAGAGGCAGTATCATAAAGTACAGAGTCTGGAGCCCTGAGTTCTAGTCCTGACCTTGCTGTTTCTTGTAAGTCACTCAGTATCTTTGAGCCAAATTTCATTCACTTGTAAAATGGGGACAATGACCAGACTTCCCTACCTCACAGGGCTATGAAGAAGCTCTAATCAGAATAGATATGAAAATACTTTATGAAGCATTACGCAGATTCTAAAGGTTTGATGGCACTTTTTTATTTCTTTATTTGCCCTCCCCTTCTCTTTCTCCTAAATTAGCCTAGAAGCTCTGTAGTCAACTAAAAAATTCCAATTTCCTATGTCAGATGTCTTCCCTCTTTAGCGTCTGAATGCAATTATGTCTCAAACCATCTTTTCCTCTATCCACATGAGTTTTTAGGTGTTCTCTATTAGAATAAAGATTTAACCTTTTTTCTTGAATCAGTTCTGAAATTTTGTGCCAGTTAATACAGCAGTGTCCAATATTAGTTGATGTTGAATGTTAACTAGACACAGTTGAGGGTGGCTTCAGCCAGTCATTTGTTGTTGGAAGGTTTATTCCGAGCTGCCTCTTCAGAGGTAAAGCAGGGTGGGGAATTACCTGCTTTAATTCCTGACTCATCTAGGGGCCTACAGGGTCGGGAATATTAGTACCTGTCCTTTGTTTTGTGAGGGTGTTCCATAGTAATCCTCTGCAAACGTGCTGGAGTGGACATTTTTTCCAGTTAATACAGTATAATTACATTCCTCCCCACTCAAGTGAGAGCACATGGAAGTTATCATCATTGCCTTATTTCTCTGGGACTATAGTAAATCTTAATAGTACTGTAGATGGAGTTTTTGGAAAACCATCTTTGCTGGTATAATTTTCTTCTCCTTTACTCTTGACCAAATTTACAATACAAAAGCCTCAGCATCTGAGTAGTGCCAACAGAACTTCCTTTCTTAACCACTCTCTGTATAATCCTTTCTTTGTGCAGGAATGGTGAAAGTAGATTGTTACATAGGAATCAGTTTGCTCTCCTCCAGAGAATGAAAAGAAATCCCCTATGAAGGGCTTACAGACCTGTAAGTTACATGCTAACCTCCCCAAGATTGCAAGAATACAAATTAGCTGTTAGAAACTGACTAGTACACAGCATTTGTATTCTCAGAGAGGGGTATATCTGCCTAGCTGCTGTGTTTCCCGTTGGAACATACTAGCTTTCTGTTCTCCCTCAGAGGATCATAGATTTGATACATGTTGATTTTGCCATGTTTCCCAATTGACCAGCAACAGTTTGGCATTTGCTGGAAGACAAGAGAAAAACACATTTTAAATAAAACAACTAATTCTTCACAGTTCTGCCAAAGGCTAAAGATAGATGCAAATCAGAAATTTTCATTGTCAGGTTTCTCAGCCCACACGATGGGGTGGGGGATGAAAATTGTAATGTAACAAGGGCCTTTTGTGGTGGGAAATTTGCACCTTATCCCATTGTCTCATGAGTTTTAGTGCACTGCACCTTGACTTGAATGGTACAAGGTTGTCCTCTTGACATCTCTCCATTTCTTGTACCTGAGGTTGGTGTTAATGGCCTTCCCAAATCCTAGCACTCTCATGGTGAGAGTTTGGTTAATCTAGTCACCTGGTCACTAGGGGGGTTTGTCCCCTATAGTTTATATGCAAGAAGAAGCAGGTAAGTCTTAGTAGTTCCCAGAGAAGAGTTGAGAAAATGTACCTACCTCCCTTCATTACAGAAGTGGGGGATTATGAGTTTGAAATGTTTTATCTACTACTAGACATGGTTGGTTGGACTGAACTGCTTTTATTTTCTCTTTAATAGCATTTTTATTTTGTTTTACTTTTTTCAATTAATAAGCATTTATTTTCTCTTACTCCTACCTCTTTTTCCCCCAATGGGGAAAAAAAACCCAAAACCCTTGTAACAGATTCAGATAGTCAAGCAAAACACATTCCTACATTGACTATGTTCAAGAATGTCATTCTACATTTTGAGTCCATCATCTCTGCAGGAGGTAGGTAGCCTGTTTCATCATGGGTCCTCTGGAATCATGGTTGGTTACTTTTTAAATTAATTTTTAAAATAATATTTTATTTTTTCCCAATTACATGTAAATATAATTTTTAACATTCTTTTTTTTTAAAAAACGAGTTCCAAATTTTCTCTCTCCTTGACACAGTAAGCAATTTTATATATGTTATACATGTATACTCATGTAAAACATATTTCCATATTAGTCATCTTGTAAAAGAAGACACCAAAAGAAAAAAACATGAAAAAATAAAGCTAAAAAATAGTATTTGATACTTATCTTCTATCTGTATTCAGACTTCATCAGGTCTTTCTTTAGATATGAGTAGCATTTTTCATCATGAGTCTTTTAGAATTGTCTTTGATCATTGTATTGCGGAGAATAGCTAAGTCATTCACAGTTGATCATCCTATGTTATTGCTGTTACTGTGTCTAATGTTCTCTTTGTTCTGCTTACTTCACTTTGCATCAGTTCGTGTCTTTCCAGTTTTTCTGAAATCATGCTGCTTGTCATTTCATATAGGACAAGAGTATTTCATTATAATCATATACCACAACTTGTTCAGGCATTCTCCAGTTAATGGGTATCCCCTTAATTTCCAATTTTTTGCCACCACAAAAAGAGATGTTATAAATATTTTTTGCACAAATAGATCCTTTCCCCTTTTTAAAAAAAATCTCTTTGGGATACAGACCTAGTAATGGTATTGCTGGATCAAAAGGTATGCAGTTTTATAGCTCTTTGGGTATAGTTCCAAATTACTGTCCAGAATGGTTGTATCAGTTCATGACTCCATCAATAATGCATTAGTGTCCCAATTTTCAATCATGGTTGGTTACTCCATTGATCAGAGTTCTTAAGTCTTTCAAAGTTGTCTTTACAGTGTTGTTGTCATTATATAAATCTTAAATCAACATGTCCAAAATAAAACTCATTATCTTTTGATCTAAACTATACCTCCTTCCTACCTTCCTTATTATTGTAGTGGGCAATATCATCCTCAAAGTCCCCCAGGCTCTCAACCAAAGTCATCCTCAACTCTTCACTATATCTGACCTTCCATATCTGATCTGTTGCCAAGGCTAGTCGATTTCCAATTTGCAACATCTCTCAAATAAGCCCTCTTTTCTCCCCTGACACTGCCACCACTTTAGTGCAGACCCTCATCACCTCATGCCTAGACTATGGAAATAGCCTGCTGTTGGGTCTGCCTGCCTCAAGCTTCCCCACTCCATTCCATTCTCCATTCAGCCATTAAAGTGATTTTCCTAAAATGCAGGTGTGATCATGTCGTCCTTCCCACTCTCTACTCAATAAACTCTAGTGACTTCCTGTTGCCTCTGACAGCAAATACAACATACTGTTTGGCCTGCAAAGTTCTTTATAACCTAGCCCCCTTCTACCTTTCCAGCCTTCTTACATCTTACTCTCCAACACATACTTTTTCATTCAGTGATACTGACTTCCTGGCTGTTCCGAGAACAACACACTCCATCTCTCAGTTCTGGGCATTTTCTCTGACTGTCCCTTCTGGAACTTTCTCCCTCCTCTTCTCTGAATACTGACTTCCTTGGCTTCCTTTAAGTCCTAACTAAAATTCTGTCTTTAAAGGAAGCTTTTCCCAACCCTTCTTAATTCAGTGCCTTCCCTCTGTTATTTCCTAATTATCCTGCATATAGCTAGCTTTTGTATATATTTATTTTGCATGTTGTCTCCTCCATTAGATTGTAAGCTCCTTGAGAGCAGGGACTTATCTTTTGCCACTTTTTATGTCCCTAGCACTTAGCACAGTACCTGGCATATTATAGTGCTTGATAAATGTTTATTGATTGATTCTTTTCCTGGTTCTTCTCACTTCACTCTACATTAATTCATATGTCTTCTCAGGTACCACTAAAACCTTTATAATTTCTTATGGCACACTACTATTCTATTACATTCATATGCCATAATTTGTTTAGCCCTTCATCAATTGATGGGTACCCCAATAGTTTCCAGTTCTTTGCCACTACAAAAAGAGAAACAATAAATGTTTTTATACATATGAGCCTTTTCTTTTTTTATCTCTTTGGGGATATAGGCCTAGTAGCTATTGTCTTTCTTTTAAAATCTTTGTTAAAAGGGAAGGCTTTCTGGATAGAAGTACTTCAGTGGATTTCTGATCTCATTAATGAGCATGTTCCCTTCAGCATTGTGCCTTACAGCCCATCCAAACCTTCCTCTCCCATTTGATTCTTTTAAGCCCTTCAGACATACTGGATGTCTTTTTATAGTTCTCTTGATATAACATTGGTACCATTTGAGTTCCCCACTTATCCATCTGTCATTCCTTATTCTTGCTCCATGATTGGCCCATCTCCTTTTCCAATCATAAATCTCTTTCATATCTTTTATACCTATTCTAGTGAATAATTCTTCATTGATAATAAATTACATCCTATTTATACCTGGTATGTGTCTCTTCATTTCCCTTTATATGACTTACAGTTTTGATTCTTTGGAAATTGTGGTATTCTAGGATTTGTAGCCCTATAGTATCTGCAGAAGAATTACAGTATTTTTTAAAAGTTTTTTTTCTAGGAATATCTTGAGAGTCATTGGAAGTACTGTGCAATTTTTCACATAAAATCTAGTTTGATGTCTTTCTTCTTTTCTTTTCTGGATCCTGTTCACTATCTTGTAAAGATAACTATTGAAGGACATTTGTTCTCACCCATCACTTGACACCTTAAGCTTCAGGATTTTGCAAATAGACTTCATTCTTAGGTTTTTTTAGGCTAATTTATATGGAGTAGCAGCAGGGCTAAATGCCAGCAAAAGAAACTGGCCAGGTGTACAATATGTACTTTATAACCCAATTCACACACAAAAAAGGATGCTATAAAAATTGCATGTTAAAATAGCTGTCTTTACAGTAGTTCTCAGTAAGCATTTGCAGTTTAATTAGCCTATTTTCAACCTCTGAGAACCAAATGGCATCTAATTAACTCTTTGTATCTGTTTGTTCTTCATAGGGTCCCCAGTAGAATCAAGTTATGTCTCTTACTGTATCTCTCCAAAGTTAAGACCTGATTGACAGTATGGCCTGAAGAAATTAATGACTATGGAATCATCCTGCATAGCATCAAGTCACTTAACCGCTGTTTGCCTCAGTTTTCTCATCTGTAAAATGGGGATAATAATAGCACCTACCTCCCGAGGTTGTTATAAGGGTCAAATAAGATAATAATTGTAAGGCATTCAACACAGTGTCTGGCACATAGTAAATGCCACATAAATGTTAGCTATTATTATTATTATTCTCCTATCTGCATAAGGACTTCCTTAGGTTACTTGTTTACATTCAAGGATAAAGCCTACTCTGGTTCTGTAGTCCCTGAAACATACTTCACTGATGAAAATAAACCAGATTTCTGTTGGCTTGAGATGCTGAAGCCTTCCCACTCACCCCTCCCTGACAATCAATGTCTCCCTCATTTTGCTGAGGCATTGTAAAAACGAAACAGCAAAATGACCACAAAGGCAGCTCACCCACAGCAAGTCTTTCTGTCATGCAGGTTTTCCTGATTCCTAGGCTGACTCTCTGTACACCATGCCACACTGTTTCACTGTTCCAATCCATCTTACACATAGCTACCAAAGTGATATTCCCAAAGCACATGTCTGTAGGTGTCCCACCAGTGGGTCTCTATTGCCTCTAGGACAAATTTCTGTGTGTGGCATTTAAAGCCCTCCACTATTTGGTTCCTGCCTACCTTTTCAAGCTTTTTATATATTATTCCCCCTTCACATACTCTGTGGTTCAGCCAAATTGGTCTACTTGCTATTCTCTATACACATTCTCCCATGTTACCCAGAACCTCTATGTTTCTTATTTCATTCCCTCAATACCCTTTGAAGGTATTAAGATTCTAAGGAGATGTTTGTTTCTTTTCCCTCTCACCCTAAAGTGTTAGCACTGCATCATCATTCAACTCCATCCGTTTGTTCAAATAAATTTAGTTTTCTAGTTTTATCTGTATTCTGCCATCCTTGGTCTGTTTTAGAAAGAAGTCAGGCTTATCTGATGCTGATGCCTTCCTCTTTATTTATATATCTTTCTTCTCATGCAACTAATTATGAGAACTAGCAAGTTCTATCTCATTCTTTCTCCTTTCTACACTAGTGTATTACTTTTATTCTCTTTTCTCTTTTTCCCCTTAAAATCTTTAGAAAAGAAGTAATCTACCACCAAGACCTCTGTTTTTTTTTTCTTATTTTTAAGGTTCTGGAGGAATTCTTGTTTCTTCTCTCATCAGAATATTAGCACTAGATCATCATACAGCCTCTTCCAATTCTTCCAATAAACTTACCTTTCTGATTTCTCTTAACTCTTATTATTTGTATTTTAGATTTCTTACTCAGCTATGGCAATTTCATCAGAAATTCTTGAAAGTAGGCCACTATATTAAAGATCAATTTTTTCCAATGTAGGATTGTACTTAATTTTTCATGATAAATTATTTTTGGTTGTAAGCCAATCTGTCTTTGTGGAATATGGTATTCCAAGATCTCTCATTTGTGGTAGAAGTTCCCAGGTCTTGTGTGATCCTTGATTCTTTGATACTTGAACTGCTCCTTTCTGGATACTTGTGGCATTTTTTAAAAAATGGAAGCTCTGGATTTTAGCTGTGGCATTTCTGGAAATTTTCCTGCTTTCTTTCCAGAGGTTATTGGTGGCTTTCTTTCTTTTGCCCTTTGATTCTAATAGATCTAGGCAGTTTTTATTTATGATTTCTTGAAATATAATGTCCAGGCTTTTTTATCATGGTTTTTAGGGAGTCAAGTGATTCTTAAATTAAAACTCCTTGTCATGTTTTCTAAATGATTTGTTTTTTATAGGATTTTCTTACTTTTTCTTCTGTTTTTCAATCTTTTGACTTTTTCCCCCCTAATATTTCTTTCTGTCTCATAGAGTCATTGATTTCTGTTGAGTCTATTCTAATTTTCAAGGAGTCCATTACTGAGGTAAAATTAACCACGTTTTTTCCTAAACTGCTTATTCTCCTTCCATTTCTCTCCTCCAAGATTTTATTTGTTTTTTATATCTAGCTTCATTTCTTCCAGGTATTCATAGTCTGTGAGAATATGTACTTTTTTCTTTGTGTCTCTGATTGTAGTTGTTATAGAATTCTGTCCTTCTAGGATGGATTATTGTGTGTCTTTGGATTGATTATAAGTCTTTATAGTGATCTTTGTCTTCTACTTGATTATCTCTTCAGTTTTAGTTCCTGAATTGAGGCTTTGTGCCAGGACCTGGCCCTGAGTAGTCTCAGTGTGGATCACTTGGGTTCATGTGCTGATCTCCACCTATCAGGGTTAACCTCCCTCCCCCCTTGCCCATGTCCTTTGAGATTCAGAGCTCTGGGTATTCAGGGCCCTCTGTGGCATCTCAGTGCAGAGTGACAGGCACGTTAAAACCCCCTGGCACCTGGCCTGTCCTAGTCTCAATGTAAGTGAGGCTAATTCATTGATGCTGCACCCTGGGGCTTCCAACAACTATCCTGGGATTTTCTGACCACCTGTGGGCTTCCTCATGAGAACCTTCCCTTCTTACTGAATTGGGACACAGAGCCTTGCAGGCTACCCATGTCTCTAGCTGATTTCTGGCATTTCGAGACTAATAGCTTGCTTTTCTATTTTGGAGCTTTCTTTGCTGTTCCCCCCCCCCCATTTCCTATTGTCTGTGGCCTTCTAGCTGACTTTTTTTTTCTCTTCTAGAGTGTAAGAAGTCTTTTCTTGTGGTTTGTCATTGTATTTCTTCATCATTGTTGAGTCTATTTTTAGGTTTTTTCTAGAGGCTGTATTTAGGAGCTAGGTGTTCTGCCTTCATTCAGTCAGACATCTTAGCGGGATATTTCTTCAGTTGAGTGCTCCCCTTCTATCCTCTTCCTTTTTGGTAGTAATTACACCATGATTTTTTTCAAGGCATTTGGTATCTCTTTTAGATATTTGAGAATCATTTCCCCACCCCCTTCAAAATTATGTCACTTCCAGCATGAACCTTTTCTATATATATTTATTCTGGTCCCACTGCTTCTCATCTTTGCTTTCTTCAGTGCAACTTCTGACTTCATCGTACTGAATATCAATTACCATGTTATTAAATTCTGAATGTGAGGGCTCCATTGTCATTAATGGAAAACAAATTTAGTAGAAATCTAGAAAGATCTTTTCCAGTTTTGTCTGTTGCCTCTTCCCACCTACCAATTTCATCTTAAAAGACTTTTTTTTTTTGGTGAGGCAATCAGGGTTAAATGACTTGCCCAGGGTCACACAGCTAGTACGTGTCAAGTGCTTGATCTGAGGCCGGATTTAAACTCAGGTCCTCTTGACTCCAAGGCCAGAGGTCTATCCACTGCGCCACCTAGCCGCACCTTAAAAAACTTTCAAAATAAGCCTTCCTGACTTTAGGCCCAGTACTCTATCCATTGCACCACCTAGCTGCCCAATGGTACATCAGTGGAATGCTATAAATTTAGTTTACCTAGATTTCAGCGAAGCATTTAGCAGTCTTATGCTATCCTTTTGGTCAAGCAGTTAGGTGACATAGTGGATAGAGCTCTGGGTCTGGAGTCAGGAAGACTCATCTTCCTGAATTCAAATCTGCCAGCTATGTGACCCTGGGCAAGTCATTTAACCCTGTTTGCCATCTGTAAAATAAGCTGGAGGAGAAAAGGGCAAACCACTCCAGTGTCTTTGCTAAGAAAACCCCACATGGGGTCATGAAGAGTCAGATGGGACTAAAATGACTGAATGGTTACGAATAACAAAGAGTTACAGGGATTCTCCCTGTATAGGAGAGACTTCATCTCACTCTCAAAGAGCCTGTACTTTGAGCTAAAAGAGGGCAGCTAGGTGGCGCCATAGTACACAGGGCACTGGGCTTGGAATCAGGAAGACTCATCTTCATGAGTTCAAATCTGGCCTCAGACTCTTCCTAGCCATGTGACCCTGGACAAATCACTTAACCCTGTTTGCCTCAGTTCCTCATCTGTAAAATGAGCTGGCAAAGGACATGGCAAACTACTCCAGTATCTTTGCCAAGAAAACCCCAGATGAGGTCACGAAGAGTTCGACGTGACTCAAACAACTGAACAACAACAAAGAGATGTAGGCTAGGTTGTAAGATTATTAAGTGGATTCAGAGCTAGCTGAATGACTGGACCCAATATGTATCATTAATGAATTTATGTCAGTTTGGAGGAAGGTCGCTAGTGGATTCCCTCAGGGACCTGTATTTTGCCTTGTGCTGTTCAGCATTTTCAACTGTGACTTGGGTGGGGTTGTAGATGGTATGCTTATCCCATTTGTATTTGCATATGACACAAAGTAGGAAAAGATGGCTAACACGCTGGATGACCGAGTCAATTCAGAAAGATCTTGATGGGCTAGAACACCCTCCTAAACCTACTAAGGTGAAATTTAGTAGGAAATTATTTACTTCATTACTTGCAGTAAATCTTGGTGGTGGTATATATTGTTTGTGAGAACAAACCCCAAAATCTGCAATAGTTCTAGAAAGAAATTTATTAGGTCAATTGGTAGAGGAGAGTGAGCCAGGAGGGAGGTATGACTCCCTGTTGTCCATGCTCTAGAAGGTTTACATTGTACAATATAGTGAACCCACACACAAACTACATTTATACAGTTAAACAGTTTTACTGAGAGAGCAACTTGAAAGCAAGGTAGTTTGAGATGGATATTAGTAAATATAAACATTCACTAAAATTTAGGTGAAGCCAAAACACAAGTTTGGGTGGACCCAAAACAAGACCTAGATGTGGGGACCCAAAACAAGAATATTTGGGTGATACCAGGACCTGGGGGAACCCCAAATTCCTTTTTGCCATCTCCAGCGTTCCTAGACAATTACTGAGGTCACAACAACATTCTGGCTGCAAACAGTCTCTGAGCACTTAAAGTTAGGTTCAAACAATATTAATACATGATAAATAATCTACATATACTGTGGGGGACCAAGAGTGAGACATGAAGTCAGAAAGACTTGGGTTTGAATTTTGCTTCTGGTGTTTGGTAGCTCTGTGACAGTGGTCAAGTAATTTGCCCATTCTGAGCCTTAGTTTCCTTATCTGTAAATTGAATATAAGACTACCCGCGTAAAGGTCAAATATTATTGTTCTTGTTATTAGTGGTTTGCAAGTACAATATAAATTAACAGTATGATATGGCAGTCAAAATATCTGTAGCAACCTTAGGCTGTGTTGAGGGTCATGTTGTCTAGAATGAGGAAGGTAATAATCCCACTGTACTCTATCCTGATTTGACCACACCTGAAATGCCCCATTCAGTTCTGAGTACTACTTTTGTGATGGGAGTTGATAAGCCTGAGAATATCTAGAAGAATGTAACTGGAATGGTGAAGGCCAACTTCCTACATTATGGATTGTTTTAAGGCCAGGGGATATTTTGCCTGGAGCAGGGATGAAATGGGGCTGGGGGGATGGGGAGCAGAGGGAGAAGACATGATAGCTGATTTCAAGGACTTAAAGGGCTATCTTATAGGATTAAAAATTAGACTTTTTATGCTTGACCCTAGAGAGTACAACCAGCATTAATGGGAAGAAGTTATTGAGAGTACAATCTTCTTGACAATTAGAGTTTCCCCAAAGGAGAATGGACTGCAAAAGCAAGGGTTTGAGTGCTTGTAGAGTATGTTGTAAAATGGATTCTTGTTCAGGTATGATGATCTCTAGATGGTCTCTCAGATCCCTTCTAGCTCTGAGATTCTGTGCTCCTTCAACATCAATGTTTTAAACAAGATACAGCTTTGAAGACTTTGTGGGTTAGGTCTATATGACTAGTTTTCCTGGGAAAATTTTAGAGCTAAAAGCATCTGCTAAGATTATTATAATTAGTAGTAGTAGTATCTTTTTCTTCTTCTATTTTTCAGTAGTAGTTCAAATTTAGAATGTCATTAATTAAAATATAATTCTGGCTGCTTATTGCTTTAAAATTTGTACTATAGTTTGTATTCATTATCCCGTTTAAACTTCACAACAGCCTTGTAGGGTAGGGACGATAGGTACCACTTTGCCATTTTACAGAGATTACTTGACTTGACCAAGTCACATAGCTAGTAAGAATCAAAGGCATGATTCAAACACAGGTCTTCCTGACCAAATCCAACACTATACCCTCTGCAATACGTGTGTGAGCACCCTGTTTAGGGTGAGTCCTAAGATTATAAATTTAGTGAAATTAGCATTTCAGAACCCTCAGAGTCTCCATGGTGTCCTGACCTGGCTTACTCAGGTACCCCATACTATACCTAATGTGGATCCCTTACACACATACACAGACACATACACACACACACACACACACACACACACACACTCACACTCAAAAGCTGTTCTTATCCTTCGATCAACGTAGATGTAAATCGTTGATTAGAGCTTAAAATGTGACCAGCATCAAGGGTAGTTGCATCTGGAAAAGAGTCAACATCTTAAGCTAAAGGGATGAAGCGTGACAGCAGAATATATCAGCCGTCCAGGTGCAGGAGCAAAGATTCATCTGGAGCATTAGGTTCTTTCTGACCCTTTGAAATCATATGATGTACTGTCGCCACATCCTTTATACAAAGCCAATGCCAACCCTCACTTCATGATATCCTGCCTTGACCAGAACTTGGTTTACAGAGGTGTCCTAAGATGTTCAAAACTCAAACTAATTGTAATTCAGTTTTAAAGTATGATCACTGATCACTTTTGCTGGTTGGGAGAAAATCATGAAATCTAATTAATGATATTTGGGTATCAGTGCTCTGGGCTCTCTATGGAATCTAGCAGACAGTGGTGCCTTTGGGCCAGGTTGATATTTTTCAGGAAAGGTAAACAAACAAAGAAACAACTCTCTAATTGGAATACAGAGTCTCTTTCTACATTCTTGGAACAAGCCTGTTCTGATCTTTCCCAGGATGGGCCCTTGGATTCTGCATTATGCACCAGCCAGGATTTCTCTGCTCCTACTCGATTTATGCACATCTCGATTTATGCATGTCTCCAGCAGATGGTTGGGCCTGTCTTCCTCCGGTGCTTGTTTAGCATAACAGAGGGCTCAACTACCAGGGCTGGTCTCAAAGTTTTGTCTGCATTTCTGGATCCTGATTAGGTAAATACACAGGGCTGCATTGAGGGTTTGGGATCTCTCAGCTGATTTGACAGCAACCAGGGATGGGATTTAATGTTTTTAAATGGGGTTCTCTATTCCCACCTCCCCTATGCCAGCCAAGAACACCCTTCCTCTCTCCCCCCACCTAGATGACCTCTTGATCCCTTCCTCCTCACTCAGTGGTGGTGGGGGGGGGGGGTGCGCATATCTCTCAAATCACAGTGTGACTCTACATAGCATTGAAGTAAGTCAGTCTGCCGGTCAGCTTCTTGTTTGTCACAGTTTTTCCATGAAGAATGAGAAACCTAATTTGGTAGAGGGGAAGTGAGGAAAGCAGTCAGGGTTCTGTGATTTGAGGAAGAGGGAACACAAATACAAAAAAAAAAAAAAAGCAGTAATGATCTCCGGATATTTTCAGACTCGTTCTTTTCTCTCCAGCTTTGGAGGCAAATCAATATCTTGTGTTGAGATGGGTAAATGGAGTCGTCTCTTGAAAGTGCCCCGGTCAGCTTACCACACGTCGGGCAGCTGCTGCTTTCCAGGCCATCCAACGATTCCCAGGCTATGAGGATTGACAAGGCAATGATAAACTAATGTGGCCCCTCAGCTCTGAGCGCTCCCCATTGTGCCCGCAGCTGAGACCCTCTGCTGCTATTTGCTTTCTCCCACATACATTATTCAACAGCCCAGGAAAAGGCCAAGAACCTCTTTCATTCAGGAATTCTGTATTAAAATAATCAATTTCAAACTGAAGCCGGGAAGGCAGCCTTGCTACAGGCTGAGCCTATTAATAAGCCACCAGTCTTTTCCATTTGCATTGGGCTCATGCTGCATTGTAGTAATATGGGATTATTTTTCCCCTTTCCTTCAAGAAGCCAAGCACTTTGGTTCTCCTGTTCCTTAGTAAATAGTCTGTCCGAGCAACTGCTTCTGATCTCTTAGTAGAAGCCCATATTTGTTTTCTCTTAGCCAATTGGGCAACTCCAAATTCTTAAGTACTTTAAAAAAAAAAAAAGCAATACACATGGTGAAATCCAGAAAATCTGTAGAAGTGTGTGTTTTCCTTTTATTGCTTTACTTCTTCTGTTGTTCCCACTGTGCTTCAGGGTGTCCTGTTCATTTACACAAAAGAAATGGATACCATGCAAAATTCAGTGGCATAAAGTTCCAGCATCGAAAGAAGAAGCTATCCCAAACAGTTGATCATTAAGAAGGCTGATGCCTACAGGTAGTCTGAAATAATAAATTGAATTTGATTTTTAAAAAAGAAGCATTTTTGAAATGTAGAAAAAATTATTTAAAAATACAAAATGGTAGTATTCATGTAGGCTGCCTATTTTTTTTGGCATCAGAAAAATGGATTAAATTAAGAAATGTTCAACTCCTTAGTGCTGCCCATGATCTACACATCAGGATGCTGGCCCATAATGATGAGCAAAGAGCAGGATCTTGCAGTCACCCAACACACTATGGAAAGACTGATGTGCAGAATCTTCCTGTGTGACCACATGACAAATGACGAGCTCCCCAGAAGGTCAGGGGTGGCAGATGTACCCGAAGCAGTTAATCGCACAAAGAGACGCTGGGCGGGTCATGTAGCAAGGGTGATGGACAATAGCTGGACCATCCGACTTACCAACTGGATCCCACGGGACCACAAACGGCTGACCAGGAGGCCAAAAACTGGGCAGAATGAATCAGTGGGTTGGCTGTTTAGAAGTGGAAATAGTGTGCACGGGATTGCCAATTCTGGTGTTTCATGGATCCATGCTCTCCTTATGGGAAGGGAAGACTAATTTGAACAAATGAATGGAGATATGTGTAACCTTAACACTGTGAAAAAATACCAAGTGTGCAGTGAATTGGACACAGTCAAATCTCAACTAGAAATAGTTGATAAACATTTGAAATAGTTAATAAAATGTTAACTGGAACTCCATTTTCATTTCTTCTCTTTTTGCTAAAAACTCTAAGCCATGCTAGTCTACCATTCTGCCTTGGGAACAATTCAGTGACCCTCATTTAACCTTTCAGGGTCATCATTCTGAACTGTTCAGGATTGTAGATGTAGAAGGTGCAGGCATTTTGGCTGAATTTTTACTGACCCCAGGACAACCCCTGATAGTTGGTTTTTGAATGAATCCCAGATAAAAGCTTGTTTTCTGTTTCTATGCTTTTTTTCTCTAAAATATTTAGTATAGCACAAATCTAGTTAATTGAGTTCTGGCTAGCTGAGTTCCAGTAAATTGAGGCTTTAATTTCCTATTTAAGATGAGGTGGGTTTTTTCTCCTCCTATTTGGTAACTAGTATAGTATTCAAACTTAGTAAAGGGATGTAATAGACAATAAAATACCGGAGCAACCCCGGGGAAATCAGGAAAGTATGTGCATTACTATTTATGGTACTTTATAAGAAAAATATCTAAGATGGACTCACTGCTAATCAAGAGCATTAGGGTCCCCCCCACCACCACCACCTTGTACATTGATTATGTCATGGTATATACTGTATTGCTCTAATCCTGATGAAAAAAACCCAAACATATTTTTCTCAGTTTCATATTTGGGATATTGATACCAATTTTCTGCTTTCTCCATGATTAAATTTCCCACGATCCATTGCTAAAATAGAAATAATATGTCTTTGCTATCACAAGAGCGCCTCTTCTACATTCAATATACTCAACTGGAGTTAACATGGACAGATCAGTTAGGCTGTTCTGACTTGATTCATCAGTTCGAGAATCCTAGAGTTGTAAGAGACATTAGAGATTGTCACTAGTCCAGCCTTCACACTTTACGGATGAGAAAACTGAAGCCCAGAGAGGGAAATGTTTTCTTCAAGGTCATATAGAGATGGAACCAGAACAGTTTTCTTGATTCTTAGTGTTGGTGTTTTTTTCTACTAATGTTCTATGCTTCTGTGACTCATGGTATAGGGACTTTAGAGATCCCCTAGTTTAGTCTCCTCTTTACACTACACCATATTTCCTCTGCATGCCCTCATTACTGTATCTGAATATGGAGTTCTCATGGCTTCTGCAATACAAAGTTGATGATATTTTGTTTTTCCAAAACATAGTACCAAAGAGGTACTTATACTCAGAGTCATAGAATTTCAGAATTGGAATTGACGTCAGGGTCATCTGGTTTCACCCATACTTGAATAAGATCTTCTCTTGTATTTTTCAATATTCAGGAAGTTGTCATCTAGCTTTATTTGGCTCAAAGACCTCCAGTAAGGGGGACCTCCTATCTCCTAAGGCAGTACATGCCACTTTGTGACAACTCTAATTTTTTAAAAATAAATTTTATTGCAAACTAGAAAATCTTCAATAAACACGAATATTTCCATGCACAAAGAAGGCCAGAAAGTAGGCATTGTACGTGAAACCATAAATCCCCTATATTGAACTTGTTCCTTTTAATTTGCATTAAATTTGGCATGGTAGTGCTAAATTTACTTGGCTTGTCTAAAGACAGCTGTAATTATCAGGAAGCTTTTTCTTATGTCAAGTTTAAATCTGCCATCCTGAAACTTCTACCCATTGTTCCTAATTCAGTCCTCTGGGACAAGAAGAAGTCTAATCTCTGTTCCAAGTGATAGTCATTGAATGGTTTTCCTGTATCTTCTTTTCTCTAAGTGAAACATACTCTGTGCCTTCAACTATTCCTTATATGGCATCACCTTAGTTATTGATTCTTCTTCATCCAAAGGAATGGCTAAACATTTCACTGACTGCAGCCATGCTGCAAGCTCAAGGTAATAGTCCTGGCCATTGTAGATGGCTTCTGTTGTCCTAAACCTCTCCTGTTGGAACCACTCCCCTATAGCTACAAGGCATACCTTTTATTACGTAATCCAGGAAAGTGCAAGTTGTTTCGTTACTTCCTGGAGCTAACAGATCCCTCTTGGTCATCGAGTCTGGTAAGAATGGGACCCAATAATTTTGAGACAAATCTGTTAAAAACCTGAAGCTCTAGAAAGTTAGAAAATGCTTTTGTTTCCATTGAGGATAATTTTTATGTCATAAGATATGTATTTCAACAAGAGTTAGCCTGGTATAATAGGTGGTAGGCCAGTAATCCATTTATTCTTATCACTTATGTTTCTCTTTTTATCCCTCCCTTTACTATCTCCTAGAGAACCATCCCTTATAATAAAGAATTTTCAAAAAGGAAGAAAGGATAAAACATTCCACAGAATTAACCAACATATTAAAAAGGTCTGGTTTTTTTTGCAGTGTTGTACTTCTATGATCCCCCACTCTTCAAAAAAGCAGAACGTTACTTCTTAATGTCATTTCTACAGTTTAAAGGAAGAATTGAATATCTACATCCTAGGAGTCTTTCTTGTCACAAATATCCCAGCTCTCCAGTAGCTCACCAATTGCTTCCTTATTATTTTATTTTGTAAGGGGGAAAAAAAGGAAAAACCAATACAACACAAACTGCCTCTTTTTTTCTTCTGCCAATCAGTAGATGCTCATTTACTAATCAGACATGTATTAAGTACCTACTCTTTGTAAAGTATTATGTTGGCTGATCTAGGGGATATAAAGATGAATAAAACATAGTATCTAACCCAAAGTGTTTAGTATGTTGGAAAGAGCACTAACATAATGTTCGGTTTTAGTCTTTGCTCCCCCATTTGCCATCAAGATGACACTGGGGAAGTTAATAGTGATCACAGATTTGGAATTGAAAGGGACTTCAGAGATTATTGAATTGATTATTGAATCCATTTTCTGGTTGAGGAAACTGTGGTCCAGAGAGGTGAATGAATCAATTAACAAGCATTAATAAAACACCTACCAAGTGCCAAACACTGTGCTAGACATGAATAAGGGGCTTGTCCAGTGTTGTACTGGTAGGAAATGGCAAAGCTATTATGCAAACCTAGGTTCTCTGACTTCAAATCCAGTACTTTTAAAACTACTCACCCCACCCTACCACCCTCTGGAGAGTGGGATTATTTGGCATTAAAAAGCATTTGTTAAGTGTTAACTACATGCCAGGCACTGTGGTAAGAGTTAGGAATATATATATATATATATGTATATATATATATATATATATATATATTTTTTTTTTTAAGTGATGGTTTGTCCTGTCAAGGAGCTTGCATTCCCATGAGGGAAGAC
This sequence comes from Vombatus ursinus, assembly GCF_900497805.2. Classification (NCBI taxonomy): domain Eukaryota; kingdom Metazoa; phylum Chordata; class Mammalia; order Diprotodontia; family Vombatidae; genus Vombatus; species Vombatus ursinus. Next base: position 358,935 of record NW_020954930.1, on the reverse strand, counting down.
AATACTTAAAGGGGAGCTGGGAAGGAGAGGGAAACAGCTGAAAAGTTGAAACAGCCCAGGGAGTGAATAAGCTAGGAATTATGTCCATTTTTGTGGTAATTGTCAGTGATGAAGTCTAATTCCTGATCCCTCAGTGAGGCATGAAGGTGATGATGTGCTCTCACATGCCATGCTAGTCAGTCAATAAATATTTATTAAGTACCTACTGTGTGCCAGGCACTGGTATAAGTTCTGGGGATGCAAAGAAAGGCAAAAGATAACCCTGCTCTGAGGGAGCTCATAGTCTCATGGAGGAGACAACATGCAAACAACTATGTACAAAAAAGTGCTATGAAGGACAAATCAATAATAGTCAATAGGAGGATGGCACTAGAATTAAGAGGGTTCTGGGACAGACTTCCTGTAGAAGGTGGGATTTTAGCTGGGACTTGAAGAAAGCCAGAGAAGCCAAGGAGAGAGAACATTGTAGATTTGAGGATAGCCAGAGAATATCCCCAGATGGTGTGAGCTCTGGCTGGAAAGAGTTGCGCACAGGCATGGGAAGATCTATAAGACTTAGAGCAGAAAGGGCAGAGATCATCAAGTTCAACCACATTTTACAGAATAGGAAACTGAGATCTAGTGACAGACCACATGTGTTTCTGCACTCCTTGCTGATTTTGGAGAGGCTCTTTTTTTTTCTTTAGCAGTAGCTGGTTATGAAAACCATCTTCTAAGGCAGATGGACGCTCATGATCTGTAGGTAAAATGAAATCATGTAATTTGAGTTTTATAGATGGTGTTTTTGACGGGGGGAGTGGTACCTGTGATTTCATCTCCTTTCACCTATAAATCGTTATTGTAACTTGTAGAGCTTTAGAGAGCTGCTGATAATGCCATGAGGTTAAGTGACTGTCCCAGGATCACACAGCCTGTAGGTATCAGTGACAAGACTTGATTTGAACTAAGGTCTTCCTAACTTCAAGGCTGGCCCTCTATGTATTATACCACCCTGCCTTTCCTTTGATGTGTAATAAACGGAAGTAAAAAGCATCCCTCATCTTGGGGCCCAAGTGGTTCCATACCTATAATAGCCTTAGTCCTAGCTTTGTTCCATTTATCACTGTCCATCTATCTGTTGAAAATGTAGAACTGAAGCCTAGCTGTAGTGCATGTTACACTGTATTTTTTTCGCACTTGGAATAACAGTCTTTCCTTCAGTATTCGAAGGCTCTTTTGGCAAAATCAAATCCACTTGAACATAAATCCCCCTTCAGATGACTGGAATGAATTGCCTGCCACCAGAAGCTTTGCAGAGCAGTTTTGAGATGAAGGAAATATTATAGGAGACTTAAGCATCATTTCTTGTTGTAACAGAAATATAATTTGAGGGACGGAGGTAAGAGCCAAGTAGTGTACAATACATTTTATCGGGAAGGGGGATTTTAATCAATGCTTGATCAAGCTGGCTTCATATTGTATGCCTGGGGTATCAGAAGACAGTTGAGAAGTAGAAAGGTTTCTTTGTTGTCCTGCTACCTGAATTTCTTTATATCTTCCCCTCTTAGGTCTTACTATATTACCTTTCTTCCTTCTCACACTGTACATTGCGGTACATTCTGCCACAGCCTTATTCTCAGCTGAGTCACAGAGTATGTGATAACATTATCTTGAGAGTTGTTGAGCCTCTCAAGAATCTTTGCAATTTCAATTCACACATTTATTTTGTATCTACTATGTGACTGCTAGGTACTGGAGATACAGAAATTAAACATTGCCTACCCTCACGAAACTTGTATTCAGCTGGAGGTAACAACATGTACAGCAATAAAGAAATATAGAATATATACAAAATAAATGCAAAGTAAGCTCATGAGAGAGCACAAACAATTGCAAGGGGATTGAGGAGTTGAACTCTGACCCTATTCTTTTTTTTTTTTAGGCAATTGGGTTAAGTGACTTGCCCAGGGTCACACAGCTAGTAAGTGTCAAGTGTTTGGTCTGAGGCTGGATTTGAACTCAGGTCCTCCTGACTTCAGGGTCAGTGCTTTATCCACTGTGCTACCTAGCTGCCCCTATTTTGATCCTATTCTTGAAGGGAGTTTGGGATTCCAAGAGGCAGAGGTGAGGAGGGAGAGCAGTATAGGTTTGGGCACAGCATGTACAAAGGCCTAGAGGAATGAAATGGAATGTTATGCCCAGGAAACTACAGGAAGGTGGGCCTGGTGGGCTACAGCTTGCTGTGTGTTGAGTGAGCATCATGTGGACTCAGTCTAGAAAGGCAGAAGACAGGTGAGGTGGGGTTTTAAATGCCAAACAGAGGATATTCTGTGTTGTCCTAGAGGCAATAGGGAGCCACTATAATATCATTTTGGCAGCTGTGTAAAAGTTGAATTAGATAGGAGAGAGACTGAAGGCAGGGAGACCAAATAGGAGACAATTCAATTATATAACAAGTTTTTATTAAACCCCAACTGTATTCCAAGCTCTGTGCTAGGTATTGGAGATATAAAGATGAAAATGAAGTCTTCCTATCCTCAGGGAACTTACTGCCCCAATGAGGTTATGGGGACCTAAGCTAGGGTGGTGATTATACAAGTACAGCTAGCTCCTGTTTGGTTCAAATAATAAATCCAGCAAAGTGGTTGCAATATATTTGAATTCACAACTATTCTAATTTTATAGTCATGTAAATTATGGTCACTGGTTCCAGCCCAACAGAAATATGCAGTGTGAATTGGAATTATGCTACCATTTCTGGGGCAGAATTCAAGGAGATTTGGAAGTGAAATCCAAAAGACTTGGCATTCCCAAATTGATAAATGGTTAAAGGATTTTTGACATTCATTTAAAAAATTTTTGAGTTCCAAATTCTCTCCCTCTCTCTGGTCCCTTTCCCACCCCTTGAGAAGAAAAGCAATATGCTATCGGTTAGACATGTGAAGTCATGAAAATTATTTCCATATTAGCCATGTTGCCCAAAAAATGGAGCAAGAAAATAAAATAAAAAAGTATGCTTCAGTCTATACTCAGAGTTTATTAGTTCTCTCTTTGGAAGTGGATAGCTTTTTTCACCATGAGTTCTTTAGAATTGTTGTGGATCATTTTATTGATTAGAATAGCCAAGTCTTTCACAGTTGATCATTGTTACACTATTGCTGTTACTATATATGATGGTCTCGTGGTTCTGCTCACTTCATTTGCATCAGTTCATAGAAATCTTCCCAGGTTTTTCCGAAACTATTCTACTTGTCATTTTTTATAACAAAATAATATTCTATCACAGTCATGTCAGAATTTGTTTAGGCATTCCCCATTTGATGAATATCTCCTCAATATCTAATTTTTTAAAAATTAATTTATTTGTAGTTTTCAACAATCACTTGATAAGCTTTTGAGTTTTAAATTTTCTCCCCCTCCCTCCTCACCTCCCTCCCCAAGATGGTATACATTTCTATTAAACATATTTTCATATTAGTCATGTTGTAAAGAATTAGAACCAATAGGAGGAACCACAAGAAAGAAGAAACAAAACTTTGGGGCAGCTAGGTGGCTTAGTGGATAGAGCACTGGCCTGGAAGTCAGGAGGACCTGAGTTCAAATCTGGCCTCAGACCAAACACTTGACACTTACTAGCTGTGTGACCCTGGGCAAGTCACTTAACCTCAAATGCCTTTTTAAAAAAAAAAAGAAGAAACAAAACAGAAGGAAAAAGAAGAGCAAATAGTATGCTTTGATCTGTATTCAAATTCCATAGTTCTTTCTCTGCATGTGGATAACATTTT
>NW_020954930.1:326818-355031 GCF_900497805.2 Vombatus ursinus | reverse complement strand
CACAAAAAGAGCTGCTATGAATATTCTTGTACATGTGGATCCTTTTCCCATTTTTATGATCTCTTTGGGATACAGACCCAGAAATGGTATTCCTGGATCAAAAGGTATGCACATTTTTATAGCCCTTCGGGCATAGTTCCAGATTGTTCTTCAGAATGATTGGATTAGTTCACAACTCTACCAACAATGCATTAGTGTTCCAATTTTCCCACATCTTTTCCAGCATTTATCATTGTCCTGTTTTGTCATGTTAGCCAATCTGATAGGTGTGATGTGGTACATCAGAGTTGTTTTGATTTGCATTTCTCTAATCAATAATATCCAATTTTTTGCTACCACAAAATGAGTTGCTGTATGTTTGTATATCTGGGTCGCTTTCCATTTTCCTTGATCTTTTTGAGATACAGACTTAGTAGTGGTATTGCTTGGTATTGCACAGTTTTATAGGCCTTTGGGCATAGTTCCAAGATGTTCTACAGAATGGTTGGACCAGTTCATAACTCCACCAACAGCGTATTAGTGTACCTATTTTTTATGTCCCCTGCAGCATTTGTCATTTTTAACCTGGGCATAGGGAGGCACTGTCTCAAGCTTCAGGCTTTGATGCCCTGTTATTTTTACATTTAGTTCTGGCAATTTGTAAGTTTTCAGTGTTTCCAGTGGTGTGATCCTGGGAGAAGTGTAGTTACTGCTCTCCTGATTTGTGCTCTGCTCCTTACCCAGGTGGGACTCCTATTCCCTTTTAGCTATAAGAGCTAGTGCTCCCCTCTGCTCTGAAACTGAGACCAGGGCCCCTGGTCCCTTGTGACCATAAGAGCTGCTCTCTGCCCTGGTAAATCACTCTGGAGCAGGATATGGGCAATGGAGTTGCTATACAGTGTCTGATCCCATGCCCAGGGCTAGCACAACTGTCCCCTGTAATTTCTTTCAGACCAGTTTTCCAATCCCCTTTCCATTTATGGGCAGGGAGTTCCTAAAGCTGCAGCTGCCTCCAAGGCCCATAGCTGGTGTTGCCACCATTTGTGCTTTGGGCTAGCCCCTACTTCAGTGCCATAGACCTCTTCTTCTTAAATTGTCTTGGGCTGGAAAAAATGTCTTACCATGGCCTTTTGTTGACTTTGCCACTCCTAAATTTGATTTGAGGCATTATTTTAAAGTTGTTTGGAGGGCAGTGTTAGGAGAGTTCAGCTATAGTGCTTCTGCTTTGCTGTCTTGACTCTCAAACAGTCAGTTTTTGAAGAAAGAAATCCAAGGTATCAATAGTCACTTGAAAAAAAATGCTCCAAGTCACTAATGTTTAGGAAAATGAAAATTAATGCAACAATCAGGCTCCATTGTTATCCATCAGATTGTCAAAGTTGACAAAAAAGGACAATGACCAATGTTGGAGGGGCTGAAGGAAAATAAACACATGTATGAATTGCTGGTGGAGCTGTGAATCGATCCAGCTGTTCTAGAAAGCAATTTGGAACTGTGGCCAAATACTTACTAAATTGTGCAGATACCCATTTGACCCAGTGATATTTCTAGGCTTCTCTCCCAAAGTGATTCAAAAAGGAAAAAAGTACCTATATGTTAAATATGTATAACAGTTCTCTTTGTAGTATCAAAGAATTGGAAACTAAGGAGGTGCTCATTAGTTGCGGAAGGCTATACAAATCATGATATCTGAATGTAATAGAATAGTGTTATGCAATAAGGAATGATGGAGACACTTTTAGAGATGATTGGGGAGACTCATATGAACTGATATGGAGTTAAGTGAGCAGATTCAGGAGAACAAGTTACACCATAAAAACAACTCTGTCAAAAAACAACTTTGAAAGACCTAAGAACTCTGATCATGGCAATGATTCCATGATTCCAGAGGACCAGTGAGGAAGCATGCTACCTGTCTCCTGACAGTGAGTTGACAGACTCAGTGAAGAATAAGACATACATTTTTGGATGTGGCCAGTGTGGGAATTTGTTTTGCTTGACTATGCATATTTGTTAAAAGGATTTTGTTTTCCATTCTTTTTTTCTAATGGGAAGGAGGCAAAAGGAGGAGAAAGCAAATGCTTGTTCATAAAAAAGAAATTAAATTAAAAACAAAAGACTTGGCAGCTGATTGAATTGATGTAGTGGGATGAGGGATTGAGGAAAGTAAAAAAAACAGCTAAGGTTAGAAACCTGGCTAACTCTTCCCCCCAGCAGAGTTGCAACCAATTTTGGTTTTGTGTCCTGTTGCTTAGCATGGAGCAGGTATTTAGTAAATGCTTGTTGAGTGAACGTATTGAAAGCAGGGTGTTTATTTTGACAGAAATTGGGAAGTTAGGAAGACTTTCTTGAGGTGAAAACTCTTTAAGAACTTAAAGCCTTCAGGACCCATGGGCAGAATGCTCCAAAGGTGGCATTTTATGGCACCATGAAATTTGAATGTAGAAGCATTTGGAAGCAGGGTTCCTCCCTGAGCTCCTGTAACCACACCATGAAAGTGTCATCCCACTCTTCCTCCTTCCAAGACCAGCCCTGGCAACCAGACAGGATTGGAGGCATTAGGACTTGACCTTGAAATCCAAGCCCATTGGTATCTACCCCCATCTATATCAAAAAGATGAATGTTTGAGGATTCCTGGAAAAGTATTTCATTTTGAGATCCAGAAGCTTTTTGCCTTGCTGGAAAGAGAACTTTTCTAACCTTTCTGTAGATTTCAGGGAACCTTTTCGAAGGTGAACAACATTTCTATCTCAAGGTTCATATTCTACCACTAACTACAATGAGAGTCTGAGATAATGCCAAAACAAAATAAAGCAAAAATTAAGTTAAAAATCTACACCTTGTAAACTTGTTTAGCCTTCTGAATCCTAATGACACATTTCTTCCACATTTTGAAATTTGCCAGTAGATCTAAAGTCAGGGGTGGAACAGGGAGATGATATTATAAAAAAAATTTTTTAACTTACACCTAAAAAGACTTTTACTTACTTTTCACTAAATGTGTTTTTTCTTCTAAAGACCCTCCATTCAGGTTCGTTATAAGTTGCTTCCAGCTGACTTCTCCTTTAGAAAAACTTTGGCAGCAGGAAATGCATGCTCCAGGAGGGATACCCAATGTTATAATTGCATAGATCTTGTGTATTTACCCCTCTGGACATTCACATTCACCCCATGAGGGCAGTTGGCCCACTTTTTAACTTTCTGTAGGCTAAAAGCAAATGAACTGTTTGACAAAAGCCTATAAGTTCACATTTCACTCATCTTTATCAGAGAAGAATATTTTAAATTTGATCTTTCTTTTTGACTAAGACATGCTTTTGTTTGTCTGGGGAACTCTCTCTATCAATGTAGTGATAGGGATTGAACCTGTAACTTCACTGGTATAGAAAACTCCTGGTTGAAGAAATTCTTACCAGTGCAATTGCTATCTTCTCTGCAATTTAATCTTGGAGTGTTGCTTAGAGCATTGAGAAGTTAAATGATTTTCCTAGGATCACACAGCCAGTATATGTCATAGGTGAAACTTTATTTAAACCAGATTTTTTCTTGTTTAGTCACTGATTTTCATAGGTCAAGTTCATATACACTAAGGTAGCTAAGAGGTCACTTCTCTGTTGTATGCACCCTGTCTTAGAGTCAGGATCCACACTGAAACCCTGTACCATTACCCACCACCTACAGACCTCCAATCAGACCTCTCTACCCTGCCATCCATTCTGCCCCTTGGTCTTTTAAGCCTCCATAGGAAGAAGTTGTCTGTCTTTACTGTCTTAGAGAAAAGGAGACTTTTAAATTGAGGAGTATTTGACCCATTTCCTTGGGGTATACGGAACCCTCTGAGGGATCAGGGACCTTGAGGCCCAGGTAACTTTGAATAGGGAATGGAATAAGGAAGGGCTAGAGAGAGCCAATGGAAGTTATGTTGAAAAGCAGTTAGTCTTTAGTGGATAAGTCCTCTTGGAGGCAGATTCCAAGAAACCATGAACCAGAGAGCTCTCCTTCCTAGAATGGAACCAAATCATCAAATATGGCTTCTGTGAAACAGGACACTTATCAGGCATGATAATAAAGCCGTTTTTGGTTGGGACTCTTGCCCTGAGATTGGGGGAGGGGGCTAATTTTCCATCCAGAAGCAGGTAAAGAAGCCACAAGATAGGTGGATGCTTCAAATAGCACAAAGATCACTGTTGAACAGAAGTAATTGCTTTGTCCTTAGGGATATCTTATGGTACTGTGACTTCTAACCCACAAAATGGCTTCTATGACCTCCATGTCCATATTACTAGTGGACTGTTCTCATATGCGCATCATTCTGGTTGTTCATTTCAGCAGAAGATGGTATATGATGATATCTCCATGTGCTGACATATCCTACAAATTATACATATATGTGTGTATATGTATATGTATCTATGGAGAGAGAGAGAGTTAATTAGTTATACATGTCTCCATTTAAGTGGTAAGAGCTGTTGGTGAACTAGGCAAAATACCAATCCTCAGGAGCCAGGTCCTCATAGGCAGGGTTCCCTTTGGGCTAACAGAGGTGACTGTTGGCCTCAGCTTCCAACAGTCACAACCTATGGTAAATATTGACAACAACACTACTCCCTGCCGGTGCCCACAATGCTGTCCATTCTAAGGCCTACTTCACTGCTCAACTCTCACGGTGTCCACTACTGGTGCCCAAGGCATTGGTGAGCATAAGGTAATTATCCTGTACTACATCTGGAATAATAAGGGTTTTCCTCATTCATTGTATTTCCCCAAAGTTGACTGAGTGGGCTGAACTCTGGATTTCTTTAGGATGATCTCTCACCCCTTGCCTTTCTTATAGGCTACCATCTGATCTAGAGCCTCTACTATTGTGGCTTGCTCTGGTCTGGTCAATATTATATAATCAGTGTAGTGGTAGACATCACTTTCTTTCAAAAGTAGGGATTCTTTCAGGCCTCTACCCACTGGATTGTGCCAGTATGAATGAGAGTTCAGATAATCTTGGGAAGGGAAATGATGGTATAGTGCACTCCTTCGTAGGTGAGAGTAAACTATATCTGACTAGTCTTAGCTATGGAACTAGAAAAAAAGGCACTAACAAGGTCAGCAACCCCATACAGCTTAGCCAGCAAGTCAGCAAGTAAACATTTATTAAGAGACTACTATGTGTGAGGCAGTGTGCTAAGTGCTGAGGGTATAGAGAAAAGCAAAAGACCCTGCTTTCTTTTTTTCCCTTAGTAGTATTTTTTTTTCTAATTACATGTAGAGATAGTTTTCAAGATTCATTTTTGTAAAATTTCGAGTTCCAAATTTTTCTCCCTTCCTCTTCTCCCTCTCCCAAAGGCAGCAAGCAGTCTGCTATAGGATATACATGTACAGTCATGTTAAACATAATTCCACATTAGTCATGTTGTGAAAGAAGAATCAGAACAAAAGGAAAAAAACATGAGGAAAAAACCAAAAATAAAAAAGTGAAGATAGTATGCTTCAATCTGCATTCAAACTCTATATTTCTTTGTCCAGATGTGGTTAGCATTTTCCATCACGAGTCTTTTGGAATTGTCTTGGATCATTGTATTGCTGAGAAGAACTAAGTCTGTCATAGTTAATCATCACACAATGCTGTTGCTGTATACAGTGTTCTCGTGGTTCTGCTCACTTCACTCAGTATCAATTCATGTAAGTCTTTCCAGGTTTTTCTGAAATCCACCTGCTCATCATTTCTTATGGAACAATAGTATTCCATTATATTCATATACTACAACTTGTTCAGCTATTCCCCAAGTGATAGGCATGCCCTCAATTTTAAATTCTTTGTCACCACAAAAAGAGCTGTTATAAATATTTTTGTACATGTGGATCCTAGTAGTGGTATTGTTGGATCAAAGGGTATGCACAATTTTATAGCCCTTTGGGCATAGTTCCGGATTGCTCTCCAGAATGGTCAGATCAGTTCACAACTCCACCAACAATGCATTAGTGTTCCAGTTTTCTCATATCTTCTCCAACATTTACTGTTTTCCTTTTCTGTCACATTAGCCAATCTGATAGGTGTGAGGTGGTACCTCAGAGTTGTTTTAATTTGCATTTCTCTGATCGATGGTGATTTAGAGCATTTTTTCATATGATTATAGATAGCTTTAATTTCTTCCTCTGAAAGCCACCTGTTCATATCCTTTGACCATTTATCAATTGGGGAATGACTTATATAAAAGACCCTGCTTTGAAGGAGATTACTGTTCAATGAGAAAGACAATATACAAGCTACTATAGTAGATCCTCAACTTTCCCGGGGGTAGCATTCCTAGAAAATGGCACAGAAGTAAGAAACATGGATGTTGATACATTAAGCCTATGGGAAATAAGGGGTTAGGTTCCCACAACTACCAAAAACTTTAATCTTTTGCTAAAGATTGCTGAAAATATACTTTTCTGCATTCAGTTCTTTATAACAAAATATTAATTCTAATATTATGCACTTTTGCTAACATAGTATCTGTGAAATAACCCATAAAATGCAGTACACAAAATAAAATTGGTAACATGCAAGACATTTTTCTCACTAGTAATTCCCTAGAATTCTGTGACCTTCTGTGCTAACATCTCAATAAAAAAAAACAAAACATCGATTTCAGACAATATTCACTTTTCATAACACATGAAATTTACAGTACCATAAATACTTTCCTCCTTTTTGCAGATATAACAAATCATCGATTCATTGACATCAAACTTATGGTCAATAGCAGCTGCAAACATTCCATCATGAAGTTCATCTAGGACCCTTATTTTCTAAGTAAATCGCATCACTGACTTTGCCAGCTTGGGCTTAGAGCCTAAAGGACTTCTAATATGCTTTAGGGGCATAGTCGCAACACAAAATTTAAGTTTTAAAGACAAACAATGAAAATATGCAACAAATGCATGGGGAGTTCTTTATTCTACAATGGTAGGATGAACAAGATCAGTGAAGTGCCTGGTAGTGTACCAGCTGCTCCACAAACTTGTGTGTCATGCTTCTCATTTTTTTCTCTACTGTACATAACCGCCATTGTGCACATGGTTGCCAACGCAAAAGTGAAAATGAGGTTACCAATAAAATCACATCAATGCTTGAAATCCCAAAAGTTAAATGCATGAATGTTGAGGATATGTATAAACAAGATCTACATAGAATAAATTGGAGGTAATCAGTAGAGAGAAGGCACTGGTATTAAGAGAGATGTAGAAAGGCTTCTTGTTAGAAGAGAGGATTTTAGCTTGGACTTGAAGGAAGATAGGGCGGCTAGGAAGCAGAGGTAAGAAGGGAAAACAGTCCAGGCTTGGCGGTCAAGTAGTGGAAATACCTGAAGTAAGGCGGTAGAGTATCTTGTTCAAGAAATAGCAAGGAGGTCAATGTCACAGGATTGGAGACTATCTGGGGGAATGGGGAGGAGGTAAGTTGTAAGAAGCCTGGAAAAGTAAGAAGGGGCCTCAGTTACCTGATCCACCATATGGATGACATCAAGAATAGCTAAAAGCAATTAGTGTGATAACTTCATTCTGCTTCCTAGTCCATCACTTACTTGGTGCCATCTACCTTCCCTAATCCTAATTCCTCAATAGCCTCACAGGATTGTTGTAAGGGGATTTGGTATAGTAAAGTATCCTAGCCTCCTTCAGCTCTATCACTTGGGTGGAAATAGCTTTCAGCTTTCTTAGGACCAAGTATTTGGTGTTACCTGGACAGAATGCTTTCCATTTGAACTTGCCCACAGTAACCTGCATAAATGTTGTGCCTGTACAGGTCTTAACTCCCAAGAACTCATGATGTTCCTTCTGTAGGGTGAAAAGCCTGAAACCTCCCATGAAAACCATTATTCCCCAATGGATCAATTAGTTGTTCCATGGTGTGATAGTAACTTGGCTGCTGGTACTGTAGATTTCATGTGTCATGAAAAATTAAAAAAAAAGTCATGAAAAGCTCCTTCTGTCCAAGGAATGCATGGGATTTGGGGGATGCTTTTGCTTGGGTAATGAACTGAAGGGCCCTTCCTGCCTTGATCTCAAATCTTAGGTAGAGATCTGAAGGGTTCTTCCTGCCTTGATCTCAAATCTTAGATAGAGGTCTGAAGGGTTCTTCCTGCCTTGATCTCAAATCTTAGGTAGAGCTCTGAAGGGCCCTTCCTACTTTGATCTCAAATCTTAGGTAGAGCTCTGAAGGGCCCTTCCTGCCATCATTCCTAATGTCATTGGTTCAATTTTGGTAGGATCTTCATAAGCTGCCTATCATCTCCTTATTAATCCCATATTTGAGGAGCCACAACTAAAGCTACTTATAGGAGAATTAGGTGACAAGTATAGTGCCTCACCCTTTTATCATCAGTGTCTATTTGTACAGACAGCCATGTTTTCCTGCACAGCAGCTTTGGTTATTCTGATCTCTTACTCAAATGTCACTCATTGGTCTATTCATACCTGTATGGTTGAAGGAGGCTCATAGCTGAAGTCTAATGCCACTGGGGTAGGAAATCCACTCAGAAAGGAAAAGCTAATTGCTTCCAATACCAGCTGGTGTTCCTGGGGCAACACAAATCCAATCTACTAAACCCATCTCTTTTAGGAATTTTACTCCATCTCTGGCTGACCTCCATCAGGGAACTGACCGCATACGAAATAAATTATTATTTGTCCAGGTACATGCAACTCTCCATCTTAGCCACCTAAAAAGTATAGTCTCCATACAGGTTTTCTAAAGGACTTAACCGATTTTTCAAATGTCAGTCTTATATGAGATACCACATCAATGGAATTCTGGAACTGAGAGGAGCTCCACACTGCTCACATTGAACCATGCTCTTACCAACCATTGCTCCAGTGATTTCTTAGTTTGTTGTTTAACATTCTTCTGTAGCCCCCTAAGTTCTTTGGTGGTAAAAGTCTGTTAGTCCTTTCACTCTTCTGTGGAAAGAAACACTCTACTCCCTCAGAGTAGTAATAGGGTAAGGCCAATGCTTTCTTACCTCCTTAGGGGGGTTCCTAGTTGGAGTCTTCACTCCTACTCCCATTCTCTTCCCTTACTGTCCCAACTTCAGCAGAGTTCAATATGTTATCTAGTCACATCTTTGTTTTAGAGTCCACACTTCTCACCTGCAGCTAGATCCCTGTCCCTTTCAGTATTGCCTCTTTCATTTATGCTGTTATTGAGTCTGTGAGTTTCCCCTCTGCCTTTAGGCACAATCCTTAACCAGAAATACATATAAGTGCATCTTTCTCTAGCTGCTAAATACATAAAATTTACTTTCAGTTTCCTTATGCTGGTGATCTGAGTTTTCTAAGACTATTAGCAAATAGCCAGGTAATTATAACCTTAGCAGTATGGTTATTCTCTTTGCCAACTTCCTTAAATACCCATTGGGTTAATCTTGCTGAGTCAGTGAGGGGGCATTCCCTATCCCACTGAGAAGACTCACCATATACAACCATAAGTGAGGTGGTCACAGGATGTCAGAGCCCCCATATCTAGCCATCTAATTCCCCCAGTGGCCCTCTTCCTCCTCATTGTCCTTCCCCACTTCAACCAGCCAAGAAGTCATTCTGATTCAGTCCTGCTAGCTATGCTAAATGTTCTAGACCAGTACTTACTGAAGCTGGTCCTATCCAGTGGTTCAGGCTTAGATTTGGAATGAAATGAAACAATTATAGCTTATATGACATTTTACAAAAAGATGGTTCCTTAATAGCATGGTAAGGATATTCAGCAAGGATATGGTTTGGGTTTGTAGTTCCTCTTAATCTCCCATCTGTCACAGCAGTGTGCTCATGTGTTGACTTATGGGGCAACAAGGTCAACTACTCATGAATGGAATTTTTATATCTTAGGTAACTGAGAAGCCATGTGAATGACTAGAGCCTTAGTCCCTTGAACAAATTAAGTTTCGAGGATGGTTTAATTGCCATTTTAGGCAGCCTTTTCTCACCTTTAGGGGAAAAAAAAAACTGGCCTTCATGGCAGGGGCTTTTCAGTCTTAGTACATAATGCTCCTCCCACAGAGTGGGTAAAGAGTGAATTAAGATGAGAGAGAGAATGGTCAGAGGGCAGACTCACAGAGAGGGTGGGATCAGGGGTATAAGAGGCCTTGAAAATGAGAAGGGCCACTTCAGAATCTAGAGAAAAGGAGGAGAAAATGAATGTGCAAGTGTATCTCACCTGTTACTAATTTGTTTCTGTGAAAATGTTGTGTTAGGTGAAATTACAGTTAACTCCATAGTCCCTTATGATATGCATCTTACAGAACTGCTTTGGGGCTGTGACTGTGTTTTTACATCATTAAGGTGGTGTTTGGTTGCAATATATGAATAACATTTGAAGGGGGGGATTGGGAACCACCATAGCATGTACTTTACTTAGGAACTGTCTAGAATAAGAGCTATTTTTAACTAGGGATACATTAAACCAAATAGTCATAGCTGTCATTGTACAGTGTCAGCATACATACCTAAGAAAATATTGTGCTACCAACAAATTAGCATTCTGTGTGTCTTCAATAATTGGCTTTGTAGACTTGTTGAACTGATTCATAAATACAGATTGACAATTGCATAAATAGAGATTGACAATCTGGTGTACTTGTAGAGGATGACTTTATTTGCCATGAGAACTAAGTCTCTCGGAGGAAACCCTCAGTTCTTTTTATTCTTTTTAAATGAGTAATATTATTTTGAATGAGAATTGATTGAGGGAAAGTTGCATATGGTCTGTCTGTACATACAAAACAATTTGATGGAATTTTACTTTTCAAAATATTTAAATTCAGCTTACTCTTCCCCATTCATATGATGCCAAATAAATGGTTTGGTTATTTCACTTTTTTAATCTGCTGTTTGAGCAATGTATATATCCTCTGTGACATTGAGCAAATCATTTAGTTTGGATACTTGAATGAATCTTTCATTTCACTGATATCAGTACTTACTCAAGTGATGCACATTGTAGCCTTTTCTAACCTTTTCATCCTCTTTGACTCTTGTCGGTATCCTTTTGTAAATACTGCACAGGGGCCTATACATTATGCTGAAATCCTATTTCTTAGTCTCTTAGCATTATGTGAGTATCACTGGAGTACACAGGCCATCTCTTTGTTATTTCTCACTCTTTTCACATGACTAGCCCACTTCCTAGTCCAGTTCTATATTTCTCTGATGTATGACTTTATGCTATTTCTCTTGAATAGTTCTTCATTGATAATATTTTATAGCCTACTAATGCCTACCATGTGCCTTTAATACTCATGTTTATATAGCGCTTTACATATTATTCCACCTATTTCTTTTATTAACCTTAAAATAACAGATAGTTCAAGTATTATTATCTCCATATAACAGATAGAGAAACAGAATCATCATAGTTAAATGACTTACTGAAAGCCTCAAGGCTAGCAAATGAAAGAACCAGGGATAGAATTCAGATCTTCTAACTCACATCCACTGTTTTCTGCTCTACCATGTATTTGGTTCATTAGTGTGGAAATAATGCTAGTAATAATGCAGGTATTCGGGTTCCTACACCTAGGACCTTTGCTTAAATATTGGAGGGAGAAAGCACCCATGAGAAAGAGCACTGGAACATGGTCTAATAGCTTCTAGTTTGTTTAGACCAGGGCTTTCTCCACTCCTACAACTGACTTCCCTGGCTTCCTTTAAGTCCCAACTAAAATCCTGTCTTTTACAGGAAGGTTCCCCAACCCCTTTTAATGCCAGTGCCTTCCCTCTTTTAATTATTCTCTATTTATCCTATATGTAGCTCATTTTGTATGTACTGTATTTGTTTTGAATATTGTCTCCCCCATTAGATTGTAAGCTCCTTGAGGGCAAGAACTGTCTTTTGCCTCTCTTTGTATCCCCAGAACTTAGCACAGTGCCTAGCACATAGTAGGCACTTAATAAATGTTTGATTGATTAATTGGATATAGTAAAGATGATGACACTTCCTATATAGCTACTCATCAAAATCATGAGTCAGGGAGAATCTCCCTGAATCACCATTCATTTAGTGTTCCCCGATCCTCCAGATAAGACTTTCTTTTCTCTGGGAGCCTCGTGGGGGTAGGGGGAAAGGTTACCAAATCTTTATCCCAGTAGGGGCCTCTGTTGACTGTTCCCTTTCTCTGGGTTCTGGGAAGATATATTCATCTCTCCTTTGTTGCCAGAACACAAGTTATCTCCCAAATATGCCATATCTTGGTTCTCTAAGCCCGTTTTTGGGAAGAAGTTGTATAATGACCACTTGGTATTATTCCTTTTCCTCTCCTCATTCCAGTCTATATTCCATTCCGTGCCCAAAGTAATTTTCCTAAAGTACTAGTATGACCATGTCACCCTCATACTCAATAAACTCCAGGGGCTCTCTGTCACCTCCAGGGTCAAATACAACATCCTCTGTTTGGTGTTCAAAGCCTTTTATAACCTAGCCCTCCCCTACCTTTCCAGTCTTCTTATACCTTACACTTCTCTTACATACTCTTTGATTCAGTGACACTGGTTCTGGTAGTCTTGCTGTTCCATGAACAAGACATTTGTCTCTCAGCTTTAGGTATTTTCTCTGGCTGTCCCCCATGTCTGGAATGCTCTCCCTTCTCATCTCTGTTTCTTGGCTTCCCTGGCCTCCTTCAAATTCAAGTTAAAATGTCATCTTCTACAAGAAGTCTTTCTCAACCCCTTTTAATTCTAGTACCTGCCCTCTGTTAATTATTTCCTATATATCGTGTCTATGTGTGTAGCTTGTTTTACCTTGTTTGCTTGTTGTCTCTCCCATTAGGTTGTGAGCTCTTCAAGGGCATCTTTTGCCTTTCTTTGTATCTGCAGCACTTAGCACAGTGCCTGGAACATAGTTAGGTGCTTAGTACATGCTTATTGACTGACTGGCTCATTACTGGCTGTAGTATAAAAGAGCCAGTCATTTGTAGATTATAGTAAGCAGTGGGCTACAGTGGGCCTATCTTTATCACTGGGATACCACTGCCATTTTTGGGGATAACTTTTCTACATTCCTGCCAACTATGCCAAATGTTCTGGACAAAGCCTGACTTGGGCCTATTCCCTAGTATATAGTAGTTTATATTCAATATTGGAATCAAATGAGATACTCACAAGTCATTGGAATCAAATGACATACTCACAAGTCATTCAGCAGTTAACAAGGGGAGATTTGCTTAGCCATAGCAAGACAATGATATTTAATAAGAATGTTCATTGAGGACACTCCAGATTGATTCCAATGAGTGAGCCTCCCAAACTCTGAGCTGCTCATTGAAATCTGCCCTCCACATATCAGAGCAAGCCAGGAACTCCTTGTGGCTGATTTGTACTCAGGTGACCAGGAAGTGATATCACCAACCTGAGCCTTTAGTCTCCTGAGCTGATTAAGTCTTAGTGATTGTTTCAGTACCCTTTAAGGAAAAAAACTAACCCCACTTTCATGGGGGCAGATGTAGCTCCCAGCACAGATCCTATGCAAACCATAATGGTTGTTGTCTACTGACCCCAAGTTCTTCTTCCTTTTTCGGGGAGTTCAGCACCTGGCTCAACATCTTCCTCTCCTCTCTAACACCCTCATCACTGCCTCTAGTACTCTCACCATTACTCCTGCTCTGACTTCTCTTTTTAGCCTTCCTAATCTTTACCTTATAGTTAATCAATTCAATTCCCTACTTTCCTCTCCTCTTGAATACCTCACCCCCTGGTTCTGTTGCCACTCATCCCTTTTCAAAACCTAATTTTATATTAATCCCACCATCTGCCTTCTACTCATGTGCTGATGAATGGTCCTGTACACTATAAAATTACGTTATCCAATCTCAACTGAGCTCTCACCGCAGGAAGGCAATCCTTTTATTTTTTCCTAATTGATTCCCTGTTGCACTCCCCACGGAAGCTCTTTCAAACCTTCTGTTTTCTCCTTAAGCTTCCCATACCTCATTGTCCCTCCACCCTCCTTAGCTCAGTACCTCGACTCTTATTTCACTGAGAAAATTGAAGTTATTCGCTGTGAGCTCCCTGTTTTCTCCTTCTCCATCTCAAAACCCCTCTATGTCACTTTTTCCTCCAGTTTTTGGTAATATCCCTTTTCCTTGCCAAACCCACTAGACATGCCCTTGATCCCACCTACTCCTCTCTTCTCCCTCAGATTGCCCCTTCAGTTATCTTCTTTTTCTCTTTCTCTCTTCAGTTTCTCCCTATCTGCTGATTCCTTCCCCTGTTCCTTCTTCCTACCTATCTGACTGCTATTTTTCAGACTCCTTTTCAGGTTATTCATCCATATCAATACCTTTAATTGCAGGTGTTGCCCGTGACTTTGCCTGTGTCCCTCTTCTATTCTCTCACTACACTCTCTTGGTAACCTCTTCAGCTCCCAAAGGTTTAGTTGTCCTTTCTCTGGGGATGACTCCCAGATCTATATATCTAGTCTAGTTTTTCTCTGAAGTTTCACTAATATGTTACCACGTACCTGTTGGACATTTCAAACTAGATGTCTCTTAGGCATCTCAAACTCAGCATGTCTAAAATAGAACTCATTTATTTTTCTCTAAAATCCCAACCTTCTACCAAACTTCCCTGTCTCTTTGGAAAGTATCACCATTCCTCCAGCCTCCTAGGTTTGTAACTTTAACATTATTCTATACTCCTTAGTCTCCCTAACCCCACATAGCTGCCTCCACAACATCTCTCATAGCCAACCTCTTGTTTCTATACACAAAGCTGTTATCTTTGTCCAGGTTCTCGTTATCTAATTTATTGCAATGTTATACTAATTAATTTCCCTACCTCAAGTTTCTATTCCAATCTATCTTCCATATGTCTGCTAAAGGGATTTTTTTTTGAAAGTGCAGATATGACCATATCACCCCATTACTCAGTGAACTCCCATGTCTCCCTCCTAACTGTAGGATATAACATAAACTCCTCATTGGTTTTTAAAACCTTTCACACCATGGCCCCAAACTATCTTTCCAGCCTCATTGTTCTTTACATTCATTCCTTCAGGCACTCTGAGTTCCAGTCAAGCTGGCCTTCTCTCCTCATCAAACATGACATTTCATTTCCCATGTCCTCATCTTTGCACCGACCATACTGCTCTTCTTGGGATGTACTCCCATCTCACCTGTGCCTCATAGAATCCTTCACTTCCTTCAAGATGTGGCTGAAGCACCACTTTTTACCCAAAGCCAAACTTTCCTGATTCTCTCCCTGCCACCCCATGCTCTCCATCCCGAGCTACCTTGTATTTATTTCATATTTATTTTTATATACTTACATACACAATGTCTCACCTAATAGAATATAAATTATTTGAGAATAATCATGATTTCATTTTTTATTTGTATTTTCAGCACCTAGCACAATACCTGGAACATAACAGGCACTTAATGCATGCTTATTGATTGATGAATTGATGTATCATACCCTCATAGGTTTAGAGGTAGATGAAATCTTAAACGTCATCTAGTCTAATCCTGTCATTTTTGTGGGTGGGGAAAATAAGGCCCAGATTGCTGAATGACTTAATAAGCTCAAGGTCTCAGAGGCAGTTACTGACATTGCTCTTAGTAATTTTGAAATTCCAAATGGATAAGACTAATTAATCATGATTCTTTAAAAATATTATTTTAAAAACCTTCTACAGTGTTATTCTTGATGTTTGAGCAAAAAAGATGCTGCCTGTGATTGTCAACGATATGAAGCTGCCTTTGTGGCTAACCACTGACTGACTGAGACAAATTTCATTTCAGGAAAAATGCTTTGGTAAATGCATATCCTCCTTCCTGATGACATTTAATGTGCAAGTCTTACATGATAGCATTGTGGAACTTCAGAGGGGAATACTCACATACCCTTTATTGGAGAACCATGAGAAATGTTTGTTATAAAAGCAAAATGTTTTTGGTCAGCCATTTTCATCAATCCTTCATAATCCTGAATATTTGGTTAAGAGCAGCAAATAGTATCTCCACACCTGTGCATTCCCCATATTTTTGGAAATAAAGAATCTGTTTCTGAGCTCCAACTGTTAAGGACTGTAATTTATAAATCCCTCCCTGGAATTCTGGAGGAGCACTTTCTTGAACTCCTTTTATTGTTGAGGATGGGAGAAAGGAGGTGGTGAAAGTACTCATCTCTCTGTGATTTGGGTGCTAATCTGAGAGCTGGACTAAATCCCAGGATCCTGGCCATTTATACACAGAGTTCTCATTGTGAAGGCTGAACAAAATGACATTCCCTTAGCTGCACTTGGAAACTCGGTATTTTTTGTAAGTAGATACATAAGCTCTTCTTTAATTAATAAATCCCTTTGGTATTTACATGTTTCCCATTGCTGGGAACAAATTAGGTTCAAGGTATCAGAAAGTAGAAACTTCATGCTCCTCACATGGGGACTATGCAGTGGGCATTTTAGAGATGTGCTAAAAACTGGCTCTAAACACAAGTCAACTGAGATGGTTCTTTTTCAGCACCCCACCATAGTTTAGGACATTATCCAAGAAGCATAGGGTCATAGATTTAGGACTAGAAGGCACCTTAAAGATCATCTAATTCAACTCCTTCATTTTACATATGAGAAAACCAAGGTCTGGAGAGGTGAATTTGCTTTCCCAATCTGGCAGTACGTGGCCAAACTGGAATTCAAACACAGATCCTTTAACTCCTTATCTAGTGTTGTTTTCACGGCCTCACCGTCTCTTCTATAACAGTTACATTACTGTAACTGAAGCCAGCCCAAGCCAGCTCAGACAAGCTTCTTGTTGTTGTTGGTCAGTCGTTTCAGTCATGTCTGACCCTTTGTGACCCCACTTGGAATTTTCTTGGCAAAAATACTGGAATGGTTTGCCATGTCCTCCTGTAATGGATCCATTTTGTTAGGCAATCAGAGGTTACGTGACTTTCCCAAGGTCACCCAGCTAGGAAGTATCTGAGGCTAGATTTGAACTCAGTTTTTCCTGACTCCAGGCCCAGTGCTCTATCCACTGAGCCACCAGCTGCCTCACAAGCTCACAAATTATTAAATTTGCATTGTGAACACTTACACCTTGGGAAATGGCAAACACTACAAATCAAGACTTGATTTGTTTTGTTGATTGTCTAGACTTTAGAAAGTGATGGAGAAAATATTAGTAATGCAGATGAAACTTAAAAGTGTGTCATGTGTACATTTTTTTCTGGAGAGCTAGTTGTTAAACCTTTACCAGCATATCACTGCCATTATTAGGTGACCTTTATATAACATCTTAAAATTTGCAAAATACTTCACTTCATTCAAGCCTTACAACAGCCCTGTGAGAATGGAACACCAAGTGTTATTATTATTTTTTTTTGTGAGGCAATCGGGGTTAAGTGACTTGCCCAAGGTCACACAGCTAGTACGTGTCCAGTGTTTGGCCAAGTGTTATTATTATCCCCATTTTACATATTATGAAACTGAGGCTCCAACAGAGGGGTGGGGAACCTGTGGCCTCAAGGCTACATGTGACCCTCTAGGTCCTTAAGTGTGGCCCTTTGACTGAATCCCCAAAGGTTTTGTTCTGTGAAGTTTGAATTCCGTCAAAGGGACGCACTTGAGGACCTAGAGGGTCACGTGTGACCTCAAGGCCCCAGGTTCCCCATCCCTGCTCTAAGAGGTGAAGAGACTTGACTCATAGTCACCTAGCTAATAAATATATGAGTTAGAACTTAAGCTCTACTCTTTCCAACTCCAATGCCAGCACTTCATCCAGTATACCATGCTACCTCTAAACAATAACCCAAACAAACTCTTGAAGTCAGAAGCCAGAACAAAGAGCTAGCACTAAGCGTTTGGCAGTTGCAGCCTTCCAAAGGAGCAGCTTCACTAC
Organism: Vombatus ursinus; assembly: GCF_900497805.2. Taxonomy (NCBI): domain Eukaryota; kingdom Metazoa; phylum Chordata; class Mammalia; order Diprotodontia; family Vombatidae; genus Vombatus; species Vombatus ursinus. The sequence goes on along the minus strand of NW_020954930.1, from coordinate 337,193 downwards.
TGCCCAATGTGTGCCATGATTTTCTTTGGAATGGCATTAAAACTACATGTATATAAGTGGAGGAATCATTTGAACATACCAACCTCACAGGAATGAATGAAGAGAAAGGAAAATTTGAGTTGTCCAATCTCAAAGGGTACAGAGCCCTTCCAAGGGTCTCTTGATCATTGTTAAGGGTAGCTTACAAAACTCTTCAGTGTCAATTAGTGGCCTGTGAATTCAGCCTATGCAATTATGATGAGATAGTTCTTTTGAGTGTGAAAGAACCAACTTATCATATTTTTTTGCATTCACCATCTCACTGCATGAATATTTTTGTATTTCCATATTTCTCAGAGAGCACTTAATTTAATCTTAGCCCCATTTCTTTCAATAAAGCATTGTTGGGTCTCTTAAGCAGCACGGCTTGCTCCTCCAACTCATCTCCCCGTGAAATTGGTTTAATGAAGCAGAAAGGTATGAAGCATTAACAACACTGGAATCCGGGTGGTAGCACTTCATTTTTCAGAGGCACTCACATTTTCACCCTAATTTATAAAATCAGCACACAAATGATTTTTATCATGGCCATTACATCAGTATAAATTACTGCCTTTTCTAGAACCTGCCACTTAGTCAAACGGTTGAAATGGTATCTATTAGTGAATGATGGGGGCAGGGGTTGGAGGGTGGGGAGTGCCCTGGGTAGGAAAGAGTTAGTGTAAAATGAAGACTGATCATAGGCTTCTTGGAACACTAAATATTAATTTCCCATCCTGACCACTGATTGGATGTATTTTGCCAATAGTTCAGATGGATATTAAATACACAAAGTGGAGCAAATGGGTCAATTTGTTCAGGACAAAGAACGTGATGCTCCATAAACAAACTGTTCTGGATAAAGACAAGCAGCCATGCAATTAGTCAGGAGTTCCTCGTGTCCAGCAGTCAGGCTGGCCATAGGCTCCCTGGGCCTGAGCCATTGTTCAGTGCTCCCTCGTGGGCTTCTTCATTTATCTCATTGTAGGAACTGTGTCATACTGGCTTTGTGCTCTGCAGGCCCTCTGTGTTGCATTCATCCTGCTAGATCCTCTTTGGAGGGAGTGCTACCCCACTGGCATTTCCCCCTTTCACACTGCTGTCAGGTCTGGTGAGGCCCCAGCCACTTGCCACCCAGGTAGCCCACCAAAGCCTGGTCTTTTCTAGTTTCAGTCCAGCCTCATTCTCACAACCCTCTTCAGATTTGGATATCGAGTTGCTCTGATCTGAGGTTTCTCTTTGCTCTCTTTGGAAAATGGTTTAATGTTAGCCATTACATTGTTACTAACCAAAACAATAATGTTAGAAGATTTCTGAGGAAGATTGAGTAAAGGCTTACCCTTAAGAGAAGATATACTCAAGAGATATGATTTAGGGATATGAACCATTAATGTTCTAATTAGAAATAAAATTTTATGTATGGACACTTGAAAAGCTAATTACAAATCATTTAAATCACTTAATCTGGGGACCTTTACTTGGTTAACACTAGCTTGTTAGAATCACTTGGTACTTGGAGTTAACGGGACCCTCAAGATCATCTAGTACAACCCTGCCATTCTACCAAAATGGAAATAGAAATTCAGAGAAGCTTAGTGATTTGCCCAAGATCACATCGTTAGGAAGTAGCAAAGGCAGAACTCAAACCCAGGTCTCCTGCCCCCTAGTCCAATGCTTCTTATACTATACTAAAGCTATACTTAGGAACCTAAGATCAGACAGTCACTAGAAAAACTGGAAGAGACCTAGAGATCATCTAGTTGAATCCCTTTACTTTAGAGATGAGGAAACTAGAATCTAGAAAAGTTGTCACCTGCCCAAGTCATACATGCATTTAGTATTCATTAACCTCTCTGAACCTCATTTTACTCATTTGTAAAATGAGAATAACCATACCACCTACATCACAGGATAATATACCAACTCGTTGATCAGGATTTTCATTTTAGTCATTTTTCAGTCGTTTCCTACTCCTTGTGATCCCATTTGCGATTTTCTTGTCAAAGATGCTAGAATGGTTTGTTATTTCCTTCTCCAGCTCATTTTACAGTTGAAGAAACTAAGGCAAATGGTTAAAGGACTTGCCCAGGGTCACAAAGTGTGTGTCTGAGGCCACATTTGAACTCAGGAGGATGAGTCTTCCTGATTCCAGACTCGGCATTCTATACACTGCGCCACCTAGCTGCCCCTGATCAGGGTAGGAAATTAATATTTAAGTATTGAAGTACTATGAAGTATCATAGGATCAGAGATTGAACTAGAAGGAACCTTAGAGTTCATCTAGCTCTCCCTTCTCATTTTGGAGAATATATTGAGGCCCAGAAAGATGAAGTAACTTGCCCTTGACCACCCAGGTAGTGTCTGACAGGTAGTACCACGGGTGGGATTTGAACCCAGATCCTCAGAATTTAGAGTAAAGTTGGGTAGAAGGGGTGCTTAGGAGCTTTTCAAATGGAAACATTTTTTGGTCTTATCTCCTACCCCAACTAATGAGGTAGGTGTGTTTTTTTTGGATTTCTGCCTTGGCTACAATTAAATTTGTTCCTTCCCAAGGGCTATGTAGACTGGGGGAAATTATGTCACATAAAAGAGATGTACAAGTAAGAACTTTTACAGCAGAAGGGAAAGTGGGAGAGTGGCAGGCAAGGCTTGAACCTCACTCTCATTGGAATTGGTTCAAAGAGGGAGGGAAGATGTGTGTGTGTGTGTGTGTGTGTGTGTGTACACACACACACACAGATACATAAATCTATTTTACCCAACAGGAAAATAGGAGGGGAAGGGGATAAGAGAAAGGAGAGAAATGATAAAAAAAGAGGGCAGATTAAGGGACACAGTGGTCAGAAGCAAAATAGACTTTTTGAGGAGGGACAGGATAAAAAGGATAAACAATAGGAAAAAGGATAGAAGGAAACACACAGTTAGTAATCATAACTGTGAATGTCAGCGGGATGAACTCACTCATAAAATGGCAGCAGATAGCAGAATTGATTAGAAACCAGAATCCAACAATATGTTGTTTACAAGACACATACTTGAAACAGAAAGACATACACAGAGTTAAAATAAGGAGATAGAACAAAATCCATTATGCTTTAGCTGATGTAAAAAAGGCAAGGATAACGATCATGAACTCAGACAAAGCAAAAACAAAAATAGACCTACTTAAAAGAGATAATAAGAGTAACTTCATTTTGATAAAAGGTACCATAGACAATGAAGTAATATTAAAAATTTTATAGCAAGTTTCTCTAATAAAGGCCTCTTTTTTCAAATACATAGGGAACCAACTCAAATTTATAAAAATAACAGCCATTCCCCAAATGATAAATTTTCAAGGGATATGAACAGGCAGTTTTCAGAAGAAGAAATCAAAACTAGCTATAGTCATATGAAAAAATGCTCTAAATCACTATTGATTGGAGACATGTAAATTAAACAACTCAGAGGTACCACCTTACATTTGTCAGAAATGACAAATGCTGGCATGGTTGAGGGAAAATAAAATAATGAACTGTTGGTGGAGTTGTGAATTGGTCCAGCTATTCTGGAGAATAATTTGGAACTATCCCCTAAAAAGGCTTTAAAACTATGCATACCCTTTTAACTCAGAAGTACCACTACTAGGTCTGTACCCCAAAGAGATCAAAGAAAAAGAAAAGGACCTATATGTATAAAATATTTATAGCAGCATTTTTTTGTGGTAGCAAAGAATTGGAAATTGAGGAGATGCCCATCAATTGGGGAATGGCTGGACAAATTATGGCATATGATTGTGATGAAATACTATTGTGTTATAAGAAATGATGAGGGAGATAGTTCCAGAAAAACATGAGAAGACTTATATGAACTGATGAAGAGTGAAGTGAGAAGAACCACATCATTGTACACAGTAACATCAATATTATAATGATGATCAACTGTGTAAAACTTAACTACTCTGATCCATCCAATGATCTAAGACAATTCCAAAGGACTCATGATGAAAAAATGCTATCCATCTCCAGAGAGGAAACTGATGAATTCTGAGTGCGAGTTAAAAGTTTTTTCTATTTTTCTTGCTTTTTGTGATATGGCTAATATGGAAATGTTTTGCATGATTTCACATGCCTTTTCAGTGGATGGGGGAGGGGTGGGAAAGAGGTAGAGAATTTAAAACTCAATTTTTTTTTAAAGTTAAAAATAAATAAATAAAAAGATTTGTCCCTTCCCAAGGCTAAGACATGGCAAACGCTCCCACTTGATTGACAGTTTAAGGGTATAAGAAACAACTATAGTGTGAGGAAATTTAGGACACAAAGTGTACACGGATCTGTGTTTGTGATAGTTCCCTATTTTTCAGGTCAGTATATATCCACTGTACTGTTCTCTTCTGGAAGAGCTTCATGGCTCCTTGTCTAGTCCCTTCTCCTAGGAGACAAATGTGTTGAGAGTTCCCCTTACTCTTACCAGTGAATACTGTTCTTTCAGTGTCATTATCAGTGGTTTCTGCCGTAGAGACTTCTACTCTTGTTACAGAAGCTCTGGGATAAAGTCTATGGGTTCCTCAAAAAGTTGTACTTGAACACTGTCTCTACTTTAGAATGCCACTTCTGTCCTTTGACTCCATTCCCAGATAGGATGACAGAACCTTCTTTTCTCTGTCCCTTTTCCCACAGCCCTGGTGAACTTCTTGTCTCTCTCTACTAAGGTTGGGCTTTCTTTCCCCGAGGGATCACTACCCACTTCTTTAGGCTCTACCAGTGCACCACAACCATCCCTCAGTATACTTTCTTTTTTTTAAATAAGTTTTTTTTGATATCTTGTTTCTTGCAACATCAGTTTTCCCAAGTCTCCCCCCAGCCATCTAATATAACAAATAGTATTTTAGAGAGGAAAAAAAAATTGATCATGTCTAATCAATACATTGAAAAAAGTCCAAAAACAGTACAATGTGAAGCACCTATGGATTTTCGACCTCCACAAAGGGATAGGTTGGGGATATCCTCTCATATCTCTTCAGTTGAATCCTGCTTGATCTTTATAATTTTGTTACATTTACTTTTGATTTATTGGTATGTAGTTCTTTCCATTTACTTCGTTGTAGTTACTGTGTATATAATTTCCTTGGCTCTGCTCACTTCACTCTGCATTAGTTGATACTGGTCTTTCCATGCTCTTTTGAATTAATCACACACATCATTTCTCACAACACAGCATCTTCCATTACATTTGTGTACCATAATTTGTTTAGTCATTCCCCAGTTGATGGGCATCTACTTTGTTTCTAATTCTTATCTGTCACAAAAGTGCTCCTATAATTATTTTGGTGTATTTAGGGACATTCTTCTGATTTCCTTGAGGAATAAGCCCAGTGATGGAGTCTCTGGTTCAAAGGGTATGCACATTTTAGTCACTTTATTTGCACAACTCTAGATTGCTTTCCAAAATGGTCATACCATTTCACAGCTTTACCAACAATGTATTAGTGTGCCTATCATTTCACATCCTCTCCAATATAGACTATTGCCATTTTTGGTCACCTTTGCCAATTTGCAGGGTCTGAGGTAAAATCACAGGGTTGTTTTGATTTGAATTTCTCTTATTATTAGTGACTGGAAGCATTTTAAAATGTGGTTGTGAATACTTTGCAGTTCTCTTAAGAACTGTTTGTTCGTATCTTTTGAGCATTTATCTATCTGTGAATGGTTATTAGTCTTATGTATATTTATTAATTGTATATATATTTTGGATACCAAACCCTTATCAGAGAAATTTGATATAAAGGTTTTTTCCCATTCAACCATTTACCTTCTTAACCTACGTGCATTAACGTTGTCTGTGCAGAAACTTCTTAGTTTCAGGTTATCGCAGTTGTATCTTTTGTAATTTTATCTTTTGTAATTGCCTCTATATCTTGTTTGGTTAAGAAAAAAATATTCTACTCATAGCTGTGAGAGGTATATGATCTGTTTCTCTTCAAAATTTATATAGTATCCTTTTAATATAAGGTCATGTATCCATTTAAAATGTATTGTGGAATATAGTGTAAGATTTTGATCTGAGCTTAATTTCTGACAGACTTCTTTCCAGTCTTCCCAAAAGTTTTTTTTTCATCAAGTAAGGATTTTTCCTAGGTAATTTATGCTTTCTACTTTATCAAACACTAGGTTATTAGAGTTTTATTGTTTCCAAGTGGGAAGCATGCAAGGATTTTTCAACATTAGGTAAAACAATCAATATAATCATATAAAAATGTCCAAAACCACAGATCATCTCAATAGATGTTGAAAAAGCCTTTGACAAAGTCCAGCACTCTTTTATGCTAAAAACCTTATTAAGTATAGGCAAGAAGGGACCTTTTCATGAACATCATAAAAAGCATTTATCTAAAACAAAAAGAAAGTATCATATGTAATTGGGATGTGTTAGAATCTTTTCCAGTAAATATGAGTGTGAAGCAAAGATGCTTAATACCCCCTCTATTATTTGACATAATTCTGGAATTGTTAGCAGCAGCAATAAAACAAGAGAAAGAAATTGAAGGCATAAAGATAGATAAAGAAGAGATAAAATTATCCCTGTTTGCTTATTATATGATGTTTTATTTAGAAAATCCTAGAGAATCAACAAAGATACTAATTGAGACAATTAACAGCTTCATCAAAGTAGCAGGCTACAAAATAAATCCTCAAAAAAAAAAAACAACAGCAGTTCTATAGAATAATACTAACAAAACATCAGAAGAAATAATTGCAGGGAAAATTCTATTCCAGATAACTACAAAATGTATAAAATATCTGTGTATTGACCTACCAAAGCACTAAAAAGACAACTATAGATTCAATTACAAAGTGGTCCTTACCAAAATAAAGAACTTATTTGCGTGATTTCAACTATAAAATGGATATCATATTGCTTGCCTTCTCAATGGTTTGGGAAGGGGTCAGAGGGAGGGAGAATTTGGAACTCAAAATTAAAAAATGAATGTTAAAAATAAGTAAATGTGAAAAGGAAATAACTTAAATAGCTGGGGCAATATTCAGTGTTCATGTTTAAGCTGTCTCAATATAATAAAAAGTGATAATACTACCAAAATTAATTTATTCTCTTAATGTTATACCAATCAAATTACCAAGTGGATACTTTATAGAACTTAATAAAATAATAACAAAATTCAGATAGAAGAACAAAAGATGCCAGTTGTTGCAGGAAAGGATAATGCCCCCTGGTAGGGCCCCTTGTCTACCACATTCCTAATTATGCACCCCATCACTGATCCATACTTCCCCTGATCACCTTTTTACTCTATTTGCTTCAAAACCTCCTTTCTGATTCCATGTTCTCCCACCTCTTGAGGTGCCAATTGCCCCCAGGAGTTTCAACTCCCCCTTGCCAAGGTAGGACAAGTAGACTTTTTAAGCACCACTCCACACCCAATGTAAGGTCACCATCTCTCTTCACCTATAGGAGAATTCATAGGTGGAGACCCCCCCTCATCACAAAGCAAGTCCTCCTTCCTTTCTCCCCTTTCTAGATACTTCCCCCTCCTCCTCACCCACTCCCTGTAGGCTCTTTCTTTTCTGAGACTATAGGGGTCCTCTTCCCTTCATTGCTGTTCCTTGATTTGACCCTGACACATCACACCTTCCTCTCTCTTTCCCTGCTTCCCTTCCCCCCTTTCTGATGGTGGTTTCCTTTGAGGCTGGATCTCAAAGTGTCTCAGCCTCCTCCCACACGCGGCAATTCACAGTTTACCAGCCTTGATCTCTGCCCCTAGTGACTTCGTGGTCAGAACTGGCCCCAGCTTGATGCTGTGCTTTTTCCCTCAGGCTTAATGGATTTCTACACAGCATCCCTCTCTCTTCCAAACACACATAGTGTCCTATCCTACTTCCAGTGATGTATTAGTGCCATGAGGGTTTCTGCCCCCTGCACCAGCAGTTCAGAGCTTTACGATGCTAGTGCTATAGAGCTGTGGCCCTCAGCAGACTTTTGTTCCTGAAGGGTGGCTGCCTGAGTAAAATTCTGCTTCCTGGAGCTGAGGTCTTCATCCTATTGGAAAGAAAGAATGAGGACTGGGGTTTGGGTTTTGTTGTAAATCCTGTGTGTCAGGTCCTTGGGTCTGCTAGTGCAACCTCCCTGCCAGTAGTCTGGGAGTTGGAGGAGGGGTGTTAAGTGAACTCTAGGTGGTTTGGGGGTATATTAGACAACGAAGACAGTTGAAGTTGTCTAATCTTTGGTGAGTAATTTCTGTTTTAGGGAAGTTTGAGAGGTTGTGAGGACCAGAGAAAATGCCCAGTTTTTCATCTTGTTGATCATGTGACCCAGAAGTCCCTCATTTTACTTTCGTTAGATTTGTTTCAGTTAACTATGCATATTTATTACAAAGGACTTCATTTTTCTTCTCTTTTTTTCAAATTTGGAGGATGGATGCAGAGCTAGGAAAATGGCAGTGAAGGAAAGGAAAGAAGGAAGGAAGGAAGGAAGGAAGGAAGGAAGGAAGGGTCTTCAAAGATTTTTTTAAATGCACAGAAGAGAAAAGAAGGAAGTTCAGAAAGAATCACAGACAAGCAGGACAGTTTTGAAAGTTACCTGTTAAATTCATTATATTCTTAAAAGAAAAGCAAGCTGTATATACTATAGATGTGCAGCTTCATGTATAACCCTCTTTTTCTGTTCTATGTATTGTGGAAATACTAATTTTATTTGGTATTAAGAATAGAAAAAAATAAATTTGATGTAGAAAAATTTACTCACATTAGGCACTGGACAGGAATAATCACATTGCCCATGTCCCTCAGGACCCGGTACCTGCTACCCCCCTTGTAGGTAGAAGTGTATGGGAAAGGGCAGGAGAGCACCTACTTTGATTCACCTAGGTATAAGCATTCAAGAGGAAAGTGGAGTGGTCCACTCTCCTTAGCCTTCCTCTAGTGTAATTAATTACACTTAAGCATCTGGATAAAAATTCATCTGGATATACCCAAGTATATTGGGAAATATTCAAATGATTGTGGGGATTTTTTCTAAGTTTGAATATCTGTGAGGATATAGACAATATCTTGTGTCATCTGTGGATACTTAGCTGAACAAGGAGCCCAGAATCATAGAATAATAGAGTGTCAGTGCTGGAAGAGATCTAAGAAATTATCTAATCCAACCCCCTCATTTGACAGAAGAGAGGATTGAGGCTTAAAAGGGGGGAATGACATGTCTAAGATATCACAAGTTGGGAGCAGATTTAGAACTGAATCTAGATTATCTAAATCCAAACTCAATATTCTTTCGACTAAATACTCCTCCCCAATTCTTTCTTCCCATAAGTTAGGATTTCTTTCCATTTCTTCCACTGACTAACTGTATAACTGGACAAGTCATAAATCTATTTTGCTTGATTTCCTCATCTGTAAGATGAGAATTTGCTTATATGATAGCACAATGCACAACAGTAATATGATTTCACTGTTTCATTTGTTCCATTTCTGACTGTGATGAGACTTTCCTGACAGGTTCAATTGTATACTTATCTTTTAAGGGACCGTCTTTGAGCCAGAAAGAATATAAGAACACACATGATGAGTTACTGTGATTAATGTATTTAAAACATGGATTGCTACAATTGCATTCTTAAATAAAAACAAGTAAAAGCATATGTCTTAGGAAGGTCTGATTCCCAATGAGTCTCTTATTAAAAAAATCAAATAGATAAATAAATATTTTTGAACACTTTATAAAATAAAATTGATATCACTTCTAAGTGCCCAATAGTAGTATTGCTGGGTCAAAAGGTAAATGCAGCCGTCATCCTATACTCGTATTTCTAGTGGAAGATTGTAGTAGCCTCCTAATTAGACTCACTGCTTCAGGTCTCTCCTCACTCCATACTGTCCTCCACACAGTTGCCCAAGTGATCTTTCTAAAGTGTGGGTCTGACCATGTTACATTCCTACTCATTGAACTGCAGTGGCTCCTTTTTAACTCTTGGATCAACTATTGATTCCTCTATTTTGCTTTTAAAGCCTTTTAAAACCTGGCCCCAACCTAGCTTTCCAGCCATATAATATATTATTCTTCTTCATGCCCTTTACAATCCAGCAAAATCATCTTCTTTGCTGTTTCTTCCCCATGACACTCCATCTTCCATCTTTGTGCCCATGCATCTGTCCCTCATTCTTGGAATATGTATCATCCTTACCTCCTCCTTTCCTCCTTTTAGGATCCCTAGTTTTCTTTAACACTCAGTTCAAATGCTACTTCCTACATGAAGCCTTCCCTGACCCTTGTTGCTCCTAGTGCCTTTATCACCCATAATTATCTTTATTTATATTGTATATGTTTTGTATATCTTCTTTTTATGTACATGCTATGTCTTTAA
>NW_020954930.1:321871-326782 GCF_900497805.2 Vombatus ursinus | reverse complement strand
GTTTTTTTTTTTTTTTTTTTTTTTAGTATCCTCCATGTCTAATATAGTCCCTGGCACATAATAAGTGCTTTAATTAATTATCATTTAGTGACTTTTCTAGTATAGTTTGAAATTGTTTTACAGAATGGTGGGACCTATTCACAGTTCCATTTGTGCTTTAATGTACCTGTCATCCCACAGCCCTTGCAGTATTTATCACTTTCATATTTCCTAATCTTTGCCAATATATGTGTGAAGCCTTTTTTTTTCATTTCTCTTGTTATTGATTTGGTACATTTTTTTCATATAGTTCTTTAGAAAACTCTTTGTTCATTCCTTTTGCCTGCATATCTATTGGGGAATAGTGCTTGGTCTTATTTATGTTTATATCCATTCCCTATATGTCTTGGTTATCATATCTTTATCAAAGATATTAGATGTTAAGATTTTTTTCCCCATTCAACAGCATCTCTTCTTATTTTAGTTGCATTGATTTTGTTTTGGACCTTTTTCAAGGAATGAGAGCTAGAAACAATCACAGTTGCAATAATTCAGGCAGGCCGTGCTAGACTTGATCTGACCATAGCTCCTTTTCTAGTTCTGGTGAACTCTTTGTGTGGGTGTTGGACCAACATCAGCCTGGAGCCTAGGGCAGTACAACCATGAATAGCCCTCCAGCACACCATGATAATTGTATAAGAAGAGGTCTGACATGCCAATCAGTACCTACCTCCCAGCTTTTACAGGTCTATTCCCTACTCTTTCCACTCTCACCAAAAAAAATTCTCCTCATGAAGTAAAATACATCTTATAACACATAATGGACATCACTGGATTACAGCTGGTTTTTGTAACCACTAAATTTACTCACATACAAGCTATACCCCTTAAATAGTCTGAGAAATTATGATGTAACCAACTACTTTCTGTTCCCTAGCTTTCAAGATTTGCAGAGGAAACTTCTCCCACAGGCTGCTAACAGTAACTTTAGCTTAGTAACTAGGGAAACTCTGTGGAATTGTGGAAACTAGAGCAGTAGTCATGAGTTACTGTATTGCAATTCTGGTGTGCAGAGGTAATGTTTAAATGGTATATTTAAGGAGAAGGGAAGATGGTTACCATTGCCACTGAATGTAAAAGTGGTCACAACCTTTTTGCCTTTGGCTAGAATTGACTCATCAGTGGAGACAGAGGAATTGACTTGAGTAAGCTCTTGACTTTGGACAGGGGATTGGCCTGAAAAAGAACTTATCTGCCACCAGGAAAGCAGCTGGTATATACAGATTTTGTGCAGTTTTAAGCTAGTAAAGCTTAATGGGTAGAGCTTGTGTTTTAAGTTGTTGAAGCTTAAAATTACACTAAGACTTTTGGTACACCTTGTATTTCTCTTCCTTTCCACTGAGTTCTGTGATAATGAACAAGAAGCCAGGATTGTAAGGGTGGAGCCAAGATGGCAGAGTAGCGAGAAGAAGTACAATGAGCTCCCCTCCAGAAAACTCCTAACAGATCTAGAAAATGCACCAGACTGAATTTTGATGGGAAATAGAAGAAACAGTAATTTTTCCAGCCTATGCTTGCATAAGGAGAGAGACAGAGAGGTCTGTGGACACCAGGGCCAGGTCTGGCTGGGAACATGATACCTGAATCACTCCATCTCCCAAGTACTAAAAAAGGACTGAGGCTGTGCAGTGGGACAAGATTAGATCCCATATCCATACTCAGGCACTACAACTTTGTACAGGCTTTGGGAACAGATGCCAACTGGCAACTTTGTCGATCACTAACCAGTCCCAAATCACAGATCCAGGGCTATCTGAGAATGGGACTTGCACTTAGGGATGGTGTTCCAGAGTGAGAAGTGATTGTGAGCCCTAGGCTGTGTATTAATCAAAGACCAAGTTCAGAAGTAAGCAGCAGCTGTGTGGCTCAGACCTCAGAAGAGCAGGGTTTCAATTCCAGCTTCTAGCCCCAGCATGAAGCCAGCAAAGGAATCATCAGAATAAGAATCCCAGACCAAAGGGAAGCTTACAATTCTGTCTCTGAGCCAACAGAGTTTTCTACCTGGAAGATATTGACTGAGTCCAGCAACAGACTACTGAAACTCCAAAGGAGACAAGTCCACAGGTGTGTTGCCCAGATCCAAACCCAGATCAGGAACTTGCAGAGTTCAGGAAGCCAATGAACAGACTGCCCTGATCAGGCCACTTTAAGAGTATGGAAAGCTTACATGTTCGCAGCCTGAGCTGTCCCAAGATCCTGGAATAACATAACAATAAACATGCCAAGAAAGCAGTGGCAGGTCCAACCCACATATTTCATTTCCTCTAGAAGTTCAAAGCACTTGGCCCTAACAAACTCCAAAGTCAGGAAGTGCTCTGGAAGAATGAGCGAACAACAAAGAAGCCCATCATAAAAAGAAAATGGGGATAATAGTACTCATAGCACCTATTTCATAGGATTGTTATGAGGTTTAAATAAGACTGTGGATGTAAAGCATTATGCAGACATGAAAGTGATATATGAATGTTATCAATCAATTTTAATCAAGAAGCATTTATTAACTGCCTACTATGTGAGAGGCACTATACCAACACCTAGGAATACAAAGAAAAGCAAAAACAGTTCCTGCCTTCAAGGAGTTCACAGTCTATGATGGAGGGTCAATATGCATACAACTATGTACAAATAGGATACATACATACATGCATATATGTGTATGTATGTATATACATATCTATATATGCACAACTATGTACAAATAGGATATGGATATATATGTATATATATATGGATATATGTATGTATATATGATAAACTGGAGCTAATTAACAGAGGAAAGGGAAAACAAGCATTTATTAAGCACCTACTATGGTACTAGCATTAAAGAGGATCAGGAATATTGCAGATGGTGGGATTTTAGCTGAGACTTGAAGGAAGCCAGGGAAGCCAGGAGGCAGGAATGAGGAGGGAGAGAGTTGCAGGCATGGGAGACAGCCAGTGAAAATGATAGGAGCTGGGAGCTGGAGTGTTCTGTGCAAGAAAGAGCAAGGCTCTCTAACTTCAAAAATAACAGGCTGAATTTATTATATATTTAGAAAAGCAAGCTGAACATAATAATGGAAATTCATAGTTTCACGTATAGCAGTGTCTTTCTGTTTTACTATATGGAAGTGCTTATTTTATTTGATATTTGTTAAACTTAGCATTTTTTAAATGGAAAAAAATAATAGAGATAGGAAAATATCAAAGCAATCTACAATGTTCTCTCAATATTGTTACATAAACCTGGCATGGGCACAGGTTAATGAGTACGTGGAAAACAAATGAATGCTGGCCCCAAGGCACAATTGCTTTAATCTTAAAAGACTATTGGACATTTGTCCTGTAGCCTTTTGAGTTATCCATATTTGGGGCATATTATGAAGTTGAGTAACAAAGTGCTATTACCTGCCAGTCTCAGAAACTCTGCCCACTGGCGTTGCCCTGAGGAGCTCCCCTTGCTTTAGGGATCTGAAAAACTATATAGAGTTTAAAAGAGAAATGTGACTGAAGGGTTAGAAAATTGGGCCTGTAAGAAAAGGTGAAAGGAAAAGAGGAACCACTTTAAAAGGAGCAAGTATATGAAAGATTTTTACCTGAAGAATTGTGACAGATTTATCTCTGCAGCAATTGGAAGAAAAAAATGACTTAAAAAACGTATTCGCATTACCTTTGGGTTTTTTGTCCTAATTTTTTAATCAATTTCATGTATTGTCTGATAACTATTGGTCATTTTTCTTTGTTAATACATTGCAAGTTGTCTATAATCAAGTAAAGCAAAACATAAATATCTAACATGGAGAAAAAATACTTAATTTTTCTGAATATAATACTTTTTGGTATTGTTGAGCCAAAAGAAGAATAATATCTAATCACCTGGATAATCATTTCGGTTATTGTGGCTCAGGGAAATTTTGTACGTGTGCTTAGATAAACTAGGTTCTGGGCAGGACTATGGAAGCTCCTTTACCTGAGAGTCATAGACTGAACAAGAAATTACTCTGAGATACACCTTGTTTCCTTGCCTGGCAGAAGTGGGGCAGGGGGAAGATATCCAGAAGAGACCATGCAGTGAAAACAAAAGGCATTGGCAAAACTTGGGCAAAAAGGAAAGGAAAGAGACACGAATGAAGTCCTTTCTGTGAACTTGAAGCAGGGGGAGGGACTTCATACTGCTCCTTTTAGGCTTAGGTTGTCTGTGGCCAAAAATGAAGACTGAAATGGGCTAGAAAGGAGCAACTGGAATTGAGATCAACTCAACAAGCATTTCTTTTTTTTTAATTAATTTATTTTGATTTATCAACCATCCCTTCCATAAGCTTTTGAGTTTTAAATTTTTCTCCCCCTCCCTCCCCAAGACAGTGAGCAATCCAATATAGGCTCTACATATACATTCCTATTAAACATATTTTCACATTAGTGATGTTGTAAATAAGAATTAGAACCAACAGGAGGAACCACAAGAAAGAGGAAACAAAACACAACAGAAGAAAAATAATAATAAATAGTATGCTTCGCTCTGCATTGAAACTCCATAGTTCTTTCTTTGGATGTGGATAGCATTTTTTATCATGAGGCCTTTGGAGATGTCTTAGATCCGTGTATTGCTGAGAAGCGTTTAGTCTATCAATATTAGTCATCAGACAATGTGGCTTCAGCAAGCATTTCTTAAGGGACCTCAAGGTGCGAGGCTATGTGCTAGGGGTGGAGGATACAAAAACAAAAATTACAGTCACCAGCCTGAAGGAGTTTATATTCGACTGGGGGAGATACTGAACGTGTCTTTAATAAATTGAGCTGATCAGTGTAGGAAAAACAGGAGTAATTCTTTTTCAATGTATGATTAAAGAGAATCTCACACACTGAAATTCACTTAGGCTGTAAGGACTCAGC
>NW_020954930.1:316339-321822 GCF_900497805.2 Vombatus ursinus | reverse complement strand
CCCCCCCCCCCCCCCCCCCCCCCCCCCGCTTTTAATTCTTTGGTATCAGTCTTCTAATCTAAAGCTTCACCTACAGGACAGCAAAACATCCAGTTGTTTTTTTCAGAATCATCCCCTGGGCCATGTATTCATAGCCCAGATTCATGCTGGGTTAATGGTCAGTATCTTGATCTCTCCTGAGTAGTTGCCACCTACAATCTGAAATTTATGACTAGTGTATTTCCTGGAAGTGCATGTTCTGATGGCACCTGGTGGCTAAAGGCAAGAAATGCAGAGAAGCATGAAGCAAAAAGGTGGAGTGAGAAAGGAAAACAGAAATCAGTATTTGGGAATCAGCCTTGCAAAGAGTCAGAAACTTGACTGAGCATTAGGAACTGAAAAAATTGTGGTAAAACCTCATATATTGATTCACTTTGCCATTTTTGATCCAATTCTTGTTCTTCTACAACCTTAGTTCTTTGACTGGGAAATGGATTTGATAATGATAGTATTAGTAGTAAGAATACATCAAGAAAGGCTGTATGGGGTAGTGGATTGAAAGCCAGTCTCCAAGTCCTGGGAGGCCATGCAAGTCACTTCACTTTTCAGTGCCTCAGGCAACTCTCCAAGACTAGAAATTGCAAATCATGTGGGAATCTGCATTCGTGAAGGAGTTTCCTTATGCCAATGAAATTACAGTTCTAGAGAGAGATAGGTTTCTGCCTGAAGGGTTAGAATGGAACTTCTAGAATAGATAGAAAGCCATAATTGATTTATTTCCTTTTGGCCTAGATTCTGTTGGAATGGTCCTGGGATGATCCCTGTTATTGAGCAGCCTATGGCTTTCATTGTTAAAACAGTCCAGACTCAGCTTTGAGATTCCATGAGATTATGAACCATGATAAGGACATGTTTGGAAAAAGGAACAGAGGGCAGCTCTTTGTTCAGGAATGGCTAGATAATGACTTGGCAAAGGTGGGAAGTAGCAGGCTTGTTGTGTCTGTTTTTGCTTTACGTGACATTTGGTAGGAGGCAGAGAGTCTCCTGTAGGCAGGAGAACAGTTTGGCACAAACTGAACTTCTTTGTCCCCTTTCCTCCCAACTGCCCCATAGCTACCTTTACCGCAGTCCAGAAATCCAGCTCTAATGCCATATCAGTAGGCTTACTAGAAGGGTGAAGGGAAGAAGTATTTAGCACCTCTACGTGGCACTGTACTAAGCACTTTACAAATATTATCTTTTTTGATCCCCACAACCCTGGGAGATAGGTGCTATTATTATCCCCATTTTTCAGATGAGGAAACTGAGGCAAACAGAACTTAAATGACTTGCCCAGGTTCACACAGCTAGTAAGTGTCTGAGACAAGATTTGAAGTCTGATTTTCCTGATTCCAGGCCCAGTGCTCTGTCTACTTTGTCACTGAGTTGTCTCTGAACTCTTCTACTTACCCTTTTTGTCATGTGAAACCTTCCCTACCCAGTTTTCATTGAGGATGTTACCTGAAAAGACAAGAGAAAATTGATACCTTTTGTAATAGGTACCTATTTTGAAACAGTTTCTTTATTATTAAACAGGTGAGAGTTTGGTGGGTAAGTTCACCTAGAACAGTGAACAAATGCTGGCCTTTCCTATAATGGCATTGTTGAATAGGTAAAATTCTTGAAGAGACTGAATGTTACAGGAATATTTGATGCATTGGTTCCTAGAGTCATGTGGTTTGAAATTTCAAGGCCCATGTTTTCACATATACACACATATACACCAGTGTAGACTTGTCTCCAGGAAAAGCAGTGTGATGCCTTAAGAGGAGCACTTGATTTGGAGTCAAGAGGACTGGGTCCTAATCCTAGCTGTGCCACATATTCTTATGTGATTTTGAATAAGAAACTTAACTTCCGGTCTCACTTTCATTGTCTGTAAGATAATAATAACAATAATAATGATGATAATAATAACAAATAGCATTTATATGGTACTTTAAGATATGCAAAGTATTTTACAAATATTATCTCGTTGTATCCTCATAACCCTGCCCTAAGAAGTAGGTGCTGTTATTAGCCTCATTTTATAGATGAGGAAACTGAGGCAGACATTTCAGATGATCTCTTTCAGTTCTAAATCAGTCTTTGAATAATTTTGTGTACAAGAGGAGTCATTGAACAGTGCTTTCTCTTTTCACACTCATAGTCTTCTCACATTTTTCTGAAACTGTTTCCATCATTTCTTATAGCACAATAGTATTTCATTACATTCATATACCATAATTTGTTAAGTCATTCCCCAATTGATGACTATCTCCTAAGTTTCCAGTTCTTTTCCATAACAAAAAGAGCAGCTATAAATATTTTGGTACATTTGGGTTCTTCTCCTCTTTCCTTGATCTCTGGTTATAGCCCTAGCAGTGGTATTACTAGATCAGAGATGTACAGTATGGTAACTATTTGGTTATATTTCCAAAATGGCTAGACCAGTTTACAGTTCCACTAACAGTGCATGAGTGCACCCATTTTCCCCACAGTCCTTCCAACATTGGTCATTTTCTTTGGTCATTTTTGTTAATCTGATGAATGTGAGGTAGAACCTCAGACTTGCTTAAATTTGCATGTCTCTAATTATTAATGCTTTAGAACATTTTTTTATGACAGCTTGGATTTCTTTTTAAGAAATCTACCTGTTCCCATCCTTGGACCATTTATCAAATGGGGAATGGTTTAAACTTGCTGCAAGATGTTTTTCCCCCTCAAACCATTTTCTTTATGATTTTAGCCACATTGGTTTTGTATGTAATCAACATTGTTTTTTTTCTTCTGTGCTCCTCTATATCCCTTGTTGGTCTGAGCTCTTCATGTATCTTCATGTATGTCTGGAAGACAATTCATTCTTTGCCACTCTATTATGTGACCATTTAATCTCTTAAGTCGTGTGTCCATTTGGAACTTATCTTGATATATGGTGTGAGTTGGTCTAAACTTAATTCCTATCATACTGTTTTCCAGTTTTCTTGGAAGGTTTTGTCCAATAGAGGGTCCTTACTCCAGAAGCTTGATTCTTTGGGTTTCATTGAACACTAGGCTACTAGATTTGTTTGTTCTTCTATGTTGTATACCTAACCTGTTCCACTGATCAACCTCTATTTTTTAAGCAAATCATTTTAATGAATACTGCTTTGTAATATAGTTTGAGCTGATAAATGCACTCTATGATAGGACAAAGTGTCCTACCTCCTGTTCTCCTTATACAACATTCCATCTTCCATCTCTATGCCTTTGTTCAAGCTGTCTCCCATGCCTGAAATGTTCTTCCTTCTCACCTCTGCCTCTTAGGATGTCTTGCTCCTTTCAGAACTTAGCTTAAGAGCCCGCTAGATGCTAGTGGCACCCAACAATTACTTTGCATTTACTTTGTATTTGTATTTTGTATTTACTCATATGTGAACATGATATTTTCCCCATAGGATGTAAGCTCTTTGGAAAAGGTGGCTGTTATTGTAGTAAGGGTTTAACTAATGCTTGTTGAATGATATATTATACCCTCACAATTGTTTTTCTCAACCACAGTGTGGCAAATATAAACAGAAAAGCAAACTATGAAAAATATAATGGTAATTGTAATGTGTATATCCTTTGATGGAGAATTGATAATACCAAGTATATATCCCAAGGATGTCAAAAGTAAAGAAAAAGGTCCTATGTGTATAGAAGTACTTTTTATAGTGGCAAAGAACTAGAAACAAAATGGGTGCTTGTTGATTGGAGAATGACTGAACAAATTCTGGTATATGAATGTAATGAGGTATTACAATGCCATAAAAAATTATGGCTATAGAGAATTCAGATAAACTTGGGAAGACTTGTATGAATTGAATGCATAGGGAAGTGAATAAAATAATTTGCACAATGGCCACAATAATGTAAAAGAAAACAACTCTGAAAGACTTCAGAATGATAATCACTACAATGATCCATTACTGCTTCGGAAGACTAATGATGAATCATGCTTTCTATCCCGTGAAAGAGAGTTGATTGACTTAGAGGAGCAAAATGATGTACTGTTAGGTCCTGATTAATGTGAATAACAAATCCTTTGAAATGGTTGCATTTATTCAAATTTTCACTATTTGAAGTTATAATTATGTAAAATATGGTAATTGTTTCCAGTGAGTGATGTTAAAAAAGAAGAAAAGAACATCAGTAAAACAAAAAAAAATTTTTTCAGACGAAAGCAGGAGTTTCTCAACCCCTTCTCAGGGGATATAAACAAGGCAGTTTTGTTACTGTTGTCTTAAATTCACTAGTCTTAAAAGTACACTTAAAATCAACTTAACCAAAGTTCACAGTTTTAAAGATAGGCTTATTTTCTTTTCTGTGACTAGCGAGGAGGGCGTAGGGCAAACTACCTCCTACTTCTTGGAATAGGGCTTCCCATTTGGGAATTGACTTGCTACCTCATCTAGAATTCTGGACCAGCCAAGGGTAAAATTCATCATGCATGTCCTATTCTGCTCATAGCTGGTGAGGAGAGAGGCCTTTCTCTGCGACCATCCTTAGGGCACAAGGGAGCATGTGGTTGGCCAGGACAAACCATACCCCTATTTTTCAAGGGCCACAACGCTGCTGGACTTGCTCCATTTCACAACACAACAGGCAGAGAGCTGTGGCCACATGGAACATTGGCCTTGAACTTTCTAATCACCTATGTTTGAGAGCATACCATACTGTTGCTCTGTCTGGACTCATTCCCCAATAGTTAGCATATTCCCAATCCCACCTACTATTCTCATCCTAGTGATAATGAACTCCCTGCTGTTAAAGAACAAAGGATCTTCCTCAACTTCAGCTGTCCACTCCCTCACATTCCTATTGCTTGAACCTTATCTCCACTCCCCTTGTGCCACTCTAGAACTGCCCATCCCATCCACTATGTACTCTACAAAGTCTGCTCTATAATAAACAAACTTCCTTTCATCTTAAACCCCTTCCTTTCTCACTCTTTTCATCTTCTGGAATTTACTGAGACTTTGCTCCCTTTTGATGACGCTGGATTCCTAGCCATCCATTCTGTTCCTGCTATACTTTTACTCATGGTCCTTGATTCACTGCTCATGGTAGGGGATTTATAATATTCCTTGCTTAACATTGTCACTTCCAGACTGTACCTCGACTACCTTTCATCCTTTGAGGTTCATTCAATCCAAATTTGTCACCCAATCTAGATTCTGGCAACCATTATCCACTAACTCTCAGGACATTCTCCCTCCTTTCTAAATGAGTTCAGTGCCTGGCTTATAGCCTTCCTTTAAAATCCAACTCCTCTCATTCTAGCAGACTTCAATATATATGCTGATGTATTCTTAAATATATTAACTTTGGGGCAGCTAGGTGGTGCAGTGGATAGAGCACCAACCCTGAAGTCAGGAGGATCTGAGTTCAAATCCAGCCTCAGATCAAACACTTGACACTTATTAGCTGTGTGGCCCTGGGCAAGTCACTTAACCCCAATTGCC